>NW_024070202.1:115422410-115783521 GCF_014754425.2 Oryx dammah | reverse complement strand
TGAGAAACGCTGGACTGGAAGAAGCACAAGCTGGAATCAAGATTGCCAGGAGAAATATCAATAACCTCAGATATGCAGATGACACCACCCTTATGACAGAAAGTGAAGAGGAATTAAACAGCCTCTTGATGAAAGTGAAAGTGGAGAGTGGAAAAGTTGGCTTAAAGCTCAACATTCAGAAAACGAAGATCATGGCATCTGGTCCCATCACGTCATGGCAAATAGATGGGGAAACAGTGGCAGACTTTATTTTGGGGGGCTCCAAAATCACTGCAGATGGTGACTGCAGCCATGAAATTAAAAGACACTTACTCCTTGGAAGAAAAGTTATGACCAATCTAGACAGCGTATTGAAAAGCAGAGACATTACTTTGCCGACTAAGGTCCGTCTAGTCAAGGCTATGGTTTTTCCTGTGGTCATGTATGGATGTGAGAGTTGGACTGTGAAGAAGGCTGAGCGCCGAAGAATTGATGCTTTTGAACTGTGGTGTTGGAGAAGACTCTTGAGAGTCCCTTGGACTGCAAGGAGATCCAACCAGTCCATTCTGAAGGAGATCGGTCCTGGGTGTTCTTTGGAAGGAATGATGCTGAAGCTGAAACTCCAGTAGTTTGGCCATCTCATGCGAAGAGCTGACTCACTGGAAAAGACTCTGATGCTGGGAGGGACTGGGGGCAGGAGGAGAAGGGGACGACAGAGGATGAGATGGCTGGATGGCATCACTGACTCGATGGACGTGAGTCTGAGTGAACTCCGGGAGTTGGTGATGGACAGGGAGGTCTGGTGTGCTGAGATTCATGGGGTCGCAAAGAGTCAGACACGGCTGACCAACTGAACTGAACTGAACTATCTGGAGTGTAACCTCGGGCTTATTGATTATTGGCCAGTTGTTTACCTGTTTGAGCACATAACACGTGAATGATGGGGTTATTGGGACTGTATTTACCCTTCCTTTGTTTATGTAAGTCTCAAGGAATTTGGAGTGGTGAGTTCAGACAGGTACATATGGGGTATAAAAGATTTTCAAAAATGCTGGTCGGGGTCCTTGACTAAGAGGAGACTCTGCCTTGGGCCCGCTGGTATAATAAACAGCACTTCACTATCTGCATTTTCCTTCTGAGTGAGTTTGTTTCCCCGAAGGCGTGGCTACAACATTCCCCTTCCTCTGCAAAACAGTTTCCCCAGAGCTATGGACAGCCTGTCTTCCAGCCACAGTTTTCAGCAAGTACCTGAATAAAACTTATCCTCCCACCTTCTAAGCTTTTTTGTTTTTCCTCAAGTCAACAGCAGAGATGACTGGTTCCTCTTCGGAAATCAAACTGAGAGTCTACCTAAGGCTAATCCCCACATGCATTTCAGATGATAATGGATGGTTTTAAAGCATCATAAAATGAAGGATGCCAAGCTCAGCCTCCTAAATATTTGCATGTATGTGAGCACATGGGCCTGCCTGTGCACACACACGCACATAAACACACGTACACACCCCCTCAGCAGAATCAATGTGTGCTGATGACTTCAACACCCTTGGTTTTAATTACTGCTCGAGCACTTGGAGAAGAACACATTTCTCGGGAGCAGAGCAGCAGCTGAGAGATCAAATTAGGTTAAACTGTTGTGTTTTGCAAAGCAGCTACTTGCAAGGTTCCTGGAAAACTTAAACGATAGTCCAAATCCAAGAACAGAAGCAAAGTCGACTGAAAAAAACAGCACAATCTAAAAACTGAGAATTCTGTTTTATTTGGCGTACTTTCTGAGGACTTCAAGCCCAGGATAGCTCTGAGGGGCTGCTCCAAAGAGGTAAGAAAAGATACAAGGCATGTAAGGGTTGCTGCAACAAAAACCAGGTAGTTGGAACATCAAAAGAGTGCTGTTAGTTAAAGCAAACCAGAAATCTTAGGTTAATGAATTTAGCATTTTTCTTTGTATAGAAAGATGCAAGAGTGTGAGCTCACTGAAGTCTAACCAGCTCTCTGGGGCCAGTATCCGCTTTTTCCCACCCTGAGTCCCCCCAGGGTGCACAGGACGTTGGGGGTGGGGGCAAGTGGTGGGGGTTGCAGTGGCTGAGGGCTTGACAGGTTCTCTCCACCCTAAGACCCCTCAGGGCTCACCTTCTGGGGGCGCTGATGGCTTAATGAGCACAGCATCCTTTGTTTGCTGAGCAGGCAGGCAACATTTTTCATTCACAGAGAGTCAGGTTTTCAGGAGAGCCTACAATAGAAAGGGGCTTCTCTGATAGCTCAGTAGGTAGAGAGCCTGCCTGCAATGCGGGAGGCCTCGGTTGGATTCCTGGGTCAGGAAGTCTGCTGGAGCAGGGATAGGCTACCCGCTCCAGTATTCTTGGGCTTCCCTGCTGGCTCAGCTGTTAATGAATCTGCCAGCAATGTGGGAGACCTGGGTTTGATTCCTGGGTTGGGAAGATCCCCTGGAGAAGGGAAAGGCTACCCACTCCAGTATTCTGGCCTGGAGAATTCCATGGACTGCATAGCCCCCGGGGTCACAAAGAGGCAGACACGACTGAGCAACTTTCACTTTCACATTAAAAACCGGTACTTGCCAAGTTGATCAACTCAGCCTCCTCTTTTTCCCAGAAACCAGCAACCCTTTGGTCATTTGCCTCTTCAGTAGGCTTATGAACCCAAACGTATAGTTTCGGAGAAAACAAAACAAGTGAACCAGCAAGCGAAAGGGAGGTAAGAGAAGACCCGCTCCCTTTCTTGGTCAGCCAACACCTGACTGTCCTTAGTGTCAAAGGATTCCTTCTTCCAGGCAGAGATGGCGGTGGGCTGGCAAGGCTGGGGCAACAGTCCTATCCGAGGTGCGGGGCTCAGCGTCCTCAAGCTGGGCATGTGACTGCCACGGGCAAAGCCGAGATGGCAGGTCACCATCTCAAAGGAGGATATAAATCCGGTCCAGGGGAATCGGCAGGAGAGGACACTTCTCATTTACCTCTGACCTTGTGGGTGGCTATAATTCTGAACATTCGTGGAAGCCCAGTGTCTCTCTCTCTTCCTTAATAATGAATCAGCAGCAAGATCTCATAAAGCCCACCATTCAAGATGCAGAAACCACTTTCTAGAGTGAGGATATCTGAGTGAAACGTAGGTATGACTTAGCAAAGCCCTATATACACTGTTGACACCATGCATTAAATAGATAACTAATCAGAGCCTACTGTGCGGCACAGATCTCCTCAGCGCTCTGTGGTGACCGAAATGGAAAGGAAATCCAAAAAAGAGGGGATATATGCAGATGTACAGCTGATTCACTTTGATGTACAGCAGAAACTAACACAACATTGTAAAGCAAATTGCTTTACAATGTATACAATACTCCAATAAATTTTTTTTAATTAAAAAGAAAGCAAATCAGCAAAGCCCAAGATCTCATCGTGGGGCGTCCCTGGCGGCTCAGCAGTAAAGAACTCTCCTGCAATGCAGAAGACATGGTTTCTAGGTCGCGAAGATCCCCTGGAAGGAAATGGCAACCCACTCCAGTATTCTTGCTTGGAGAATTCCGTGGACAGAGGTGCCTGGTGGGCTACAGTCTATGGGGTGGCAAAGAGTGAGACACGACTGAGCAACTTAACAACAATATCTGACCATACCTGTAGAGGTAACTTATGCAAGAAGTCAGGCAAGACCTTGGGTTCTCATAGAAGGAAGCGTGGTTCTCATCACCTGGGTTTTCTCACGGGTGTCTCCCCATGGGCACTGCTCTTTTTGGAAGATGCCTCTGGTGCCCACAGCTGAGGACATGCCCCCACCAGGGTCAGTGGTCCCCAAAGGCTCTGTTGGTATTTTCCAGCCTGTCTAAGCTCTCCTGATGGATCCATTCTATTCTCTAGCGCCCCTGCCTTCTTATCCTCCAGCTGTGGCCTCCACGTTCCCTTTTTCTCGTGGTTCCAGACCCGCCCTGTCTCTTTCCACACAGCTGGGTTCTGTCATTCCCTCATGGTTCCCACAGGGCAGCCCTGGTTTTTACCTTCACACATGGGACTCGTCTCACAGGTGAGGGAACTCTGAACATCGTGGTCCCTTGACCTCTAAGGGCTTTGGTTGGTTTGCCTCCACTGGAAAAAAAAATGGGGGTCTATGTCCATTATATGTGGACCATCCATTCATCCAGGAGATGCAAAGGCATCGGAAGGCCTGTCTGTGCGCCTTGCAGAATGCAGCACAGGTACGGAACGTGCCCAGCGTCAGTGTACAGATGCAGAAGGAATAGTTGTGAAGCAGCCTGTGTAAACTCTGCTCAAGCAGGAGACTCACACACTTTAAAAGTTCCCCGAGATCTTCCCCAGTGGCTCAGTGGTAAAGAATCCACCTGCCAGTGCAGGGGACACAGGTTCCATCCCCGGGCAGGGAAGATCCCACGTGCAGCGGAGCAGCTAAGCCCGGGAGCCACAACTACTGAGCCCGTGCTCCACAAGAGAAGCCCGCGCACCACAGCCAGAGAGCAGCCCCCGCTTGCCGCAGGTAGAGAAAGCCGGTGCGCAGCAGTGAGACCCAGCACAGCCAGCGGCAATAAATAGGTTATAGAAGTCCCCCGAATGCCTCCCAGTTGTGACCCTTCCCCCACCGACCACAGGTAATGGTTCTGTGATTTGTACTGTGTGGTCAGAATTCCCTTAATTTTTCTAAAACATTATCCCACCCCCCAGGGGTTCCATGTCAGCACAGCCTCCTGGGGCATTGTAGCTTCCCCTGTTTTGAATCTTATATAAACGTAACCACACAGTAGGTCTGCATTCTTCCCCGTCTGGCTTCTTTTGCTCAGCAGCGTGTCTGAGAACGGTTCTGTGCTTTTCAGTGTGTGTCCCTCCTTTCTGCCCCGTCTGGTGCTCCACTGTACCCTGATACTGAGGGAGTCCCGCGGCCTACTGGTGATGAGGATCTGACCGGCTTCCAGTTCGAGGCTAGCACAAGCTGTCCGGCCGTCAGCATCCTTGCACCTGTCCCTGGGTGCACACCTGCAGGCCTGGGCGCGAGTCAGGGAGTCCCAGGGCATGTGCACACACGTGTATCATCCATGTGCAGCTCATGTGAAATCACAGGCACATTTTCAGACCCCCCCCACCTGTATATCGGGCTTCCAGTGTCCCCCACTTCTGCCAAAATGTACGGTTATAAATCTTTAATAAATGTTTGCCTTTCATTGGGTGTTTTCTCACTGTGATTTTAATTTGCCTTCCCGTGGTTACATTCTTCCCGCCCTTACTGGGAGGTCTGAAGGCAGATAACCTCTCGCCAGGGTCTAATACGCTTCTCAAGAGAACAGAAAGGTTAAACTTCTACGTTGTTGGAGTGACTTGTTTGCAGATGATGCTAAACTGCTTCATATACCTCAAACAGCGAGCGAGAGATTTGAGGAGGTACCGCCTCCTATCAGCTAGATGGAGATAACCCTCACTTTGCAAAAGGTTCATTATTGTCATCAAGGATCACTTCTCTCTTTTCTGTAAGCAACCCTCCAAGCCAGTTTGTGAAGGTCACGGCTTTCTGTCCAGACGTCTGTGCCTTCTCCTCCCTGGAGATTTTTTGTAAAAGGTGATGCCTCATTCTGCGGAGAAAGTAGCATCAACATGTATGCCCTCTCAGGTGGAAGACGGCAAGCTGGTTGAGAAGGTGGTCCTCCGTGACGACCTGGAGGGGTGGGGGAAGGGAGGGAGGCTCAGGAGCCAGGAGGGTGTATGTATCATCGTGGTTGATTTGTGTTGTTGTATGGCAGAAGCCAACACAACCTTGTAAAAATTAAATATATATGTATATTTAAATGAGGCTTCCCTTGTAGCTCAGTAGGTAAAGAATCTGCCTGCAACACAGGAGACCCAGGTTCAATTCCTGGGTCAGGAAGATCTCCTGGAGAAGGAAATGGTAACCCACTCCAGTATTCTTGCCTAGAGAATCCCGTGGACAGAGCAGCCTGGTGGGCTACAGTCCATGGGGTTGCAAGAGTCAGACTCGACTTAGCAACTAAACCACCACCATATATTTAAATAAAATAGAGATGATGCTTCATTCTGAAAAGGCGGCCTGTGCTGTGCACACCTGAATGTAATCATAGTTCTGTAAGCTCGTTTTAAACAGGTGTCAAATCAACAGTAACAGCAAAACAGGGAGAGGCTTGGGGAAGCTGAGAAACGGAAATAAGGTAGCAGTGGGCGGACGGAAACAAGGAGCCCCTGATGGTCACATTTCTAGTCGCTCTGATCACACATAAATAAAAGGAAGGGCATGGAGGTGTTTTTCCTGGAAAAAGACCACAAAGAAGACACGGGACAGCTGTCTGGAGAGAGGTCAGGCTGTTGCTGAAAGCAAAGAGTAGACCAGCTTTCCTAGTTCAGAGGCTTCGAGCTGGGACTGTGTGAACTTCCCTGAAGGTAGGTTTCACGTGAACAGAAGAAACACCTTGCTCGAACTTGTCAGTGACAGCTGGAGCTGAGTCCCTCCACAAGCTCCAGAAAAGGCTAGAAATCCCACAGGGACAGAGCTTCAGAAGAAATCTCATTCTAGACAGTTTCGAGGTTCCCTCCCAACATGCAGGCTTTATATTAGGGAGAAAAGAGTTTCTGCAAGAATACATGAAAAATGAAAGTGTTAAACTCTTCATGACCCCATGGGTTGTAGCCCACCAGGCTCCTCTGTCCATGGGATTCTCCAGGCCAGAATACTGGAGTGGGTACCCATTCCCTTCTCCAGGGGATCTTCCCAACCCAGGGATCGAACCTGGGTCTCCTGCATTACAACCGAGTCTTTAACATCTGAGCCACCAGTGGGCTACAAAGACCCTGGCCCGGGAGCGTGGAGCTGCTCAGCCATCTCTTCCAATCTCAGCAGTTCCAGCCATTAAAAAAAAAAAATGCTATTAGTCCTGTCCACACAATGGGTGTTCTAATATAATAGACGAGCGCACGCAAAGTTACTCTACAACCTCTAAAGGTGCTAAGCAGACTGTAAGCTATTAGTATAATTAGGTTTGAAATGGAAAAGAATGAGGATCTTAAAAATACATGCACAATTTACCGAGTCATAGGGAGGAAAACAGCACAAAAATCCTACTAGGGAGAGTTTATCAGGATTGGATTTGGCCTGAGACACAGAAATATCTGGAAGCAAGTATTTAAGCAGAAAAGCTTGGTTTTCTTTTATAAATAATTACAGTTTTTGGAAAATGTGTTCTTTTTTTTTTTTTTGGCCTGAGGATAGAGAGTCTAGTCCCTTAATTGAACCCTTTGTAAGAAAAAGGGAATTTTGACTTGAAGAGCATTAACTCTCATTTTCCAAAAAGGTAGAATGAGAAGGTATAGAAAACTGGCCTAAGGTACATAGAGTCAAGGATGGACCCTACTTGTTCCTTTTCAGCCTCAAGCGTGGGAATCATACGAGACTGTTCGTTTTCAGGGGTCCCCAGCTTCTGAGATCTAACGCCTGCTGATCTGAGGTGGAGCTGATGGAATAATAAGAGAAATAAAGGGCACAATACATGTACTGTGCTTGAATCATCCCGAAACCATCGGTCCCTGGAAGAGCTGTCTTCCATGAAACTGGTCCCTGGTGCCAAAAAGGCTGGGGGCAAGTTCACAGCTGGGCTCCCATTAGGAGAGGTTTTACTCCACGTTGTCTACATACAACGGAACTCACAGAAAGGGAAAAGTCATGCAATGGGAGCCCGTATCTGCCAATGATGGGACTGACCAGGGCGTCATTTCCAAAATAAACAAGCAGCCTGAGCAACAGCAACAAAAACCCCCAACAGCCCAAATCACAAAACAAGAACTACCTGAAGCAAAACTATTTGGTACCTACCAGGGGCTGGGGGAATAAAAAAGAGGAAAATCTTATTTTTCAAATACCATTACCAAGAAGAAAAGCCATCAGCCTGTTTCTGCCCCACGGCAAGACCCAGTCACAGCCAGTACATCGGCCGCCAGGTCTCGGGGCTGGACTCGGGCCAGCAGCTCCTTTCTGTTTGTCACCGATGAGTAACACCAGCCTGGAAACCAGAACACCCTTGGCACTGTGATCACAGTGGGGGGATCACAGCGGGGTGATGCTCCCTTCACAGGGGAGAAAGGCAAGCTCCCGAGGTGACTGTGCCCACGGAGCCCGCGTCCAACAAGCCTGCATGCTGCTCAACGGTCGTGCAAGCACTTCCATCTGGGAGGTGTGCGCCTCACACGTGTGTGGGCAGAGACCTCTGCGCGTGGGCACACACATGCGGTTCTGCCTGAGTCACCAAGGCTCAGGCGATGATTGCCCTTGACTTTGTGACTTATTAAGAGGATAAATCGAGGCCATCTATTTTCTCCGCCTATAAACAGTGATGCTACGAGGCTTGCTGGTGAGCTGGAGATGCCACTGAAGTCGGCACAGAGGGGATTATGTACCAACAAAATATTAATTCTGGCATGAAGGTTACTTTTCCGGCAGGTTCCTGAGGTTGGTACTCAAGAGACAGGCCACCCTGGCTAGGGAGGGAGCTGAAAGGGACTTCAGGCATAGTCAGCTTTTCAAGTTCCCTGATTTTACACAGGATGAAAGACAGTCCAATGGTCCAGAGGCCACTCAGAAGCTGATGGCGAATTCGGGAATTTCTATGTCCTCTCTTTGACTCTCCTTGCTCTGCTGGCTTCATGGGTTTAGAGTAAATTTTCAGGTGGATCACAAATAACAAGAGTACCTTACAGTCAAAAGGGTTGCTCACCTCTGGGCATGGAAAAAAAAAAGAGAGGTCAGTGGACTTTCTCGTGGACACTCCTGCGTCCCCGTCAGCCCGTCCTGAGGCACCCTGCATGCAGCTGTCCCCGCGTCCCTCTCTTCTCCCTCCTTATTCTGGGCTCTCTTCCTGTCTTTCCAGATACTCTGCCTCCTCTACCACCTAGGAAACCAGGCTATGCCTTTCCACGAACATTGATGGCATCTTATAAATGGGAGCATGATTTCCTTAGGCCCTGAGGACACCGCGTATTCATAAACTCGCTCCGAAAGCAGTGCTCTCCGTCTGGAGTGCACAGTAACGCCCAGGATGCAACACAGAGTGACTAGATCAGAATACTGTGTGCTCAACTGTGTGCACATTTGTGTACATATGCTGCCTGTGTTGGGGCATGTGCGTGTGTGTGATTGGGGTGTGTGTGCATGTGTGTGTATGTGTATGTGTGTTGGGGTGTGCCTGTGTGTGTTGGGTGTGTGTGTGTGTGTGTGTTGAGGTGTGCTTGTGTGGGTATTGGGGGAGTGTTTGCACCTGTGTGTATGTGTGTGTTGTGTATACACATGATGTGTATGTGTGTTGGAGGGCTGGATGCTTGGTGTGTGGGGATTGGTGTATGTGTATGCATGTGTGTGTATGTTGTGAGTGTGCACATAGGGTATGTGTGTGTATGCATGTACAGGCTGTGTATGCATGTGTGTGTATATGGGTGTGTGTATAGGGTTTGTGTGTACATGTGTGTATAGGATGCGTATGTGTACATAGGGTGTATGTACATAGGGTGTGTGTGTATAGGATGCATATATGTACATAGGGTGTGTGTGTACATGTGTGTATAGGATGCGTATGTGTACATAGGGTGTGTGTATACGTGTGTATAGGATGTGTGTGTGTACACAGGGTGTGTGTGTATGTGTGTGCATAGGATGTGTGTGTGTACATAGGATGTGTGTGTACATGTGTGTATAGGATGCGTGTGTGTACATAGGGTGTGTGTGTATAGGATGCGTATGTGTACATAGGGTGTGTGTATGCCTGTGTGTATAGGATGTGTGTGTGCTGGGGGTGTGGTGTGACCAGCCCGTAGTGCCGTCAGCAGTTCCTCAGGTTCCTCCGGGGATGTGAACAGGCAGCAAGCCTGGGAACCTCTGCCCTCAACCCAACATTCTCGACCTGCCTGCTCAAGGATCACCTCCCTGCTCACAGCGTCCAGTCACTGCTGAGACTCACCACCCCATGCGTTCTAGACCTTCCATGTCTCGAATGGAACCCTGTCCCCAGCATCACCGGAGCCACAGGGACCACAGGGGTTCCGACCGGTTCTGTCCAACTCCGACCTCTCAGCTCGCTGTCTGCGTGTGTCCCGCGGGGTCTGGGACGTGTTATTCCTTGAGCTCTAAGCTGCAGTCCTGTTAATCCAATAGAACTGGCTCCCAGCACCAAGGGAGGTCACAAAATCTTCCTTCTCGTTAAATTTGTTTTAAAGTAATGAAGGGAAAAGACAACAATGACCTGGGGTCAATTTATTTACCTCTCCAGATAAAAAAGAGGACGGAGGCAGTAGTTACTGAACTGTGATGTGAGTTATAACAAGCACACGGATTTATAAGTGCAGCCATAGTTCACAGCTCCCAGAGCCTTGGAACGTCCGGCCCGAGAAGCACAATGGGGCATCTCCTGTTACCATATTCAGCCGTGTGTCCTCTGTACCTGAAATCACTTCGGAGCTTTAAAGGGAAACGTGTGCTAAGTCGCTTCAGTCGTGTCCGACTCTTTGTGACCCCATGGACTATAGCCCACCAGCTCCTCCGCCCATCGGATTTTCCAGGCAAGAAGCCTGGAGTGGGTCACCACGCCCTCCTCGGGGATCTTCTGAACCCAGGGATCAAACCCACGTCTCTTATGTCTCCTGCACTGACAGGCAGGTGCTTCATCACGAGCGCCGCCTGGGAAGCCCTAGAGGGCGACGTGCCAAGTCGCTCGGTCATGTCCGACCCTTTGTGACCCCCCTGGACTGTAGCCCACTAGCTCCTCTGTCCGTGGGATTCTCCAGGTAAGAATACTGGAGTGGGGTGCCATTTCCTTATCTTGTAATTCATGACACGCCCCTTTAAAGGACAGCTGAGTTCTGTTAACGAGGTGAGCCCCAAGGATGGGGCTGGTTTCCAGGAGGCCCCACCTTGATTAGAGGGTGGGAGCTCTGATCTGCCATCCTCTGATCTCTAGGGAGGGGAGGGAAGCTGGAGACTGAATCGGCGGTTGATGGCTAATGATCTCATCAATGCTGCCTACATGATGGAACCTCATTATAAGCCCCATGGGACAGGGTGTGGGCAGCTTCTGGGCTGCTAAGCCAGGGCTTATTTGGGGTGGCAGCACCCCAAGCTCCCCAGGAACAGAAGCCCCTGTGTTTGGGACCCTTCTAGACCCAGCCCGGGGGTATCTCTCCACAGGACTCTTCATTTGTATGTTAATATCACTTGTCATACACTGGTCATCCAGTAAGAAAACTGATTTCCTGAGTCTGTGAGCTGTCCTAGTGAATTAATGGAACCCGGGGAGGGGTCCCCCAGAACTTCTGAGCTTAGCCGATCTGGCAGAAGCCCTTCACCTGTGGACCAGGGGTTCCTCCAGACAGATGGGGTTGCAACTGAGCTGAATTACAGGACACCCACCTGGTGCCACAGAGCTGCCTCGTGGTGCTGGGGTGGGGCGGTGGGAAACACATATGGTAATCACAAAGCGAGCAAGAACTTCAAACTCATTGTAGTTGTTAGGTGGAAGGTACGTTACAAACGGAATTCTCTCCCGTTATCCGATGCATTAGAACGTGAAGACGTTCTTCAAAGAAAAGTACAGCCAAAACCACGGATTTTTCTCATAAAAGCTGTCCACGCTGGGCGTGGAAATGAACACCTGTCTGTTCACCAAACCCCTGGGGGCTCCCGTGCCTAGCACCTGCTCACGGGTGAGTGAAGATACAGTTTTGGAAACGCACCACACCTCTAGGAAATAATAGTGAAAGTGAAGTCACTCAGTCGTGTCCGACTCTTTGCGACCCCATGGACTATAGCCTACCAGGCTCCTCTGTTCATGGGATTTTCCAGGCAAGAGCATTGGAGTGGACTGCCATTTCCTTCCGACCCAGGGATCGAACCTGAGTTTTCTGCACTGCGGACAGACACTTTACCGTCTGATCTATCAGGGAAGCCAGGAAATAATAAAGGGAATTCAAAACTCAAAAGATGAGCAAGTTTGTAGTAACAGAATTAGGGGCCAGGACAGATCAGAGAAGGGAGGGTAATCATCCAAGAGGAGGAAAAGGCCAACTTGGGTATTTTACATGTCCCAACATGAAGACCCAGCAGTCCGTCAAGTGAAGACAGCCCTCTGCATGCTCCACAGCTCTACTCAAGACATTTTATGAAACATCCGGAGCTGAATATCCCTTTCTGGATTTAGGAACTTTTTCCTAGAAACCTTACCACCTTTGTGTATCTTTTATTGGAAGTTAGTGTCTAAATCCTTTCCCAATCCTGTAAATCCTGTAAGAGGTGTGTGTGAAATGGTACCTGCCTCGTGTTTTGGGGGGTATTTTTTCTGCATAGATGGAATAATCAGCATTTCAAAAGGAGTCTGGTGATGGGGTTGATGACTTTGGGAACAGACGCTGAACAAGTAGAACAGAGTAGGGAAATCCCTGTGTAGATACCACACCCCTGGGATGTATAAAGAGAACTCTCCAAACCCCGGGGACCTCTGAAACAGTTTTGGAGCCCATTTCAAGAAGGTAAATTCCTTCCAGTACACAAGCCACCAAGCTCACCTTCGGAACCAACACCACGGCTTTTGTCGCCAGGATGCCAATAGCAGTAAGAGAGCAGGAGTGTTTCTAATCACCCTCAGACAGAGGAAAGACACGGCATCCCCAGAGGATGCGCCCCTAAAAGTCATCTCACGAGTGTGTGTCCCTGTTCCCCAGGAGGACGGACAGTGGGGAGTCTGTGTGCCATACACGTTCCCGTAACTCATCTGTAAACCTCAAAGCCTTTCCTCTGCTCACCGTGACTTATTATGCGCCGGCACTAACACTGGAAGGCCATCATGTCTACTAGGACTGAATCAGTGAGGTATCCACGTGGCCTGAATACAGCTCTCACCGCGGGCAGTTCTACTCCAGGTTTCCGTCCAACACAGGAATGGGAAGATCGGAAAAGAGCAGAGGCCCATGACATCACAGATGCATTTGGTCAGTGACCAGAGCCCACAATCAGTGGCCACAGGAAGAACATCCACTTCCATACATAAGAAATGAATCCCCAGTCCACAACTTTCATTCAAAAGCAGCACAGTTCAACTGTGAGATTCTCGGGCATCCCTGTGGCTTGCAGACCTCTGACCCTCACCATCTGTCTTCTGAACCTCCCCTGACACAGCTCTAGTCACCAAGGGTGTGGCCAACCCCATTCACCCCCCATCTGCATGCAGGACCACCAACACACACCAAGGGAGGGGCCCTCTGTCACCTGGGGTATCGGGCAGTCCCCGGGACTTTGATTTTTTTTTTTTTTAACCAACCTTTACTCTGTCTCCAGGAAGCAACTCAATGTCTGGGAAAAGCTCACAGAGACAGAGCAGGGCAACTGAGTATGAAGTAATCTCCTCTGGCTAATCAAATTTGACACTGACCCTAGACCTCCTGCCAGAGGATCTGCCTTCCTCAAACAGCCCATTTAATTTAAACAGTGGTTATAGAAGTAGGATATCAACAGAGTCATACAGCAAGACTGGGTTGAAAAAAAATGCAAGTCATCCCCCCACCCACAAATTTTAAAATGTGGATTATCTGGAAAGACAGTGATTTGAAAGCCTAATTTCTCTTCTGAAAGAGTGGAAAACTTTCGATCCTTTTCAAGAGTGTTAAGTTACAGATGAAACGTGGCTTCATTCTCACAATATTAGAAATAAAGTTTATGAAAAAGACTCTCCTCAAGAATGAAGCTAGAAGTTGTGAGCCATTCCACCCATGTTATTCGTTTATTATGCCAAAACGAGACTAGAGGGCATACCAGGGAGTTTGCTTTCGCTTAATCAGCTAACTGTCACCAGCAATAAACTTCTAGAGCAACGTGTAAGGAATAAAACGTTCACGAAGATTTTATGAAAATAGATTTTCAATTAAGGATTACAGCACAGCAAAGGTAAGTCAGGTGCTACTGTCACGGTTCTTGGGAGCAAGAAAAAACCACGGGTCCGGACCACATGGCCCTTCACCCATCACCCTGGCAGGACCAAGTGTCTTCCTTTTACACATCACACTCAGAGGTCCAGAGAGCTCTGAGTGCCCAGCCCGGCGATGGAGTCTGTGTCCCTGTCCCTGTGTGTATCTCGCTGCACAAACAAGGATATCATGCTGCTCACTGTACCCTTTCCACAGCAGTCACGTGTGCTGTGCAGCCACTCAACTGTCAGTGATGGAATAAATCATCCCGTCCTCATCGGGAATGTAAAGTATCACCTGAATTCCAATCAAGCTGCGAGCGCAAAGAATTTGCCAGCCACCGAATCCAGGAGAGGCCGTGATTACCCAGAGTCTTCCACAAACAACTGATGAAAAATTAGGGCTCAGTAAGTCTCAAAACAACGATTTAAGTGCGGCATGATCACTCGAGTAAAGCTGCCTGGATTTAGCTGGAATGTGACATTTCAGAAAAGGCACAAACCCGACTGCAGAGTCATAATTATCAATTCAGGAATTGACAGAAGGTGGAAAAGTTGAGCGAGTCTGTGTCTCCTTTTCCTCTTAGGCCAACAACCAGATGACTCTGAAAATATAACCGGTGGCTGTAGGCTTATCTAGACTCAGTTCGACCTGCTCTGACGGCCCTTGTGAAAAGCAGACACCGAGGAGGGTGTTCGGTGGGCACCCCTGGGAACAGCCTTGTTCACTGTGTGAGCACAAGTGAGATCAGTGTTCTCATTCTTTATTTTTCTAAAGTAAATGCAGAGAGAGGGGAGTGGGAGGGAAGATCTTAAAAGTTTTTAATGAAGATGCCACATATGCCATATATATGAAGATGGTGCTGTGTTACAATGTACTAAGTTACTGGAAGAAATACTGCCTGGACAACAGATTTAGGTATCAATCAAGCATCATCATCATTATTATCAGCAGGAGGAACCTGAATCTTCTCCCTCACGGGGGTCCTAAATGTGCAAGGTTTACATTTACATTTAGGCATCGCATAAGAGAGGAACTGTGGCTGTGAGTGGGAACTTAATTGGAAACCAGTACTCCACACACGTTTCTGTCCTGTTTATACATGGAATTATGCAATGGCAAGAACTGCAGTGGGGAAGGGAGGGACACAGATGTATTTTCACAGACAATTAGGTAAGCCTGGGGAGAAACCCAGGCTGATGAAGGTTCAGCAATGAGGGGCTTGTTGTCTGCTGTGTGTGGGGGGGTGGGGGGTGGGGAGGGGGGTGTCTCCAAAACAGTCCCTTCAAAGAGTTACTGAGATCCTCAGGCCGGAAGTCAAGTTCAAAAACGCAGGGTGATCGGTCCTCTGCCAGGCAACAGGTGTCTCCCTGTGGGTGTGGTTAAGCCGGCTGGGTTCTGGTCCAATTCGAATACATTTTTCATTTCTTATCTCTTTTTGTTGAATGCAAGACCTCGCAACAGTTCAGTGACTGGGTCCTTCCATACACAGCCCTGCTCCCGCCCCGCACCCCTGGGATCCAACCAAAGGGAACCCTGCTGGAACCCTGAAGGAATTTCTGCGTTTCCAGCTGTACCTTCAAAGTCTCACGGCGCCCACCTCCTCCGGCCCCTCCCTCACCACCAAGGACCCCGCGGACTAGTCACGTGTGGAAACAGAGCCCCACCTCCGGAGCAGCCACGGCAACCCGGAAAGGGTTAAAACATCAGCCAAATAAACATGCTCACACACAGTTGCCAGAGAACAAGATGGCAACCTACTGGCCCTCGCCAGGAGGGTCCGGCGCCCTGACCCCCGTGGCTTGCGGCCCGGGGCCGGGATGCAGACGGCAGGGGCTCCGAGGGCGCACTGTGCCCTGAGCGGTCGGGGGTTGCCGGGGAACGCGGGACAGCGGCGAGCGGGTGTGGGGGGTCCTCGACTTAGCAAAGTTGTCAAGACGCAGGTGCCCCCCTGGCCTGCCGCCTTGACGTCCCCGGCGGCGCACGGGCCTCCTCGGGGGGCGATGTGCCATCATTACGCTCACTGGCACCGTCAGCCTTTTTTTTTTTTGCGGGGGGGTAGGTCACCGTTGTCATACCCCGGGAGCAGGGCCCCGCCCAGCCGGCAGCCGCGGTGGCAGCGGCCGGAGCCGAGAGACAGGCGCCCGCCCCGGGTGAGCCACCGGCTTCGCGAACCCCAACAGGTCCCGGGCTCCGGGATCGCAGCCCTGAGGCCGGCGCGGGCATCTGGGCCCTGCGGTCCTGCCCTGGCCTCGGCGATCCCGCTCTCCGTGGGTCCCTCCACTGCCACCACCACCACCCCGACACGGCCCCAGGGGTCCACCGCGAGCTGGAACCGACGCACGGCCGGCGGTGAACTGCTCCGCCGCCCCTTCCCCACCGCGCGCAGCCCGCCCTCGCTGTGGACCCCGAGCCACCTGTCTAAAGCACAGGAACCCAGGGCCGTAAAGTTGCAATTTGCAAACAAGCGGCAGATCCACCGCACCCGGGCGGCCGCCGCTGGGGGGTTCCGGTGGGATCTGGCGGTGGCGCACAGGGTCGCGGTCAGTCCCGGGGGTGCCGCGCTCGTCCCCAGCACTGGTCCCCCGGTGCCGGTCCTCCCGGCCATGCGCGCCTCGCCCACCAGCACTCACCATCACGTTCCCTTGCATTTTAGCCGTCTTAATCATCGCCTTCTCCTTCATTTTGCCCCAAGTCTGAACCCGACTTCTGGCCCGGAGAAGAGTAACTTAATCCATTGTCTCGCTGATGATTAAAGTAGAGATTGGACCGGCCGAGGACTGGGTGGAGTTGGCTTTTGAAGGAAGAAAAAAAAAAAAAAAAAATTCTTGCAGCGCTTCGGCGTCCCCCTTCCGCCACCCTGTCCCTCTCCACTCCCGGCGGATCACAATAGCAATCAACTCTTTTCGGCCGCCGCTTGGAAAGAAAAATTAAAAAGACGGAGAAGAGGGTGTGGGGGTGTTGCTGCTTTCAACAAAAGCCGGCGGGCCCCGGGAGCGGGGGCGCGAGGAAAGAGGCTGCGAGGCGCGGGGCCAGCTCGACAGCCTGCGTGTCCGGCGGGCCGGCCGGCCGAGCTTCGCCAGCGACAGCGGCTGGCGCGACGCGCGGGGCGCACGCGGGGACCCTGGGCGGCGCGGCCCGCGGGGGGGATCCTCGGCGGGGGCCGGGAGCCGCACTGGTCCCTAAGGGCGGAGACCCCGGCGAGCCGGCGGCGACCACAGTGCGGGCGGGCCCTTGTGTGTGTATATGTGCGTGTGTGTGTGTGTATCTGTGTGTGTGTGTGTGTGTGTGTTGTGTGTGCGCGCGCGCGTCCACACAAGGCTGCGCTGCTTGAACCCGGCTGGACCAGGATGCTTCGAGCCGCAGCAAGGTTAAGCGAGCCGAACCTTCTGGGTAGAACCGGAGCCCCCTGAAGCACCTCTCCCGGGTACACGCCCCCTCCCCGCGGGCCCAGTGTGCGCGGCGCACGCTCTCTGGGTTTTTACAAACAGGCACCGCCGCCTGCCGCCCGGCGCGAGCGCAAGATCGGCTGAGACCACCTCCCGGCTGCGCCCCCCGGAGGGAACGGAGAGGCCGGGCAGAGCCGGGCGCCGCCTAGCACTTCGGTGGCTCAGGCGAGGCGCGGGAAGCAGAGCGCTCATAAATAATGTTGTTTCCGGTTACCATGGGACGCACGGAGCGTCTCCATGGTTTCAGCGATGATCTGCGTCCGAATCTGCCGCCGCGGCGGGTCCAGGGCCCCGGGAACCTCGCTGGGCGGCGGCACTCGCGGCGCCGGCCGGCTCTGCGCCGGCTCACCTGGCTTCCCAGCCCCGGCCTCCGCCCCAGCCGCGGCCCCTCGGGCGTCTTTGTTTCTGGATCTGATCCCGCCGGCTTCCCACACTCCAGCCTCGCGCGAAGGGGTCTGCCTGGGCTCCTGAGCCCCCACCGCAGCTCTGATCCACCTCCCTCCACCCTTCCCCCGCCCCCAGTCTTCACCCCAAGCGGCAGGTTGCCTGCTGATCGCGCCGGGTGTTCCCTGCTCGCCACCCCAGGCCGCTCCCGGGAGGCCGTAACAGTTCCCATGCGCGGCTTAGCTCCCTGGACCACATGGGGGCGCGCGCTCCCGAGAGCACGCACGCCAGGAGGGGTCAGGTTCAAATGCTGCCAACCCAGGCCGCCAGGAAGAGCACCGAGGATGCTCCCTGCCGCGGCTTCCCTCCTCCACCGAGGATCAGGCCACCGCAGAAACTGGACTGGAGCTGTTTCAACCGACATCAGCGCATCAGGCTTGAAGTCAGTGCTTGTGTGCGTGTGTGTGGGGTGGGTGGGGGGGGGTGTCCCCGCCCCCGCCGGGGGGGGGAGGGGGGGGGGGTAGAATGCAAAGCTGGGAGGAATTTGAGAAAGCTTTCCATTTATTTATATTCATAAAAATCGCATGTAAGAATGAACAAGAGCCCAGTTTTCAACGCACACTCGGAAAATTATGAGCAATTGCTACCGTAATCATATGCAAATTATTCACAATGCCTGCATATATGAAACATTATCTATAAGCATCATATATATATACACACACATATAGTAGGTATATATAAGCACATGCAAGCAGTTGGTTTACAGGTGAAAAAGACTTGTAACTAATGATTTGTCATAAAAGATAAGTGGAAGAAATAGGTGAAACAAAGCTGAATTGAAAAGCAGAGTTTAAAGGAATCTGGATTAGGATTTGCCTGAAAAGTGGCAGGCATAATACTTTTTTTTTTTTTTTTTTTTTAGGTTTAAGAAGCTCTCTCCTATGTTAGGATTCTTAACGACAGCTTTTCTCTAAAAATGAACATGCGCACAGATCATCCTTGTACTGTTGACCTTTACACTAAACCCAGCTTAATGTGGACAAAATTATTGCCAGTCTAAATTCTGTTTTTAAGCGACATTAAGATGGTTCTTTCTCCTCTTTATTTGAAGTGGCATTAATACCTTCAGAATCTTCTTCCCTCTCCCACCAAAACTGCTCCCTCAAAACCTGACTTTTCCCATCCCATCCCATGTTGGAGTAGGGAAAGAAAATTAAGACGAGAGAGAAATATTTTTTAATGGAAGTATAACTGACATGTCACAGGTGTGCAAGGCCCTGACTTGATATTTGTAAACACTGTGAGATGATCATCACAAGAGTTTCAGTTAGCATCCATCACCACACCGAATTACAACTTTTTCTTGTGATAAGGACTTTTTAAGATCTAGTCTCTTAGCAACTTTCAAACATGCAATTCAGTGCTATTAACTACAGTTACCATGCTATACATTATATTCCCATGACATTTCATAACTGGAAAAGTGAAAGTCACTCAGTCGTGTCAGTCTCTTTGAGACCCCATGGAGTATACAGTCCATGGAATTCTCCAGGCCAGAATACTGGAGTAAGTAGCCTTTCCCTTCTCCAGGGGATCTTCTGAACCCTAGGATTGAACCCAGGTCTCTCATATTGTGGGCTGATTCTTTACCAGCTGAGCCACAGGGGAAGCTCAAAGGATAACCTGGGCTCGTCCAGGATTTGAACCCAGGACCCTCTCATACCCAAAGCAAGAATCATACCCCTAGACCAATGAGTCACCCCTGCGAGGGCTTTCTCAACACTTCCTTCATAACTGGAAGTTTGTCCTTTTTGACCACCTTCACCCATTTTTCCTTGCACTCCTGCCCTTGTAATCAATCTATTTTCTATATCTATGAGCTATGCGAAGGAAATGGCAACCCACTCCAGTATTCTTGCCTGGAGAATTCCATGGACAAAAGAGCCTGGTGGGCTACAGTGCCCGAGGTCACAAAGAGTCAGGCATGACTGAGTGACTAACACTGTGAGCTTGGTCTTCATTTTGCTTTGTTTTTCAGATTCCACAAATAAGTGACAACGTGCAATACTTGTTTCTCTATGTCTGGCTTATTTCGATTAGCATAACAGCCTCAAGTTCCATCTATGTTGTTACAAATAGCAAGATTTCACTTTTTATGGTTGAGGGAAGGCTTCCCAGGTGGAGCAGTGGTAAACAGACGCCTGCCAATGCAAGAGACGCAAGTTTGATTCCTGGATGGGAAAGATCCCCTGGAGGAGGAAATGGCAACCCACTCCAATACTCTTGCCTGGAAAATTCCACAGACAAGAGGAGCCTGGTGGGCTGCAGTCCACGGAGTCACAGAGAGTCAGACACGACTGAGTGACTGAGCACGCTGGCGTGATAGGCCATTCTGTCCATCAGTGGACACATGTTATCCCCATATCTTGGCTACTGTAAATGATGCTTAAATGAACATGAGTGTGCATATGTCTTTTGAAGCGAGTGTTTCTGTTTCCTTGTGACAAATACCCAGAAATGAAATTTCTCGATCATATGGTGGTTCCATTGTTAGTTTTTTTAGGACGCTCCATACTGTTTTGTTTTGGTTTTTTTTCATAGTGGCTGCACCAGTATAGGGCTTCCTCATAGCTCAGTTGGCAGAGTCCGCCTGCAATGCAGCAGACCCCAGTTCGATTGCTGGGTCGGGAAGATCTCCTGGAGACAGGATAGGCTACTCACTCCAGTATTCTTGGTCTTTCCTGGTGGTTCAGTTGGTAAAAATTCCACCTGTAATGCAGGAGACCCCAGTTCAACTCCTGGGTTGGGAAGATCCTCTGGAGAAGGGATAGGCTGCCCACTCCAGTATTCTTGGGCTTTTCTCACAAACATTGCACAAGGGTTCTCTTTTCTCCACATCCTCACCAACATTTGCTGTTTCTTATCTTTTTATAATAACCATTCTAACGTATATGAGGTGATATCACTGTGGTTTTGATCTGTATCTCCCTGTTGATGAGTTGGCCATTTGAATGTATTCTTTGGAAAAATATCTGTTCAGGTCCTCTACCATGTTGTAATCAGGTTGTTTGTTTATTTGATGTTAAGGTGTATGATTTCTCTCTATATTTTGGATATTAGTCCTTTATCAGATAATATGAGTTACGAATGTTTTCTGCCATCTGGCAGCCTGCCGTTTCATTTTGCTGACTGTCCTCTTTGCTGTGAAGAAGCTTTGCAGTTTGACGTAAGACCACTTATTAACTTTTACTTTTGTTGCCTTTGGTTTTGGGGTCAAATCCAAAAAAAACCTGTTACCAAGCCCCATGTCATTTCTGTTTTCTTCTAGGCGTTTCACGGTTTCAGGTCTCACATTCACATCTTTAATGCACAGTGCGTCAATTTTTGTGTGTGGTGTAAAATACTGGCCCAGTTTCATTCTTTCGTGGATGAGCATCCAGTTTTCCCAGCAAAACTTATTAAAGAGACAGAGCTCTCTATTCCGCTTCATTGATCGATGTCTGTTTTTATGTCAATACCATACTGTTTGGATTACCAGAGCTTTGTAATAAAGTCAGGGCTTATGATGTCTCCAGATTTGTTCTTCTTTCTCAAGATTGCTTTGGTTATTTAGGGCTGGCCTTCTTTGATTTCATACAAATGTTAGGATTGCTCAGTTTCTGTGGAAAATGGCATAGGAACTTTGATAGGGATTACATTGCATCTGTAGATTGCTTTGGGTGGTATGGACATTTTAACCATCTTAATTCTTCCAACCCCTGCACACAGAATACATTCCCATTTATTTGTGTCTTCTTCAATTTCTTTCATTAACATCTGATAGGTTTCAGGGTACAAGTCTTTTACCTCCTTGGTTAAATTTATTCATAGGTATAGGACAAAATTTTTTAACCTGTCATTTTCCTAGCTTCCTTTAAATTATCTCTGAAAATAGAAAGTGGGATAATATGGGTTAAATGTTAAATTAATGGATAAATAATTCTGCTAGTAGACAATATTTTTCCTAACACTCAACCAACAGTATCAGCCAAAACTTCCTGCTTGGCATACCTGTGTTCTCTATTCCTGCCTAGCCTCTGGCAGAAAGACCTACAGAAAAGACAGGGCTAAAAGCAGGCATAAAGAGGAGACATGGTACGGAATCAAAGCAAAGCAACTCTGAGTTCAGCAGTGACTGTTCAGTCTTTGCGACTCATCTAGCTTTTGACTTAATGACACTGAAGCAAAAAAAAAAAAAAAAAAAGAATGAAGATAGATAAAGCAGAGTTTGGGAGAAAGAAAGAAACCAGGAATATGGGGGAAATGCTTGAAACGGAGGAGGTGCAACTGTCATAATATTTTGGGATATTGAATGTTCTGAGAAAAGTAGACTAGAAATATCTGACGATGGTACTGGCATCAGAACCCCTCTCCTCACCCTCAGCTTCAAAATGTTTCTTTCCTCTGCTGCATTTATGAACATGGGATGCACATGTGCTCCTGTATTTCTCAGTAAGTGTTGGGCCATCTCTCCAGTTTTTGCAGTTGTATTTCCAGTTTTTTTTTTCCCTAATCTATGAGAAGAGCATATTATCTCATAGTTTGGTGAAAATACTACGGCGATAGTATTTCTGTTAGTTTTCAGCAGATAGGATCTGCCGTGCTTCGAGGCAGCCACACCCCAGGGATGGTATTTTGCTACGTGTGGACCCATGGACATTATTTAACTCCAACAGGCTCTTTCCAAACCGGCTACCTCAGAGCCATTGTTTGGTCCATTCTTCTGCTCCTTCCTTAATTTATGTATTGCTGGCATCAGAGACTGCTTTGACTAAAGCAGCTTTGACTTAAGTTGAGGCTTTTGGCACAATGTTCAGTTTCACATTTGACATCAGGTAATATTTGCAACAGAAGAACAGATCCATCATGTCATTTTATCAGTGTTCATATCTTGTAACTTATTACTAGAAGTTTGACTTTGGCGATGTGAATTTTCGCCGTAAGGAAATGCAACATGTGAAATTCCTTATGTATAAAAGTGAAAGTCAAGGTAACTTTGAGTTCTCCAGAAAAACAGAATACGTGTGTGTGTGTGTGTGTGTGTGTGTGTGCATGACTTCTCAGGTGATACAGTGATAAAGAATCCACACGCCAATGCAGAAGGCCGAAGAGTTGCAGGTTCAATCCCTGTCTTGGGGAGATCCCCTGGAGCAGGAAATGGCAACCTGCTACAGTGTTCTTGCCTGGGAATCCCATGGACAGAGGAGCCTGGTGGTTACAATTCATGCAGAGTCAAACATGACTGAGCAACTGAGCACCCACAAGCACGTGGTAGCGTGCATATACTCTATGGGCTTCCCTGGTAGCTCAGCTTGTAAAGAATCTGCTTGCAGTGCAGGAGACCCTGGTTCAGTTCCTGGGTCAAGAAAATCCCCTGGAGAAGGCATAGGCTACCCACATAGTATTCTTGGGCTTCACTGGTGGCTCAGATGGTAAAGAATCCACCTGCGATGCGGAAGACCTGGGTGGGTAAGATCCTTTGGAGGAGAGTATGGCAACCCACTCCAGTATTCTTGCCTGGAGAGTCCCCAGGAACAGAGGAGCCTGGCGGGCTACAGTCCATGATGTCATAAAGAGTCAGACATGTCTGAGCAATTAACACATATATTCTATAATACATACATTTATACATGTATACATATAATTATATGTAAATACATATAGATGTATATATGCATATATTGGAGAAGGCAATGGCACCCCACTCCAGTACTCTTGCCTGGAAAATCCCATGGACAGAGGAGCCTGGTGGGCTGCAGTCCACGGGGTCGCGGAGAGTCAGACATGACTGAACGACTTCCCTTTCACTTTTCACTTTCCTGCATTGGAGAAGGAAATGGCAACCCACTCCAGTGTTCTTGCCTGGAGAATCCCAGGGACGGGGGAGCCTGGTGGGCTGCCGTCTGTGGGGTCGCCCAGAGTCGGACACGACTGAAGCGACTCAGCAGCAGCAGCAGCATGCATATATACTGTCATATATAAATATATATATAATTTAATGTATTATAAGAGATTGGCTCACATGGAGGCTGTTAAGTCCTGAGTCAGAAACACTGGAGACCCAGAGGAAACAATTGTGTAAGTTCCACCCCAAAAGTCAACAGACTCAGGACTCAAGAAAAGGTAATGTTTCAGTATGAGTCTGAATGCAGGAAAAAACTGATGTCCCAGCCCAGTGCAGTCAGGGAAGGGCTCCCGCTTTCTCAGCGTTTCTGGTCTATTCATGCCTTCAACTGAGTGCATGAGGCCCACACACGTTAAGGAGGGCAATCTGCTTCACCCTGTCTACTGACTCAAATGTTAAAGTCATAAAAAACAAAACACCTTCACAGAAATGTCCAGAATAATGTTTGAACAAACATATGGACGCCCCATGGCCCAGGCAAGTTGACTGGTAAACCTAACCATCACTGTGCATAGGAAAAGGGTGATTGTTTTCATCACAAACCAGTCCTTACCCACAGCTTAATTCACTACTGATGATCTTTAAAATCTGAGCTTTCTTACTATATTGAAAACATCATTCATCCTATATACTTTGATTTACCCATAAATGTTCAGGAAGATATCTTCTGAAAAAAAAATGTGATCTGCCAATATTTATTTTAAAAATTGCACAAGAATGATAACAATGGTTTAGAGAAAACATTTAGAAATTAAACAAATTAACTTGAAAAATATGTAGCAACAGTTAGCGTTATGCCAAACACAGTGATTTTATTATAGAAAACATTCTTTATCCTCAAGAATTTTATGGGGTCAAGTGGGAGACAAAAAATTAATAATATTAACAACAAAATTAAGAACATAAGTAATAAGTCATGTGGAGTGTCTAGGAAAATATCAGAGAAAATTAAAACAAACAGTGACATCTGAAACACACCTCAAAGAAAGGCATACATACAGCAGTTAGAGAATCATGGAAGCAGGGCAAAGGAGGACCAGCAGAGGAACTTCAGGAGTCGTCCAGCAGCAGCACACAGAAGCAGGCGTGGGTGATGGAGACACGGTGGACAGGCATTCTAAGGTCAGCAGTGACAGCCCTGAGCCAACTCTCCTGAGAGATGGAGTGCAAAGGCTGCAGCCCCCATGCGGTAAATGACTCAGCGATCTATGTCTTAAAAACCAATGTCTTCTCACAGAAACAGCCTAAATGTCCACCAACAGAGGGATGGAAACAGACGAAGCAGTACACACACACTATGGAATATTACGCAGCCAGGAAAAGGAAATGATGTCATTTGCAGCAACATGGATGGACCCAGCAATGGTCATGCTGAGTGAGAGAAGTCAGACGGGGGAGGAGAGATAGCCCATGACACCCCTTACACGTGGAGTCGACAAAGAAACGATACAAACGAACATGGTAACAAGACAGTAGGAGACTCACAGACGTAGAGAAGGAACTTACAGTGATCGGGAAGGAAGGATGGGGGAAGGGAGAGTTAGGGAGTGTGGGATGGACAGGTACACTCTGCTGTCTTCAAAATGATAACCAACAAGGTCCTCCTGTACAGCGCAGGGAACTCTGCTCAATGTTATCCAGCAGCCTGGATGGGAGGTGAGTTTCGGGGAGAATGGATACATCCATATGGATGGCTGAATCCTTCGCTGTCCACCTGAAGCTATCACAACATTGTTAAGCCCAATCCAAATTAAAAAGCTAAAATAATGAATGTCTTCTCCTTCAAGCTGGGCTCCAAGGGCAAAGGGCCCAGGCAACTAGGCAGCTCATGCATGAACTTTGAGTAGAAACTATAAAGGAGTGGCAGGGAGTCTGCATGACTCATTTGTGCGTCCCTGATGTAAACCCAGTAAGGCTCGTGTCAGCCCTGCTTGCATCTGACATTTCTCAGCCGTTCCTTCACAGCCATGCCCTGGCACATCACCAATAAATGGAGACAAAATCTGGCACCAACTCAGTGGTAAATACAACATCAGAACTGCCATGTTGGACGCTGTAAATCAACTCAACTTCAACAGAAAATGTTTAAAAATTTTAAAGATAAAATAAATTTCTCAGTGGTAAAGAATCTTCCGGCCAGTGCAGGAGACTGCAGGAGACGTGAGTTTGATCCCTGGGCCAGGGAGATCTCCTGGAGGAGGAAATGGCAACCCACTCCAGTATTCTTGCCTGGAAAAATCTCATGGACAGAGGAGTCTGGCAGGCTATGGGGTTGCAAAGAGTCGGGCACAACTTAGCGACCGAGAATGAGGACACTGCTTAAGCGGTTAACCTTTCTTACAGCTACAGTAGTCCTTACAACAACTTCTCGTGTATTTATTTGCATGTCAGCTTCCCTGTTCCAGACACAGGGCACGCGCTGTCTTGGTTCTCTTTGTGTCCTCAAGCTCTCAGACTGTGATGGGACTTTGTTCTGGGACTTCCCTGGTGGTCCAGTGGTTAAGAATCTGCCTTGCAATGCAGGGGACAGGAGTTCAATCCCTGGTCGGGAAGCCAGGATCCCACGTGGATCCGGTGGATCAACTAAGCCCACGCACAAACACTGAAGCCAGCACCACAGCTAGGAAGTCCACACGCCACAAGGAGACATCCTGCACTGCCCCCACGAAGATCCCACAGGCCGCATCTCGTGCCCGACACAGCCAAGCACATACATAACCGCAGAAAAGAGTGCGTGTTCAACGTGAGCGTCGTGAACAAATGGGACAATGAAGGGAAACGTGTGCTGCTTTTCCTCCCACTGCACACGCAGGCAGGAACTGACATCACACAGCGTTTCAATCTCTCTCCTGAACCTAGTTACATTGCTCGACTGATGAAAAAGATGTCAGAGACATCTCTAGTGTGTTTGTAAGTGAAGTGAAAGTGTTAGTCGCTCAGTCGTGTCCAACTCTTTGCAGCCCCATGGACTGTAGCTCGCCAGGCTCCGTGGGCTTTTCCAGGCAAGAATACTGGAGTGGGTTGCCATGCCCTCCTCCAGGGAGTATGTTTGCAAATGACCTTCCAAATTTAATGAGGAGAGCTTTATCTTTGGCAACATTTTCCCCTTCCAATGTAGACCAGGAGTCACAGGAACTGGGTACGTTCATCTCTGTCTCTGGCTTCACTCAGTTGAACAGTGTTTTCCCTTGCCCCACTGACATCATGGACTTCTCAGGAATGAGATGATTCTGACCCATGTTCGCTATGAGAATATGGACTCTAGTAGTAATTTTTAAAAATGTTTATTTATTTGGCTACACCAGGTCTTAGCTGAGGCACATGGGATCTTTACTTGTCGATGCTGCAGAATATGGGACCTAGTTCGCTGAGCACGGTTCAAACCCAGGCCCCCTGCATTAGGGGTGGGAAGTCTTAGCCCTGGACCACCAGGGAAGTCCTAGTCTTCTACTTTAGGTAATAGACTCCTATGGCCCCAAACACCTACAGGTTGGAGGTTTTTCTCTCCTCATACTTGTCTCTGAACGTTAATGAGTATGTTCTACTACGTGGACAGAGGAGCCTGGTGGGCTGCAGTCCCTGGGGTCGCAGAGAGTGGGACGCAACTTAGCGGCTAAATGACAACTGCTGCTGCTGCTGCTGCTAAGTCGCTTCAGTCGTGTCCGACTCTGTGCGACCCCATTGACGGCAGCCCACCAGGCTGCCCCGTCCCTGGGATTCTCCAGGCAAGAACACTGGAGTGGGCAGTAAGGAGCCTGGGTTTCACATCCCGGTGTGCATGCATGCTCAGACTGCAGCCCACAAGGCTCCTCTGTCTATGGGATTCTCCAGGCAAGAACACTGGAGTGGGTTGTCATTTCCTACTCCAGGGGATCTAACCGACCCAGGAATCGAACCTGGGTCTCTTGCATATCCTGTATGGGCAGGCAGGTTCTTTACCACTGGGCTACCCAGGAAACCCTAATCATGTCACAGTCCAACATTTTAGGCTAAAACCATAGCTATTCTACTGGCTCACCTCACCACCTCCTCACCCCAATGAAGACCTCTTGATTTATATTTTGTTGCTATTAAATAATACCTTCTTAATGACCTGTAAGAAGTTTTCACTATTGATAGCCCTTTTATACATTAGGAAAATTTATAAAAAGAAGCTTTGTAAATAAACAAATTACTGAAAAATAGGAGCAGTTAAGTATATGAAAATCCTATTATCCTTAGGCAATGTAAAATTTCTTTACATGACATCCGTTAAAGAAAACCAGGAGGGCAGAATACATATTTTAGGGTTCCTATGGAACATGTTTTAGAAAAGAATAGCCCAACACTTACAGACTGAAAGTAATGGACACAGAACATGTCTGTAGGTAAAAAGAGGGACTTGAATTTGCTCCTATGATCATGCATTCGCTTTAGCCTCTGAGCTGGGAACACAAAGATCTCTTGACTTTCGCCAGGGTTCTTTGCTCTGAGCCCAAGATTATAAATGCCCATAAAGGAACAGAAAGCTGAATGATTGTCAGGAAACTGTCATCCGTCTCAGCAATCAAGAAGAATCAATCCTGAGTGTTTTGGAGTTGCAGGCTCATTGCCGATCTACACCTTATTTCTTCCCTACTAAAAACGCCTCAAGCAGACTTCACAATGACCTACAAAAATCAAGTTTGACTCTTTTGTCTTTCGACAAAAGTAACATTAACTCAAGCCACAAGAAGTTGTCATTTCACAGCCACTAAAATTGTTACAATAAAAAAGTCAGATAATAGCAACTGTTGATGACCACGTGGAGGAACTGGAAACCCTGCCAGCTACATGCTGGAACTTGCCATGGGCGTTTGCCGTCCCCTCTACAAGGATTAAATCCTGTGCTGCTGCAGCTGCTGACCTTCAACACCCCCTGAAAGGAGTTCAGGGTGAACAGCACAAATGAGGCGTCTGTGCTCTGAGAAGGTTGGCAGGACTAGTCTTCGGATAGTTAGATCCTTTTAAGTGCTGATTTTATGAGCCCGATTGTTGTATCTCCTCATATCTAGAAAAACACTAAAATCCTTCATGGTGACGACCATTCCTTGTGACTAGCAAAGCTTCAAGAAACTAGTAGAAACTTTATGGAAAAATATGTGTTTGATTGCAGGCATCCCCCCTTAAACAAAATCACATATATACTGTCCTTCTCCTCCTGCCCCTTTGGATCAGTTTCTCAGAGCTATTTGAGGTGCTGTCTCCTGGGCTATAGTCCTCATTTTGCCCCAAATAAACCTTAACTTGCAACTCTCACATTATTCACTTTTTTTAAGTCAACAAGCCCCACCTCCCCACCATCTGCAAAAGGAAAAGAAAAGATGGGGACTGAATTAATAATCAGTCATGGCTGCAAAACCAAGATTTCATGAAAATCTCTATCATGGGGGTTCAGGGTGCTTTTGTGTTGAAGAGCACATGGAGGTCCAGGGAGGGTGGTGGACCCAGCGAAGGCACAGGAGCCCCAAGCCCCTTCCCCAGACTTCACTTTGTCTGTGCACCTCTTCCTGTGCCTGTCCCCCTGTGTCCTTTATCATCTCTTTCATAAGAAACAAGGAAATGTCAGCAGTGTATTTCCCTGAGTCCTGTGAGCTGTTATACCAAAATTGTTGAGCCCAAGAAGGGGTTCATGGACCCCTGATTTGTAGTTAAGTTGGACAGAAGGTAGGCAAAGTGGGGACCCACTACTTGTGGCTGGCATCTGCATTGGGGACAGTCTTGTGAGTCTAAGTGTCTCACCTGTGGGGTCTGTGTAGACAGTGTCAGAACTGAACTGAACTGTAGGGCATGCTGTTGATGTGTGGAGGTTTGGAGGGCAGACTGGTGTGGGGAAAGCCCACATACATTCAGCATCAGAAATGTTCTGTGTAGAGAAAGAAAATGTCCCCTTTCAGGGCTTTTGCTCTAAAGAATTTCTCTTAATACCAACAATCTGTCCTTTGGGTTATAGCTTTTCCAGTAGTCATGTACAGATGTGAGATGAGTGGAGCATAAAGAAGGCTGAGAACCGAAGAACTGATGTTTTTGAACTGTGGTGCTGGAGAAGACTCTTGAGAGTCCCTTGGACTGCAAGGAGATCAAACGAGTCAATGCGAAAGGAAACCCACCCTGAATATTCACTGGAAGGACTGATGCTGAAGCTCTAATACTTTGGCCACCTGATGCAAAGAGACAACTCACTGGAAAAGACCCTGATACTGGGAAAGACTGAGGGCAGGAGAAGTGGGTGACAGAGGATAAGATTGTTGGATGGTGTCACTGACTCAATGGACATGAGTTTGAGCAAGCTCTGGGAGTTGGTGATGGACAGGGAAGCCTGGTGTGCTGCAGTCCATGGGGTCACAAAGAGTCAGACATTCTTTAGTGACTGAATAATAACAAAAAAATCTGTGTACCCTGAGGAATTCATTAAAAAGTAGTTTTCATTCATTAATTCATTCATTAAAAACAAGTTCAATGATGTCATCAAGAGCATTTCCTTTCCATTACCAGAATGTCCCTTTCAATGAGTAAGTTTCTCTTGGTCTTGACGCTAGAACAAGGTTTGCTCTACCTGATCAGGTGGTGTTTTGTGGATAATATATTCCACAATATATATTGTGGAAAAGCATTCCGTTGCCTTTCTCTAGTTGTGTTGAGTCCATAGCTCATGGAAGAAATTTTAGGGAATGTAATTTATCTGCAAACCCAACTCCTGGCTTCTTAGTTTTCCAGCTTCTGTTTACCCTTCAGGCTCCCCTCATGGCTCAGACAGTAAAGAATCTTCTACACTGCAGGAGATTCAAGTTCGATCCCTGGGTCGGGGAGATCCCCTGGAGAAGGGAATGACAACCCATTCCAGCATTCCTGCCTGGAGAATTCCATGGACAGAGGAGCCTGGCAGGCTACAGTCTATGGGGTTGCAAAGAGTCAGCCACAGCCACTTTACCCTTCACCCACACTTTCTTCCTTATCTTATTCGACAGTGCAATTTTTGAATGATCTGTATCTTTCAGATATGCCAGGTGCATTAGAGAATAATGGTATTTATGGAGAATCAATTACCATTTATTTATATTAAGCCTGGGAAATCCCATGGGCATAGGAAACTGGCTGGCCAGAGTCCATGGGGTCGCAAACAGTCAGACACAACTGAACATGCACAGGCGTGCATATTACTGGCCAGATACGTCCTACATAGAAAAGTGCAGCTGTGCAGAAAGTTTTACCTGTAAGACTATTAAATTCAACCATGATTTTTAATATTTTTACAGCAGGGGTTCCATTTTATATGCACAAATTATAAATATATCCATAATTTATGATAACTATTATTGTTAAGAGTATTAATCCCACTGTCAGATTTATATAAAGTCTTTTCTTCTAGTATAGAAAATTAATTAATCTAAAAGTCTCTAATTGTCCACACATGATTTAAAAGGAAGCATTATCGGTGATAACTGACTAGGAGCGTTTAGCGAGTGGTGAAATAGCTAGGGGGACCATCATTTCCATTTCTGATATGGGGAAGGATAATAAAAATGGAATTCTGTAACACCTGCTACTTTACTAAGCAGCTCAGTAATCTTTTTAAAATTACCATATTCTGCATAATTAAAACAGGGCTATGGAAGCAAGGGGCATTCACTTCTGCCTGCTTTGTTGGCATATTCTGGGTGCCCGTGAGCATCTCTCTGCCAGCGGTTACCATGTCAGCTGTTTTGGGCAATGGGAAAAGAAGAGGATGAGGTAGAATGTTCTCTAGCTCGGAAGCCATGGAAACCATGACAAGGGTGTGGTTTCAAGGGCGACGAGAGGGTCCAGCCTAGGATGCAGAAGCTGTGCTCACACTGAGAAATGGCAGAAAGTGTTAATAAAGGGACATTTTTATTTTAAATTTTTTTTATAAGTTTGGCATTTTATTATTAACCTTTTTTTTTTTTGGTTGCACTGCTCCACTTGTTGATCTTCGTTTGTTGACAAGGGACAGAATCTGTGTCCCTGTGTAGTGGAATCACAGAGTCCTAACCACGAGACTGCCAGGGAAGTCCCTAAAGGGACATTTTTTAAGGCCTAAGCAAGATATGGTGAAGGGACTTCCCAGGTGGCCTGGCAGGCTATAATCCAGGGGGTCGCAGAGAGTGGGGGGGGCAGGGGGGGGCAGGCATCAATGAGAACTGCCCCAGGTGCCAGAGTATTTGAAATTGGTCCTTTGCAAGTCTCTCCTTTAGACTGAAAGAGTGGTCCACTTTTAAAAATCTAAGTGTACTAGAATAGATGGTGCAATCCTTTTTATTACTAAGTTATTAAAGTATAGCTGATTTACAATGTTGCGTTAATTTCCACTGGACAGCAGGGTGGGAAAGTGGGCCCAGGCATATCTATTGCTTTCCATATTCAACTATGGTTTAATCACAGGCTATGGACTAGAGTTCCCTGTGCTATCCAGTAGGACCTTGCGGTTTATCCATTCTGTATGTAACAGTGGGCACCTGTTGACCCCAGATCCCCAGTCCTGTCCTCCCCCACCTCTGTGCCTGTGGCAACCACAAGCCTGTCCTCTGTGCCTGTGAGTCTGGTTTCTTTTTCTTAGAGGGTGCAATCTCTGGTTGTTCTGGAACAGCAACAGTGATTTGTCTGATGAAAATGACAACAGGAAGAACAGCCTGAACTTTGAGGTCACAGCCATGCCCTGGGAGCTTCATGCCCTAGCCAACTCATCCCCAGCACACTCCTATTTGGCGGGCACCAATATGTCTCCTGGTACAGAAGGTAACAGCACTGACTGTCATATCGCTTATGAATGGTGGAGCCAGAACTCAAATCTCACACATCTCTCTTAGGGTTGCTGTCAGGGTTCCCTGGAGGAGGAAATGGCAACCCATTCCAGTATTCTTGCCTGAAAAGTCCCATGGACAGAGGAGCCTGGCGGGCTAATATCCAAAGGGTCACAAAGAGTCAGACCAGAATGAGCAGACCACAGCCTGCCAAGCTCAGAACACTGATGTCAGCTATCCAGCCCCACCCACGTTTTCCTGTGTGCCTGGGGCTGGATGGCCATCTCTCAAGGAGCTTGAGTTTCCTTGCCACTTGTCACCGACTTTGATCATCAGCCCTACTGTGTCCCCTTGGATGGGAGCCTCCTATCTCCTTGTCTGAGTCCAGCCTTGAATCAGGGGTGCAGGGTCACCTAAGGCCAAGGTGCTGGCAGATTCCAGGCCTGGTGGGGCCCTCTTCTGGGTGGCAGACCTCCCTATGTGCTCATAAGCTCTCTGTGACTCTCATGAGGGCACCAGACCCATTCACCAGGATGCCACCCCCATGCCCTCATTCAAACCTAATCACCTTCCCCAGGCCCCACCTCCTAACACCAGGGCATCTCGGGGAGGGGCTCCATAGGTGAGTTTTGAGAGGTCACAGACGTCCAGTCCAAAACAATGTCTCCATCAATCCTGGAACTGGGCCCCGCCCCCTTCTCCAATTGTGCCAGCGTTTCCCACATAGATTAGTTGGTAAAGAATTTGCCTGCAATGCAGGAGACCTGGGTTTGATTCCTGGGTTGGAAGATCCCCTGGAGAAGGAAATGGCAATCCACTCCAGTATTCTTGCCTGGAGAATCCCATGGACAGAGGAGCCTGGTGGGCTACAATCCAAGGGGTCACAAAAGTTGGACATGACTTAGCGACTAAACCACTTCCTCCACCTCTTCCCAGCCCTGCTCCATGGGTTGAGTCCCTCTGCCACTCCAGTCTCGGATCCCCTACAGAGAGACTCTGACACTCCCACAACGCCAAGAAAGTTTGTGTATCATCTAGCAACTTGTAATTTTCTGGTCAATTCTATGCCTTTATTCTCCTTTTATGGGCTACGCTCCCAATGCAAAGATGCAGTCTACTAGGGAGATGCCGAAGACATACGCTCTGCCCACGGAACGCAGTTATGTAGTTATGAATTTCTGAATGGCAGAGCAGTCCAGGGGGGTATCAACATCACTTCCGTGCATCGTCACACACACAATAAGCTGTCACAACACAGCCTGGTGCTGCCTTAATTGTCACAGATAATGATCATGATATACGGCTTCTATTAACTCCGCCGTGTCAAGCAGTGTTCCCCCCACACACTCCCACTCAGCAATTCCTATATATGGAAAAGGAAATCAAAATCGCATCTTCATGAAACATTTCTGTTTAAAGCTGAAGGAAGCAGATCCAGGTCTCCAAGGAAGTTTGCAGAGGTTTCTTGTGAATGAGAGCAGTGACTTCAATTCCTCACACAGCAAGCTGGAAATGTGCTCACAGATAAGGTTTGCAAAGAAGCAAATGGTTCTTGGAAATACTGATCCAGGAATTATGTGACTACTTGAAGTCTTTTGTGTGAGGGGGGCGGTGGAGGTGGAAGGTGGCATCATAGAAAGATACAGGGAGCAAAGGCGGAGGAGAACCAGCATCCCGTCCTGGTCTGGTCCAAATCTTCCCTGGAGAAAAACAGAGCTTAAGCTCCTACCAGCATCTCTGCCTTCCCTGGATACTGAGAACTGTCCCCCATTGCCCCACTGCAGCAGCACCAATCCCTGGGGTGACTGTCCTAAACTTCAAACTCAGAAACAAGAACCTTGTCCCTGGGGCCAACATTTATCTGTGCTGTGTCTTACTCCCAAATAGTGTGACCGCACATCTACACGTCATCTGCTCACTAATTTCATCAAGTGATCACACAGAAAATTATCTTGTCATTTTTCAATCAAGAAGCATAAGAAGAAAAAACAATAAAAAGCAAAAAACCCACAACTCAAGCCAGGTTGAGGGAGGGACTCGTACACTGCACTTAGGAGACGTTTGTTGGTGACCAGTCAAAAAGAGATCGGACCACATGACAGTATGTGAGTGATGCTACTTAAAAGCAATCACATCCCAACAGGTTTGGAAAGTCTTTATTGAATGTGTTATAATATTGCTTCTGTTTTATGTGTTGTTTTTTTTTGGCCATGAGACATATGGGATCTAAGCTCCCCAACTAGGGAGTGAAGCTGCACCACCCACCTTGGAAGGCAAAGTCTTAAGCACAAAGTCTTAACCACCAGGGACGTCCACATCCCCACAGTCTTAGGGCCAGGGAGAACCTTGGAGTCAAAGAAGAACTCAGATTACAACAGTTTTATACAATTGACCCTCTTCGTGAACCTGCTCTTCACTTGCACCATGGTCAAGCTACTGGGACCACGTCTAAATGATCACAGATTTCAACTGTGTGGGTCTGTCTATCCTCAGTGAACTTTGACTATTCTTCAGATCTTACCTGAGTTATACCAGGCAAGCCAAACATTAGCAAAATCTCCACAGTATACCTCGATCAGAAAGTATTCTGAATACGTGCTTATATGCTAAGCATTGTAACTAGCGATATAACACCAATTTTGCATTCTCTTTAGTTTAACTGATGTCCTTCCTAATACTGCATAACAGTGGATGCTGGCATCAGATGAAAAAAAAAAAATCATTCCAAATGACTTAGCATTCAAAGTATATCCCCAAACAGTCTCCCGAGGAAGAATCATGGCTTTGTCCCAGAGTCATCACCAGAAAGCTGTGAGCAGGGCTAGGCAGAGAGGACATTTTTCAAGTGGTAGAAATAGCTCCTTTCTGATAGAATTTTAGATTTTGTGTTGAGCTTTGCACTTTAAATATTGACTGCAGCGACTAGGGCCAGCAATTTTACACACACACACACACACACACACACACAGGATTTCTGAGTCCTAAGGACACAAACACATATCAATAAGCATGAATAGGAAGCACGTCTGATGTTTTCTAAATAACTAAGGATTTTGCCTGATAGAAGGGAAATGATAGAAATCTTAGATGAGAGCTTTAGTCTAGTTGGTGACCTAAAATGTTTTCTTGTAAGGAAACAAATTATTTCCATTGCTTTAAATCTTCTCCGTAACAGAAAAGGAATAAATTTGGAACACGTATTATAATTGTCATCAGTATTTTCTAGCCTGGTGAAGTAAAATCAATAGACATGAATTTGGGCAAACTCTGGAAGATAATAAAGGACAGGGAAGCCTGGAGTGCTGCAGTCCGTGGGGTCACAAAAAGTCGGACACGACTGAGCGGCTGAACAATAACAACAAAAGTAAATAGTGAATTAGGTGATAGTCAGACATTACTTAGATATTTTAAATACAATTGCTTACATACAACTATGTTTTGACATTTTCAAATTCCATATATATATGTGTGTGTGTGTGTGTGTGTGTGTGTATGTTTGTGTGTGTGTGTATATATATATAAACATAGAAAGAAGCTCTAACCTCACATGTCACCTTGACTTTGGGGCTAATTATCTTGCTTAGAGCTGGTATATGTAGCAGACTGATCCTCTTAAAGAGTCAATCCTCCCTTGGATTCAGACACAAAGGCCTTGGTTATCTTGAAAAATGTGATGATTAAATTAAAAGACATTATTAGTCATTAACACTTGAAGCGAAACTATTACTCTAATAAGTCAGCAAGCAGAGGTCCCTTGAGAACGGGACCTGGGACAGGTGTGTTTACATAAGGGCCCCGTCGTCAGTGATGAACACACAGTACGTGGCTCCCAGGGTAGGCTCAGGTAGGCTGAGATATGAATCCATAGTGAGGAATTCCTCGGAAATCAACGATGCTTAGGGCTAGCTCTTCTCTTGATCATATCCAAATCTCACATTTACACTAATACTTTTTCATACATAATATTAGGAGTTAACCTTGGTTGACTTGGTGAAGAACATCTGATCAACTCTAGACACTGCTGGAAAAGTATGGTTGTGATGGGTGTAAGTAAGAATATTCAAATATAAATAACCCAGATCATTTTTTAAAAAGTAACAAAGAAAATAATCTCAATGTATTACAGAAAGGGCCTGGAAATGTGGTGGACAGACTTTAAGGTGGTCGCCCCGTCTCCTGTGTCCAGCGTCCGTGGGCTTGTGTGGTCCCTTCTTGTGTGGGGAAGACCTAGGATGGTCTTCTAACAGGAGACAATGGTGGAGGCGATTGAAGAAGGGGTGTTTGAGATTGCGATTGATGTACCTGAGCTTGTACATCAGTCCTCCGGACCTTTGAAGGAGCCACCTGCCCAACTGTGAGTCGTTGCAGGGGCTTGAGGGGTGGGGGGCATGTGGCAAGGTCCTGCTGGCAGCCAGCAAGAAAGAGCCCCCTCCCTCCAACAGCCTGCTGGGAACTGAAGGTGGTGGGTGACCACATGAACTGGAAAGTATGTCCTTCTCCCAGTAAGCCTTGGATGAGACCATGGCCCAGTGGACACCTGCCTGCAGGCTTGAGAGCCCAGAGTAGGGGAGCTGGAAAGCTGTGTTTGGACGCCTGACCCTCAACCAACTGAGACGGTTCATGTGGGTGCTAAAGCCACTAAGGTTGGTGATGCTTACGTCCACGGCAGGTAATGATACAAGAAAGGGAAAGAGAAAAGGCTGGAAGCTGTTAAAAGAAAAAAGGGCAAAGTAAGACAGGAAGAATATGTCCAAAGATACTCATACGCCCCATGATGGCCAGTGGGTCCACCTGTGTCTGTTAAATAACAGGGGTGCTCTTATAAGCAGAATACGAATTCATTTTGCTTTTTGCTCAATGTAAGACACTTATAGATAAAAGAGATTAAAAAATAAAGGTCTATAAAGAAAATACCAAGCAGATGCTGACAAACTGAAGAGATGTGCTTATATGAGATAGAGCAGAAGATACAGACGGTGTGAGGGAAATGCACGAGAGGGGTGTTTCAAATCCATGATGAGAAAAATGCTCCAAGGACGTGAAAAGGTCGTACGTCTTTACCTACTGAAGACCCATCCTTGCAGAAAGCTGATAGGAAAGCATTTATCCCCAGCAAAACTGCTAAAGAGACCTTTGTCGGCGGGGTGGGGAAGTTTTTATGTTACTAAAGCTGAAGCTCCAATACTTTGGCCACCTGATGTGAACAGCCATCCCATTGGAAAAGACCCTGATGCTGGGAAAGACTGAGGACAGGAGGGAAAGGGGTCAACAAAGGATGAGATGGTTGGATGGCATCACCGATTCAATGGACATGAACTTCGGCAAACTCCAGGAGATGGTGAAGGACAGAGAAGCCTGGCGTGCTGCAGTCCACGGGGTCACAAGGAGTCGGACACGACCAAGCGACTGAACAGCAACATGGTACTCCAAACGAAACGATGGATAAAATGTTAATCTGTTCTTTCTTTTTAAAAATATGTGGTCTAAAATAAAATAAAATAAATAAATAAAATAAAAATATGTGGTCTAATAGAAGTGAAAGTGGAAGAAAATTCAGGGTTTTTATATAACATCAGGAAAGGAGGGAAGTTCTGGTGCCAAGCAGCCTGGAGGTGGGGTTGACAGCTGGACTCAGAGAGATGATACCAGAGACGACTGAAAAAGCGCAGCTCTGCAGGCAGCCTGAGGGAAAAGTGCCTGGATCTGCCGCATCACTCCTGGAACATTCAAAAAAAGAAAAAAAAAATATTCCTGCATACCTCCAGATTCACATTAGTCGTGAGGCCCCAGAAAGCATCAAGCCAAGCACCAGTTTAAGGCAATCCGATTCTGGATATGTCCCCCATGTTTTGGTTGAAGAAATGTACTTGAAATGTACTTGAAAATCTATGATTGAGGAATCCCTATAAAGCTCTAAAGGGAAGAAAAGCTTACGGTTAAAAAAAATAGCTCAACTAGACATAAAAGTAAGCCATCTTAATTTGAAATCAAAAGAGACAACTGTCCCACCATACATCAGACCTCAAGATATGGAGGATACCAAATAAAGCCAGTAGGCTTGGTGTGTTTAAAGAAATCACTGACAGCATGCAAAGAGACAAGAGACTATCAGAACTGACAGGTCAAATTGTTCAAAGAACGTATAGAAATAAAAATACAAAAAAAACACCAAAGATGGAATCTTAGAGGATGGGTTTAATAACATATAAAACACAGCTCAGGACATCCCTGGTGGTCCGGGGTGACTCCACACTCCCAATGCAGGGACACAAGTTCAGTCCCTGGTCAGGGAACTAAGATCCTACATGCCACACGCTGAAGCCTAAAAACAGAAAAAAAAAAGAAAAACCCACAGCTCCAGAGAGAGCTCGGGAACTAAACAGCAATTTGGGTAGCTTGGATTCTAATAATAGTTAAGTAGTGTATATCAGAATAACCTTGCCAACTCTGGGGGAAACAAAAATTAAAGTAACACAATCTGATGCTTCTAGAGGGTTCCAAACAGTAGGGATCAGCTGAACCCTTCAAACGAGAGAACTTCACTAAGTTAGGTCCATCCTTCCCCTGATGATACTCCCCAGTTCATAGGTGCAGCTGGGTTAGAAAGAAAGCAGAAAGCCCCAGGCTTACTGGCTGTAGGTGCCAGGGCAGCTAGCTGAGCAATCTCAGACTTGGAGGAGCCACAGCGGGTGGGGCCAAAGTCTGCCTAGAAAATTCCACAATCACTGACTAGTGAAGTACGGATGCAGGCGGAAGACACCAAGTATTCTGTAGAAAGCAAGAGCTGGGAGAGTAGAGTGCAAAGGAATAGTAAAGTTTTATGCACACTCAGAACAGCGCCCATAGACACAGACCTTGAGATGAGCAACATCTTGGGATTAGCAGACAAGACACCAAGCACAGCTGTTATAAATATGGACAAGGGCTTGAAGGGGAAAAAAATGGCTCCAACGAGTGAAGGGATGGGTAAGCCTAGCAGAGACAGGTGCAGTATAGAACTTAAAACAAGTGGAAAAAATAGAAAAAACTGAAAAATAACTGAATCTTTTTTCAGAAATCACTGAATGTTTTTAATATCAGATTGGAGATGGCTGGAGAAACACCCCCATGGACTTGAGCATGAATCAAAAGTAACTGTCCAGTCCCAAGAACAGAGAGGAAAAAACATGATTTAAAAAAGAGAACAGAGCCCTGTTGAACTCTGAGTCAATACCAAGTGATAAAATGCATGTATAATTGGTGCTCCGGAAGGAGAGGAGAGATGGATGAGGTAATTCGCCTAAAAGTCCTTGTCTGTTGACATAAGAATAAAGAAATTGATTCAATTCTGACTTATTACATTCAGGGGGCTTTGTTTAAATGTCTCTGATATTGAGCAAAGGGCAGAAAGAAAGTATTTCACTTTCATACTAGTGAGGAAAGAAAACGAATTGGTTTATTTAATTCAAAAGAGAGCAAGGTGAGAGAAGAAACACTTGGCCAAACATTACAGGCCTGGAGAATCCTAGGGACAGGGGAGCCTGGTGAGCTGCCGTCTATGGGGTCGCACAGAGTCGGACACGACTGAAGCAACTTAGCAGCAGCAGCAGCAGCAGCAGAAGAGAAGCGAGCAGAATTCCAACACATGCGTAATTATGCTGCTTTCGTTGTTTAGTCGCTCGGTCGTGTCTGACTCTCCTGCGACCCCATGGGCTGTAGCCCGCCAGGTGCCTCTGTCCATGGGATTTTCCAGGAAAGAATACTGGAGTGGGTTGCCATTCCCTTCTTGCGGGATCTTCCCAACCCAGAGATCTAACCCATGTCTCCCTCATTGGCAGGCAGATTCTTTGCCATTGAACCACCAGGGAAACCAAAATCATGGTTAAATCCAAAATTAAAAGATAAAGACTTAGAGTAAATATAAAACTAAAATCTTGACTTATTCTATGTAGAAAAGGCATATCTAAAATACAAGTACACAGAAAGGTTGAAGGTATAGGATAACAAACATGATACAACGATCAAAAAATCTGTAGCAGTATGTTAATAGCTGACAAAATAAGTATTATGTTAAATGGAATTCACCTGTTTACACCTAAGAATAAAAAACATGGTCATCAAAAAAGAAATGGAGAAACCACTGTAATTATGAAAGAACAAATTTCAGCTAAAAAAAGAGATTGGGCCATAAGATATCCTATTATATGGCATTGAAACATGTGTAATATCATGTAAGAATCGAAATGCCAGTCTATGTCTGATGCAGGATATGACACGCTTGGGGCTGACGCGCGGGGATGACCCAGAGAGATGTTGTGGGGAGGGGGGTGGGAGGGGGGTTCATGTTTGGGAACGCATGTACACCTGTGGTGGATTCATGTCAATCTATGCCAAAACCAATACAGAATTGTAAAGTAAAAAATTAAAAATAAATAAATAAATTAAAAAAAAAAGATATCCTATTATAAAATCTCCAATACAGCATATTTTAAGAAAAAAACAAGTTATACAATAAAAATTATAATACTTTGTCTGCTGCTGCTGCTTGCTCCTAAATTGCTTCAGGTCGTGTCTGACTTTGTGCGACCCCATAGACAGCAGCCCACTAGGCTCCTCTGTTCATGGGATTCTCCAGGCAAGAGTACTGGAGTAGGTTGCCAGTCTATCAGATTAATACAGTTCTCCTCAAAGGATCACGTGTAACAACTAAATTCTTCAAGTTTCCCTGGTACTGAATTATCTGCCTCCTGAATAACTGCTTGATGCTGGGAAGGACTGGCGGCAGGAGGAGAAGGGGACGACAGAGGATGGCATCATCGACTCGATGGATATGGGTTTGGGTAGATTCCCGGAGCTGGTGATGGACAGGGAGGCCTGGCATGCTGTGATTCATGGGGTAGCAAAGAGTCGGACACAACTGAGTGACTGAACCGAACTTAACTGAACTTAATTAAAAAATAAGAATTAAGCACATCATTCTATTTCTCTGGATGCCTTGACGGCCAAAACTTAAGAGCAAAATCTGATGACATTTTACACATAAAAACTGAAAAGTATACTGATTACAACTAGAAATTATAGAATGTTAATTACAACTACCTCTAAATACATGAAATGCTATTACATAGAGCCGGGATCACAGACTATAACCACAGACCAACTCACACCCACTACTTTCTTTTTTATGACCCCATGAGCTAAGTCAATCCAGTCCACTCAACCCTAAATGAAATCAACCCTGAATATTCATTGGAAGGACTGATGCTGAAGCTGAAAGCTCCAATCCGGTGGCCACCTGATGCAAAGAGCCAACTCATTGGAAAAGACCCTGATGCTGGGAAACATAGAAGGCAAAAGGAGAAGGGGGCGGCAGAGGATGAGATGGTTAGAGAGCATCACCGACTCAGTGCACAGGAACTTGAGCAAACTCTGGGAGATAGTGAAGGGCAGGGAAAGCTGGCGTGCAGGGAAGTCCATGGGCTCACAAAGAGTTGAACACCACTTAGGGACTGAATGACAACAAGTAGGCTAAGAATGTTGTTGACACCTTTAAGTTGCTGCAAAAAAACCAGAAGAAGACTATTTTGCCTGTTGTGAAAATTAACATTTTTGTGAGAGTTTCACATAATTCAAATTTTAGTGCCCAAAAACAAAGGCTGTTTGGAGAGAATCTTCTTTTGAGTTGAGGTCTTACAACAGTGAACCAGCAGCCACAAAGCTGAAATATTTCCAGAAGTTTTTTGACCCTCGGGTAGAGGATATAGAGGGTAAGAACTGTGTGGGGGAAAGAGTTGATTTTTATTCCATAAGGAACTTTCTATCAAAGTCTTAAAAACACTCCAAACTGGCTCAGAGGATAAAGCGTCTGCCTGCAAAGCAGGAGACCCGGGTTCGATCCCTGGGTTGGGAAGATCCCCTGGAGAAGGAAATGGCAACCCACTCCAGTATTCTTGCCTGGAGAATCCCATGGACACCCTGGCAGGCTACAGTCCATAGGGTCGCAAAGAGTCGGACACGACTGAGCGACTTCACACACTTCACACACACAATGAGACCTGTGAAGAATTTTTAGAGGCAATTTAACTATTCCAAAAATATGTGTCCTAAAACTTATTCTAATATTTCAATCTACTTCTCCACTAAACTTTATCTGTGAGTCATAGCCATGAATATAAATAATAATTTACCCTATGATTAAAGTGAATTTCCAATCAGGAATAAAAAAGCATGACTTCAAGAGGTCTTATGACAGCTGACTATTCCCTTTGGAAAATAATGAAGGGAAATCTCTTCCTTACTCACTACAGTAAAGTAAAATCCACATGGTTTGAGGATTCAAATATAAAAGATGAATCATAAAAGGACTACAAGAAAATTAAGATAAAAATTTACGTCATTTTTGAATAGGGAGACAGTTTTAAACATGAATAAATAGGCAGAGCCCATAAAGGAAAAGATGGAATGCAAAATATAATAATGAGCTATCTCACAAAAGAGAAAAACTAAAAGGCCAATAATATGAATATTAACCGCAAGAATACTGATTTAAAGCAGCTGATATATTCATTACGGATCAAATATCTTACTCAAAATGACAGGCAAAGAATAAGAAGAGGAAATACAACTAAAGGACCTACAATGAAAACGTGTTGGTGTGAGCACGTGTGTGTGTGTGTGTGTGCTGAGTCATGTCTGCCTCTTTGTGGCCTCGTGGACTGTAGCCCGCCAGGCTCCTCTTCCCAGGCAAGATCCCTGTAGCAGACTGCCATTTCCTCCTCCCGGGGATCTTCCTGGCCCAGGGATCGAACCTGCATCTCTTTTGCCTCCTGCTTTGGCAGGCGGATTCTCTAGCACTGGCACCACCTGAGAAGCCCACGATGAAAACAGTGCAGATGAAATCAGTAACGGGACCCTTTTCGATGCAATACTAAATTGTTCTGGTGTGGGTCAAGTTTGGCAGCATTTATGACTACTGATCCTTGGGCTGTAAACTGGTGTAACCTTTCCAGAGGGCAAGCTTGCAGTGTTGATCAAAAGACTTAATATGTGCAGTTGACATTCCCTTACAGGAACCATCATTTACACAAAAAGTTCTTGTTTTCCTCTGTTTACATGTCACAGTAACATCCTCCATTCTCAAAATCACTTGTCCTTCATTTCCATTTGGCCATCAATGAGAAGCCAAGAAGAACATGGATACATAATAAATTAGGGGCATCTACAACTAAAGACATATAGTAATAGTCACTTTGTATCTGGAAGCTTCTTCATCAAGAAAAAATATTTTACATGGAAAGAAACAGCACTGTGTCCAGGGACTGCCAGCCTCCTCTTTTCCTGAAATGCATTAAATCAGCTCATCAGTTATTTCTCCTCATCTCAGGATCGTCCCAATTTCCCTCAGCCTGTTTTTTCCAGATCTCTTTTATTCACGGTAAATGCTTAGCACATTTCTTTTTTCAGCTGACTCTAGTTGCTTTAAGATTTATGCATTTATGTGGCATATACAAGTGAAATGTGAAAAGATTTTCAAATATGGGCAAAACCAATTTGGTTGGAGTAGTTCTTGCAAACTCATTGGACTCCAACCATTATACTGTTTAACAAGAAACAAATCTTCCTGGTAATACAGAGATCCTCTTTAATTTGTATTTAGAAAATTTAATTCAATGCCTCATTCAGCACGAGAAAAATGAGTTGGAGCAGCCGGAACTTGGCGTTTGAAATGGGGAAGAAAAAGTGCGGAGTGGGCAAGTCAACAAGACGAGATGGCTTCAGTCTTGAAGACGAGAACCTCAATTATTCACACTGCTTGTCACCCGTGAATTGAGGCTTTCACTGTGCAACTTGCTGGAGGGTGCTCATGGAATTAACCGATAAAATCAGGGGTCCTCTGACTTTGAAAGTAGCAATGCACCTTTGTGTATAAACAATCGAAGAAAAACGGCTTTGAGACTGAGAAGTCATTTCTCTAAAATACTTTGCACCATGCTTAAGTGGTCTCCATCACTCTGTAACGGTTACACGACAAAGTTTGGTGTTATCGACGATCTGATGATGAGCTCAGTGGGTATTTTGTTTCACTTTATTGGGGATCTTCAGCCTTCTCTGCAGCTCCCATGGAAGCCCAGTGAGGAATTCCTGGGTGTGGGGCTCTGCTCTCTTTTTTTGCCCCCCCCCCCCGCCTTGCTTTTCTTACGGGAGGAATAGCTTTTCCACCTGCAGTCTCACTGGGGATCATTTCCCTGATGGATCAGGGCTCTGTGTAATGCACTCTTCTGCCGTGTCCTTGCCTCTGGGTTTCACAGACTCCACTCAAGGGGGAAAACTCTCTTGAATTCCCCATTCCAAGACGTGAGGACTCAGGGGCAGAGGTGGTTATCATCTCAGGGTCCCTTGATGACGCTCCCTGGATCCTAGGCTGAAAGACCTGCTGTCTTCTTCCATGAATTCTTTGGGTAAGAAGACTCGCCTCCCTTCACCGATCCCTTCTGTCCGGGATGTGTGACGGTTTTCCCTCAAGCCCTTTTCAGTGTCCTCTTCCCCCGCAGGACTTCTGCTCAGATCTCAAAGAGCCCTTCATTTCAACTCTGGTTGTTCATGTCAAAGTGACTTTCTTACACTAAGAGAGAGCGACTAATGTTTTACTTTAGTAAGTATTAACTACCTAGCTGGGCTGGAAGAAGCACAAGCTGGAATCAAGATTGCCAGGAGAAATATCAATAACCTCAGATATACAGATGACACCACCCTTATGGCAGAAAGTGAAGAGGAACTAAAGAGCCTCTTGATGAAAGTGAAAGAGGAGAGTGAAAAAGTTGGCTTAAAACTCAACATTCAGAAAACGAAGATTATGGCATCTGGTCCCATCACTTCATGGGAAATACATGAGGAAACAGTGGAAACAGTGGCAGACTTTATTTTTTGGGCTCCAAAATCACTGCAGATGGTGACTGCAGCCATGAAATTAAAAGATGCTTATTCCTTGGAAGGAAAGTTATGACCAACCTAGATAGCATATTAAAAAGCAGAGATATTACTTTGCCAACAAAGCTCCGTCTAGTCAAGGCTATGGTTTTTCCAGTGGTCATGTATGGATGTGAGAGTTGGACTGTGAAGAAGGCTGAGCACCGAAGAATTGCTGCTTTTGAACTGTGGTGTTGGAGAAGACTCTTGAGAGTCCCTTGGATCACAAGGAGATCCAACCAGTCCATTCTGAAGGAGATCAGCCCTGGGATTTCTTTGGAAGGACTGATGCTAAAGCTGAAACTCCAGTACTTTGGACACCTCATGCAAAGAGTTGACTCATTGGAAAAGACTCTGATGCTGAGAGGGGTTGGGGGCAAGAGGAGAAGGGGACGACAGAGGATGAGATGGCTGGATGGCATCACTGACTTGATGGATGTGAATCTGAGTGAACTCCGGGAGTTGGTGATGGACAGGGAGAGCTGGCATGCTGCGATTCAGGGGGTCACAAAGAGTCGGACACGACTGAGTGACTGAACTGAACTGATATGTGTGAGGCCCAAACTAAATACCCAAACATTCAGAAATATTTTAAAAATTTTATCCTGCCCTCTGGAAATTTCCCACAAAAATACCAAAATCCATGCAAGTTATACAACCAAACTACAGGGCACACACATGAGTTGCTTTAAGAAAAGTGTAAGAATTTTTTACTGGAGGAGTAAACAAATTTTAATTCAATACTCTCCTTTCCATGATTCAACATTTGGAAACTAAAATTATGTGAAGATCTTTTATGTGTATCTACTCTGTCCTAGACTGGGAATTTCCAGGCAGCGTGTCCCTCTTCTCTGATGTTTTTATGCAATGAGTAACTGAGATCAGTAATTGCAGTTTCCACAGTTCCATGCCTCTACAATAAGTTGGGTGAAGCAAGCTGGAATGGGTATTATCCTAGGTGGCAGAGGCAGTCTTCATTACACTGGCATTCTTTTTGAATTTTTCCCTTGTACAAAGTCAAAGCAACAAATTTATACATTTAAGAAAACTATTTCTCATACAGACTCCAGGACAGGATGGTTATTCAAACTGTCATTGTTGGAAAACACAAAAGGCCCAGGTCTGTGCTGTTCTGCATAACTGACTTCGCTTTGTCAATATAGAGAGCCTTTCCACAGATTTCTGATACAGACCCATAGTTCTCAAAGTGAAACCCTCACTTGGAAATCAGAAATGCAGTATACAGAGTGCCTGCTTCAGATCCAGGCTTGAATAAGAAACTCTGCGGAGGGTCCGAGGAATCTTTTTTTTTTTCCTTCAAATCTGTGAAGTGTGATTAGTTCACCACATTTGTCTTTTTAACCTTTATTTTTATTTGGTTTTCATCTTATTTTTTAAATGGGAGGATAATCGCTTTCCAATGTTGTGTTAGTTTCTGCTGTAAAACGAATATAAGATAGTATACGGACTTCCCTGGTGACTCAGTGGTAGAGAACATGCTTGCTGTTGCAAGAGACGTGGGTTCCTCCCTGGGGCAGGAAGATTCCCTGGAGAAGGAAATGGCAACCTTCTTTAGCATTCTTGCCTGGAAAGTCCCATGGACAGAGGAGGCTGGTGGGCTACAGTCATGGGGCCACAAAGGGTCAGGCATGACAGTACACACACACACGCCTTTGTGTTTGTATTTTATTTCCCCTGCCAGACTAAACTCTGACAGATTACTCTGTTTTTCCCCTAGTCGGTGGCACCAATATAAGAATCACAGCTTTTTCTCTTAATCTTCTCTAAAGAGAGAAAAAACCGGAAGAGTATAGGGCAAGATCATTCTGCCGTGGCTACCGAGGCATCACAAGGGGCAGCAACACCTGGTCCACAACCGGGAACGCAGACTCCACCCCAGGTCCCCGAAATTTAGGGGAGGGGCCGAGAGGCTGGTTGAACAAGCCCTGCAGGTGATTCAAGCGGCCACTGTAAGAACCAGTGGACGCTATTCAAAAGCCACAGTGCTTCTCAATTCTCAGTTTTAAAAGGGAAGAAGGGCATGCATAAGCTCAAACAATCAGAGCTAGACTATGGCATGTGTTTATGAGAAAGCAAATGTCATCTTTGGGTAAAATCTGACCTCCAGTTCTCAACCCAGCCATTGTCTGTCTTCCTGTCAGAGATGGAGGAAATGTTTCCCACTTCTGGTTCTGAGGAATAGAGCTGAGATAAGGTGATCTGAGGTCCTCGATGTGAGCTCTTTGGCCCTGGGTTTGGGTTCTGTCATTTCACTCAGCGTACCACTAAAGCGCGGGTGGCTGCGAGAGCTGGCGCACTAAGCATAGACGAGAGGAGCTACCCACGTCCGAGGTCAAGGGCAGTGGCCTAGAGTGCCAGGCTGCGACAGCGCAGGAACAGCCGAGAGGAGCTACCCTGCATCCGAGGTCAGTGGCGGCCGGGAGGAGCTACCCCGCGTCCAAGGTCAGGGGTGGCCGGGAGAAGCCACCTCGCGACCGAGGCCAGGGGCGGTGACCCTGAGGAGCCACCCCGAGCCCGGGGTCAGGGGCGGCAGCTGGAAGGAGCCACCCACGCCCGAGGGCAGGGCCCGCAGCTGGGAGGAGCAGCCCGAGGAACGCTGCGCTATGCAGGAGGGCCTAGAGGAGCTATCCCACGTTGAAGGTCAGGAACAGCAGCGGTAAGGAGATACCCCTCATCCAAGGTAAGGAGCAGTGGCTGTGCTTTACTGGAGCAGCCGTGAAGAGATACCCCCACGTCCAAGGTAAGAGAAACCCAAGTAAGATGGTAGGTGTTGCAAGAGGACATCAGAGGGCAGACACACTGAAACCATACTCACAGAAAACTAGTCAGTCTAATTACACTAGGACCACAGCCTTGTCTAACTCAATGAAACCAAGCCATGCCTGCGGGGCAACCCGAGACGGGCGGGTCATTTTGGAGAGGTCTGACAGAACGTGGTCCACTGGAGAAAGGCAAGCCACTTCAGTATTCTTGCCTTGAGAACCCCATGAACAGTATGAAAAGGCAATATGATAGGATACCAAAAGAGGAACTTCCCAGGTCATTAGGTGCCCAATATGCTGCTGGAGATCAGAGGAGAAATAACTACAGAAAGAACGAAGGGATGGAGCCAAAGCAAAAACAATACCCAGTTGTGGATGTGACTGGTGATAGAAGCAAGATCCCATGCTGTAAAGAGCAATATTGCACAGGAACCTGGAATGTCAGGTCCATGAATCAAGGCTTTTGAACTGTGGTGCTGGAGAAGACTCTTGAGAGTCCCTTGGACTGCAAGGAGATCCAACCAGTCCATTCTGAAGGAGATCAACCCTGGGATTTCTTTGGAAGGAATGATGCTAAAGCTGAAACTCCAGTACTTTGGCCACCTCATGAGAAGAGTTGACTCATTGGAAAAAACTCTGATGCTGGGAGGGATTGGGGGCAGGAGGAGAAGGGGACGACCGAGGATGAGATGGCTGGATGGCATCCCCGACTCGATGGACGTGAGTCTGAGTGAACTCCGGGAGATGGTGATGGACAGGGAGGTCTGGCGTGCTGTGATTCATGGGGTTGCAAAGAGTCGGACACGACTAAGCGACTGAACTGAACTGAACTGATCCTCTCCACAACTTCCAAACCTTCTCTGTTGTTCAGAACCCTGTCCTCCCCTTAGTCTCTGCTTCTCTTTATCTCTATCGTGCTTCATAACAGTGACATAATAACACAGTTCTCACTTCTTTGTATCTGACTCCATCAGGGTAGAGTTAACTTCCAAGTTGGTGACTGCTTGCTAATTCTCATCGACATCTGTGGTCCAGAGTCATCAACACGCAGGAAGACACAGATCAAAGAGCAAGCCCCTCCACAGGGCCTGACCCCTGAGACTCAGACACAGTAATCACTCTGCCTCTGGGAGTCTGGTGTCCAGCAGAACGCCTGAGCCCAGTGACCAGCCTGGTTCTGGCCCTGCCTGAGCACCCTCATGTATCTCTGAGATGACCAGTATGAGGGTTGCAGCTGAATGTGGAGACACATTTTTTTTCTTAGGGAAATTTCACTTTGACCTTATTGATTTCACCTTCCAAGATGGCTCTTGCTTTCTTTCCCCAAGCAGTTCCCTCCCCAAAGCCAGCTTTCTCAATACTCACACAGGACACAGCTAGGAGAATCTTATGAGAACCACAGAGAGCTATAAAATGCATGATATTTGAAGAGGTTCTCATGAGCTCATTTCATAGTCCACGAGATGTTAGAAAACAGGTACTGGCTTGGTGCTGACATTTATTTATTCTGGAAAGATAGAGAGTTTTAAATTGTAAATAGAAAATGCAGCCTGCCCCATCAACAAAGAATGCTGAAGCCATCAAGCCATCAGCTACTACTGCTGCCCCTAAGGTGAGCCCTGGGGGGACTCAGGGTGAGAAGCGCAGGAGACTGGCCTCAGATAGTTGAGGTGCTTATCAAAGGAATGATTTCAGTGAGCCTAGACTCTGGCACCTTCCCATACATGCCTGCTAAGTCACTTCAGCTGTGTCCCATTCTCCGGAACCCCATGGACTGTAGTCCACCAGGCTCTTCCACCCAAAGGACTCTCCAGGCGCGAGTACTGCAATGGGTTGCCGTGCCCTCCCTCCAGGGGATCTTCCTGAAAAAAAAAAGCACTAAATTCCTTAACCTGACATGTCTGGGTTTCTTTAATTAATCGTAATCTTTTGATGTTCCAACTATCTGGTCTTTGTTGTCAAACTGCCTATAGACCCTGGCTCCTCCCTTACCTCTTTGGAGCCATCCTGGGCTTGACTCAGAAAGTCCACCGAATAAAACCCAATTCTCGACCTTTATTAGGCTATTTTTTTTTTCTCAGTTGACAAAATTAATAACTTTCCTGGAGAAGGAGCAAGACAGGAGTGTGAGCTTCAGCATTAGACAAACCCAAGTCCAAATACTGCCTCTGCTGTTTTTTAGCTGAGTGAATTGTGAAGCTATCTAAGCTGTCTGCATCTCCATTTTTAAAAGGTAAACCCTTAGGTAATAACATCTAGTTTGCAGGTGTGCGGCATTACTAAATTAGTTAATCTTTGTAACACAAGTGACATGTAGCTGACAGTCAGCTGATAGGTATCACTGTGAATACTTGGATCAAAAACAAATCTTTTTTTTGTAGATGAAAGTTATGCCACTGACAGCTTGCAACCGACAGCTATCGTAACCGACAGCTTCTATATTTGAGGAAAGAAAATAGCTCAAAAATTCTTGAGTTTGAATCCTGTTTAATTTCCCAATGTTTAGAAATGACTGCTCTCAAAAGAAACTGTATTGCTGCTTGTCTTCCGACCTCACTGATCGTCAGCGGATACTTGGTGGTATGGAATTATAATGACGACGGTCACATTGCATCGCTCAGCTTCCTGCGTGTCTCCTGGTTGTGTATGCAAGCCCATTGCCATGAGCAGAAGAGAAACCGCTAGGCTTCCGGGTGGACCAGAGGCCCCAGCAGCCTGTCTCAGCAGCACCAACAGGCGGTCATCCAAGCATCTTTCATTCTCACACCATCTGAACCGCGAGGATAATTTTAACTGAATTCAGAGTGAATTTAAGATCTGTTCCCCTGGAAGAGTCCAGTAATTCATGACCTGGTTGCAAAACTCCATAATGTAATAAATATAATGTAATATATAATACGATACACGACTTCCATGGTGGCACAGTGGTAAAGAACTCGCCTGCCTATGGAGGAGATACAAGAGATGTGGTTCAATCCCTGGGCTGGGAAGATGCCCTGGAGGATGGCATGGCAACCCAGGTCAATATTCTTGCCTAGAGAATCCCACAGACAGGAGCCTGGCGGGCTACAGTCCACAGGGTCGCAAACAGTCAGACACAACTGAAATGACACAGAATGCATAATATAATTTAACAATTAATAATGCATTTATTACTAATGTATTTATTAAAATATATTTAAATAAGTAACATATAAAATGCATATATTAATACTTCATGTACTTGGTCACACCGGGTCTTAGCTGTGGCATGTGAGACCCTCAGGTGTGACTTGTGAACTCTTAGTTGCAACACATCGGATGTAGTTTCTTAGCCAGAGATCGAACCCATGTCCCTTGCATTGGGAGTATGGAGTCTTAGCCACTGGACCACAGGCAAGTCCCCATAGCATACTAAACTTACTCTAAATACCTAAATCTAAATATGCATCCTGCCTCATCAAGTCAGGTACGCTACGCGCAGGCGGGGATAAAGTTCTGGCAGGCACCAAAGTTTTACAAAAAGTACTGAGGGAAAAACTTGAAAATCTATAAAATTTGACCCATTGACTATTTTTCTGTAAACAGGAGGAAAATGCCATCATGCTGTTTCTGCAGAACACTTTGGCCTAGGGAATAGGAGCCAGCAAATTTTGCTATTAGAGAAAACCAGAAAAATAAGTTATATAATGTCCTGTATGGAGGCGTTTGGAACTTTTAAATCCACTTTGCTCTGGCTGCTTTAAAATCAGAGCAAACTGCTATTTTTAGATACTAAAGTCTAAATAGCAGGGTGCACAGGCCTGCCACCTGCTGCTCTCTTTCCCCTGGAGTGATTACTTTTCTAGCTTTGATAGATAACGCTGCACCTGTTGGTCTCTTAGAACACATGGCCAAAGGCAGTAAAAGGTGAGAAAGACTTGAGCAAAGAAAATCTGGGCAATGATTTGATCTGTTGATTTGCCTTAGCCTTTGGTATGAAAACCCTCCTGTTTGCCAGATGCTGAAGGTCTGTGCACTACGGAGTGTGAAGATAGAAACGTCCAGGTTACAGCACCGTATAGGCATCGGCTGGTGGCTGTTGGAGATGGTATGAGGAAGATGACGAAACCATGTGCAGTTAGAAGGACAGGACAAATCACGCCTAGACTTTCCTGGGCTCCCACTCAGCTGTCAGCACCTTCCCTTCCAGCTGAGCCACAGTTTTCACCTCTCCCTGCACTCCAGCTCCAGAGCCTCCCAGCCTGCAGCCCTCACTGGCCCTGGTCCAGCTGCAAATGCTGTGATCACACCGTCTCAGACTACGGTCCCAGGGATGCTCAGAACCAGTGAGCTGCGAGCATGGCTTCTTCCAAAGGCGCCTGACCAAGCATCTGGCCCCTGACACCACCTGGACCCCCAGCTCCCATCCGACACCTGCACTCACAGCCACTTGACTGATGATGCTGTAGACTCTGTGGCTCTATTCCTGGGGTGATACTGAGTACTAACACCAAGGCACCACAACCAGGCTTCGGTCTGCGAGGCGATCACTCCCACTGTGCACAAGAGTAAGACAGCGGAAATCACTCGGCGGTTAGACACCTGATCCCCGGCTCTTCAAAGCTGACTTCCACAGGCACCTGAGTGTTCCGCCTTGAAAGCACCTGCTTCTGTCAACTTAAAAAATATTCACAACCTAAAAGTTGAGAGTTATGTTTTATTCGGCAGGAATTTTTAGGACTTCAAGAATGGGAGACAGCATCTCAAGTAACCCTGAAGGCTGGAATTTTAAATACGTAAAGCAAAAAAATGTAGAGATCTTTGGGCTTCCTCGGTGGCTCAGATGGTAAAGAATCTGCCTATAATGCAGGAGACCCGGGTTTGATCCCTGGGTTGAGAAGATCCTCTGGAGAAGGAAATGGTTACCCACTCCAGTATTCTTGCCTGGAAAATCCCACGGACAGGGGAGCCTGGTGGGCTACAGTCCCCGGGGTCACAAGAAGTCAGACACGACTGAGTGACTAACACTTTCTTCCTAAGCTCATCAAACTGCCAGTGGTGTAATTCTGAATTCCAGTAGAGGGCAAGCTTGTCCTCTAGTTCTCCAGTATCTGTACTACACCGGGAAGACAGCCTCTAGATGTGAAACAATGTTTCCTATAACTGTTTACACTCCGTAAGAGCCACATCAGTGTCGACAACAGGGTCACTAAATTACTTGCCAGGCACTTTGTTCCAAATTATATTACAGGCAGAGGAAATTGACAAGGAACCATAAGGTAAAAATAAATTGTTTTCCTCTATTAGTTCAACTCTAGATTCATTAACAACACAACTATTTACAGTCTGTTTTCTGCACACATAATAAAAACGGGGGCACCTTCAAGTCACTTTAGCCCAGAGGAGGAAGTTCTTGCTGTACCAATCTCTCTTGATCCTCAAGTTATTCTCCAACCAGGCATGGTACTGCATTGGGTAACTGAGATATATCATAGAGCACTTACTAATTATACTGTAGGATGAAATTACAAACGTTCTTCTTTTACTTTCTAAATAAAGAAAACTGAAATTTAGCATTAAAATATAGCCACAACAAGGTTCTACTCTCTAGCACAGCAAACTATACTCAATATCCTGTGATAAACCATGATGGAAAAGAATATGAAAAATAATGCATATATATATATAACTGAATCACTTTGTTTTATAGCAGAAATTAACATAACATGGCAAATCAACTATACTTCAATAACATTAATATTTTATATTTATTTATTTGGCTGAGCCAGGTCTTAACTGCGACATGTGAAATCTTGGTTGCAGCATGCGGGGTCTAGTTCCCTGACCAAGGATCAAACCTGGGGCCCCCTGCACAGGGAGTGCAGAGTCTCAGCCACTGGACCACCAGGGAAGTCTCTAATACAGTAAATTTAAAATATACATCTATTGTACTTAATGGAACTGGACTGATGTCTGTTTCTTTGCTACATCATCTCTCTGTGTGAAAAGACACATTATTCTTGCTTAAGGTTGTTTACTTATTCAACAATTATTCAACAGGCAAAGGTACCAAAGTATGACTATAATTCCAAAGCTCCAGTAAATATCACTTGCTAACAGGTCAGTCTTAAAAATCACCCTTAATATTGTTGAACTTAAATTTAATCAACTGAAAAACAGAGGGAAAATGCCTGTTCCAGCCATCTCATAATACTGTTTGGAGAATCAGACAAGATAATATATTTGTAAAATGCTACGTGAACCAAAAGGTGACGGGCAACCTAATTCCTTAGGAGAGACACACTGCGGCTCTTTATTTTATAATTCAGTCTTGAGAATCACCAAGTAGAGTGGATATGTCTTCATTTGACATATGAAGAAACTCTGATTCAGTAAGCTTGTTCTCAGGATAGTAAACCCCAGAAGGATTAAGTATATTACTGAAGGTGTGCAGCACTGTTGATATTATCAGAGAAAGAAACCCACTGATCATCACTTCCTTCAATATTCTTTTAATATTTCTGAGGGGGTAGGATATATTCATGTCATTAAACAATAAACCAAGAGTTTGAGATACATGGTGGAAGTCCACTAGATATTTTAAGACAAGGTGTGACTTAGAATTCTTTATGTCAGAAAAGGTCCATTGTGACATAGGGATGCAAAAATAAGATAGGAATATGCCCTGTAATACAACTGGTGTGAAATGCATGAGCAAGGCAGGAGAAGAGAACGCTGTGGGATGGTCTAACCAGAGAGGGACCTTTGGAACCGAGCAGGACCCAGTGGGGCCTTCCCAGGACAGAGCCTGCCCCACCCCCGCCACTGTAGCTCCTCTCGGAAGTGCCTGCATAACAGGATCTGATGCACATTTCCTGAGTAGTTTCACAGATGTGAAAACCCCACCAAATGGAAGATGTTAACGACTTGAGGACCATGAGCACATAACTCCCAGTCTCCCAGAGCCCGAGGACTGATAAAGTCAACCCTGTGACACCCTGTTCCCTCACCATCAATCAGAGACCTGTACACAAGCTGATCATGTCCTCTGCGACCTTCCTCCCTCTGTTGGCTTTTAAAAATGCTTTGCCAAAACCCTTCTGGGAGCTCAAGGCTTTTTAGGGCATGAGCCACCCATCTCCCTGCCTGGCCCTGCAATAAACCTTTCTCTGCGACAAGCTCCGACATTTTGGTAACGTTTAGCCTCACAGTGCACTGGGCACACGAACTTGCACTTATACCTGCAGGGCACAGGGTTTCAGTCTCATTATAATCGAGCACTGTGTGTACAAAACAGATAGAATCCAAGTATGGGGCAGAGAGAGATTCCAAAGCCAGTCCAATCAGACTGACCCCCTCCCCTCCCATCAGAAACATTTCAGTTAAAATCTCAAGCATGCGCAAATTGGGCTCATGCTTGTACCAAGTGAAGGCTAACTTTTAGACGTGGGGAGAGTCAGCTGCAGGGGGGCTGGAGACTGAGCTCCAGGGAGCAGACGGTCCCCATTATCACTCTGGTCAGCTCTGGCCAATCCCTTTTGCAGGATGAGGGCACCTTTCCCTAGAGCATCTGTGAGAGAGATGGATGCTTTAGGAAATCATGACATCGACTTTTAATACTGCCTTGCGAGAAGCCAGGTCTCAACCAGAAAAACCATATGAGCCAAGTCTGTACTCAAGGGTTGAAGATGACATCTACACTTTCCATACAGGGCAAGGTCAATGAAACACTCTCTGGATTTATTTCTCTACTGGCTGGGCCAGGTAGACAAGCACCTCTCTCGCTCTGATGTCATCCCACATTTGCCGTGACCCTGAAGGGGCAGAAGGAGAGCTTCCGGGTTATAACAGTTCTATGGGAAAGCGCCGCTCCCGTTCTACTGGAGCAGCGGCTGCATGGTGCTGAAGCGACTTTGAGGAGATACCCCACACCCAAGGGGAAAGGAGAAGCCCCAGCAAGACAGAAGGAAGGGTGAAATCACATTTAGAATCAAACTCCGTACCTACCAGAGACTCTTGGAGGGCTCAAACAAACCCTGTGTGCACCAGGACCCACAGACCCCACAGAGACTGAGACAGAACTGCGTTTGGGTGTCTCCTGAGGGGTACAGGTCAGCAGTGGACTCCCGCAGGGGCAGGGGCTCTGGGTGTGGGCATGGCATAAGCCCTCTTGGAGGAGGTCGCCATTAACCCCACCACAGAGCTGCCAGAACTTACACAGGGCTGGGGAAACAGACTCTTGGAGGGCACAAACAGAATCTTGTGTACACCAGGACCCGGGAGAAAGGAGTAGTGACCCCTCAAGAGACTGACCCAGACTTGCCTGGGAGTGTCCAGGAGTCTCCGGTGGAGGTGTGGGTCGGCAGTGGCCTGCTGCAGGGTTGGGGGCAGTGAGTGCAGCAGTGCATCATGGGACCTTTGGAAGGAGGTCGCCATGATCCTCATTACCTCCACCACAGTTTGGCCTCAGGTCAAACAACAGGGCGGGAACACAGCCCCACACATCAGCAGAAAATTGGATTAAAGATTTACTGAGCATGGCCCCGTCCAACAGAGCAAGAACCCGCTTCCCCCTCAGTCAGTCTCTCCCATCAGGAAGCTTCCATAAGCCTCTTATCCTTCTCCATCAGAGGGCAGACAAACTGAAAACCACAGTCACAGAAAACTAACCAATCTGATCACATGGACCACAGCCTTGTCTAATTCAATGAGACTATGAGCCATGCCGTGTAGGGCCACCCAAGACCGACGGACCATGGTGGAGAGGTCTGACAGAATGTGGTCCACTGGAGAAGGGAATGGCACGTCACTTCAGTATTCTTGCCTGGAGAACCCCATGAACAGTATGAAAAGGCAAAAAGATAGGACACTGAAAGATGAACTCCCTAGGTTGGTAGCTGCCCAATAGGCTACTGGAGATCAGTAGAGAAATAAATCCAGAAAGAATGAAGAGATGGAGCCAAAGCAAAACAATACCCAGTTGTGGATGTGACTGGTGATACAGGTAAAGTCTGATGCTGTAAAGAGCAATTTTTCATAGGAACCTGTAATGTTAGGTCCATGAATCAAGACAAACTGGAAGTGCTCAAACAGGAGATGGAAAGAATGAACATCGACATTTTAGAAATCAGTGAACTAAAATGGACTGGAATGGGTGAATTTAACTCAGATGACCATTGTATCTACTACTGTGGGCAAGAATTCCTTAGAAGAAATGGAGTAGCCATCATAGTCAACAAAAGAGTCCAAAAAGCAGTACTTGGATGCAATCTCAAAAACGACAGAATGATCTCTGTTCATTTCCAAGGCAAACCATTCAATATCACCATAATCCAAGTCTATGCCCCAAACAGTAATGCTGAAGAAGCTGAAGTTGAGCAGGTCTATGAAGACCTACAAGACCTTCTAGAACTAACACCCCAGAAAGATGCCCTTTTCATTATAAGGCCTGGAATGCAAAAGTAGGAAGTCAAGAGAGACCTGGAGTAACAAGGAAATTTGGCCTTGGAGTACAAAATGAAGCAGGCTAACAGAGTTTTGCCAAGAGAACACACTGGTCATAGCAAACACCCTCTTCCAACAACAAAAGAGAAGACTCTACACATGGACATCACCAGGTGGTCGACACCAAAATCAGATTGATTATATTCTTTGCAGCCAAAGATGGAGAAGCTCCATACAGTCAGCAAAAACAAGGTGGGGAGCTGAGTGTGGCTCAGATCATGAACTCTTTTTTGAAAAAATTCAGAATTAAATTGAAGAAAGTAGGGAAAACCAGTAGACCATTCAGGTATGACCTAAATCAAATCCCTTACGATTATACAGTAGAAGTGAGAAATAGATTCAAGGGATTAGATCTGATAGACAGAGTGCCTGAACAATTACAGATGGAGGTTTTGACATTGTACAGGAGGTAGTGATCAAGACCATCCCCAAGAAAAAAAAGTTCAAAAAGGCAAAATGGTTGTCTGAGGAGGCCTTACAAATAGCTGTTAAAAGAAGAGAAGTGAAAGGCAAAGGAGAAAAGGAAAGATATACCCATTTGAATACAGAGTTCCAAAGAATAGCAATAAGAGATAAGAAAGCCTTCCTCGGTGATTAATGCAAAGAAATAGAGGAAAACAATAGAATGGGAACGACTAGAGATCTCAAGGAAATCAGAGATACCAAGGGAACATTTCATGCAAAGATGGGCACAATAAAGGACAGAAATGGTATGGACCTAAAAGAAGCAGAAGATATTAGGAAGAGGTGGCAAGAATACACGGAAGAACTGTACAAAAAAGATCTTCACGACCCGGATAATCACGATGGTGTGATCACTCACCTAGGGGCAGACCTCCTGGAATGTGAAGTCAAGTGGGCCTTAGGAAACATCACTATGAACAAAGCTAGTGGAGGTGACAGAATTCCATCTGAGCTATTTCCAATCCTAAAAGATGATGCTGTGAAAGTGCCACACTCAATATGCCAGCAAATTTGGAAAACTCAGCAGTGGCCACAGGACTGGAAAAGGTTAGTGTTCATTTCAATCCCAAAGAAAGACAATGCCAAAGAATGCTCATAAACCACACAATTGCACTCATCTCACACGCTGGCAAAGTAATGCTCAAAATTCTCAAGCCAGCTTCAATAGTGCATGAACCATGAACTTCCAGATGTTCAAGCTGGATTTAGAAAAGTCAGAGGAACCAGAGCTCATATTGCCAACATCTGATGGATCATCTAAAAAGCAAGAGAATTTCAGAAAATCATCTATTTCTGCTTTATTGACTATGCTAAAGCCTTTGAGTGTGTGGATCACAATAAACTGTGGAAAATTCTGAAAGAGATGGGAATACTAGATCTCCTGACCTGCCTCCTGAGAAATCTGTATGCAGGTCAAGAATCAACAGTTAGAACTCGACATGGAACAACGGACTGGTTCCAAATCAGGAAAGGAGTACATCAAGGTTGTATACTGTCACCCTGCTTATTTAACTTCTATGCAGAGTACATCATGAGAAATGCTGGACTAGATGAAATACAAGCTGGAATCAAGATGGCCAGGAGAAATATCAATAACCTCAGATATGCAGATGACAACACACTTATGGCAGAAAGTGAAGAGGAACTAAAAAGCCTCTTGATGAAAGTCAAAGAGGAGACTGAAAAAGTTGGCTTAAAACTCAACATTCAGAAAACGAAGATCATGGCATCTGTTCCCATCAGTTCAGTTCAGTCGCTCAGTCACGTCCAACTCTTTGCGACCCCGTGAATCGCAGCATGCCAGGCCTCCCTGTCCATCACCAACTCCCGGAGTTCACTCAGACTCACGTCCGTAGAGTCAGTGATGCCATCCAGCCATCTCATCCTCTGTCGTCCCCTTCTCCTCCTGCCCCTAATCTCTCCCAGCATCAGAGTTTTTTCCAATGAGTCAACTCTTCGCATGAGGTGGCCAAAGTATTGGAGTTTCAGCTTTAGCATCAGTACTGTACATCACTTCATGGCAAATAGATGGGAAGACAATGGAAGCAGTGAGAAACTTTATTTTGGGGGACTTCAAAATCACTGCAGATGGTGACTGCAGCCATGAAATTAAAAGATGCTTGCTCCTTGGAAGAAAAGTTATGACCAACCTAGACAGCATATTAAAAAGCAGAGACATTACTTTGCCAACAAAGATCCATCTAGTCAAAGCTATGGTTTTTTCAGTAGTCATGTATGGATTGAGAGTTGGACTATAAAGAAAGCTGAGTGTTGAAGAATTGATGCTTTTGAACTGTGGTGCTGGAGAAGACTCTTGAGAGTCCCTTGGACTGCAAGGAGATCCAATCAGTCCATCCTAAAGGAAATCAGTCCTGAATATTCATCGGAAGAACTGATGCTGATGCTGAAGTTCCATTACTTTGGCCACCTGATGCGAAGAGCTTACTCACTGGAAAAGACCTTGTTGCTGGGAAAGATTGAAGGCAGGAGAAGGGGACGACAGAGGATGAGACAGTTAGATGGCATCACTGACTCAATGCATGTGAGTTTGAGCAAACTTCCAGAGACAGTGAAGGGCAGTGAAGGCTGGCCTGCTGAAGTTCATGGGGTCGCAAAGAGTCAGACATGACTTAGCAACTGAACAACTCAGAAATTAAAGAGGAAAAGTTTTTCCAAAAGACTGTGAATTGAAATAAAATCATTCATGCTTAAAAGTGTATATTACCTTTGGAATAACAATGATATACTTACTGGAAAAAATCAGTCATTGTGTCAAGTACAAATTGGCACTTGCCATCTATCTCTACAAGGATTAAATCTTGTGCAGCTGCAGCTGCTGACTTTCAGCATCTTCTGAAAGGAGTTCAGGGTGTAGAGCAGAAATGAGGCACTCTATGAGCAGGGAAATACCGGCAGAACAAGCTTTCAGATGGTTAGGAATTTTCAGGAGTCGATTTTATGAGCCCAGTTCTTGAATCTACTCATATTAAGAAAAGCACTAAAGTCCTTCATGGTAACAACCGCTCCCTGTGACTAGCAGAAACTTTCTGGAAAAGTACATGCTTGGTTGATGTACTTCTCCTTCACCAAAATCACATATATACTGACTTTCCCTTACCTGTTTGGAGCAGTTTCTTAGTGCTATTTAAGGTACTGTCTCCTGAACTATAGTCTTCATTTTGCCCCAAATAAAACTTAACTCGCAACTCTTACACTGCAGAGTTTTAAAGTTGGCAATTGCTAAATGGAAAATATTGCCACATCTGTCCTATACATTTCCAAGGCATTCCACTGGCCAAATTTAATATTCCATTCATTCATGACTTATTTCTGTTCCTCCAGACCCAGCTCAAAGTTAATGTTTCCAGGTTCAGATGACTTTAAGTTAATTCATTCCATGAAAACCTTCTTTTTCTCTAATGGGGTCTACAAAAATGCAGAAAGCATGTTCATCTAAGTCAGTTATATTTATGGACACTGCGTGGAGGTAGTATAGTTTCCTTTTAGAAAGCTAATGAATTTTTTTATTTCAGGGGAAATAGTCCATATTTAATAACATAACTTATATTTTCTCTTTGGCAGAAGCTCTTTAGCCAAAACATGTGAAATGCATCCCAAGCTATTGTTCTTCCCTCCTACAAACTGTTTCTTAAATCATACAGGGCATTAAATTCAGAAAGGGATAAAACGCTAGTAGTCACGGACGAATGTCAGAGTTGAACCATAAAGAGGGATGAGCCCTGAAGAATTAGTGCCTTTGAATTGTGGTGGAGAAGACTTTTGAGAGTCTCTTGAACTGCAAGGATATCAAACCAGTCAGTCTTAAAGGAGATCAACCCTGAATGTTCACTGGAAGAACTGATGATAAACCTGAAGCTCCAGTACTTTGGCCACCTCATGCAAAGAGTTGACTCACTGGAAAAGACTCTGATGCTGGGAGGGATTAGGGGCAGGAGGAGAAGGGGACGACAGAGGATGAGATGGCTGGATGGCATCACTGACTCGATGGACGTGAGTCTAAGTGAACTCCGGGAGATGGTGATGGACAGGGAGGCCTGGGGTGCTGCGATTCATGGGGTCACAAAGAGTCAGACACGACTGAGCAATTGAACTGAACTGAACAGTTATGAAAGTGGTAAGTTCACAGGGTAAAATTTGCAAACATGCCAAACGCAGAAGTGAAAAGCAACTTCCCATCCCCTCCCCAGTTGTCAGCCCCATGACCCAAACTTTCTGTGTATCCTTCTAGAAATTTCCCATGCATGCACAAACATGTATTCATATATATATTTCCATTTTTTGCCATGAATGTATTCTCCAATTGGACATAAATAAAAGACTTTCTTGATTGGAAATCTTTATTCTAGTCACATTTAGTGATATAAAATAATAACATGCTATCTATGGTTTTATTTCCTGTTTATTTATATACGGCATGTGCTTATTTAAAAAGCCTTTTGCTTGACAATAACTAGAGTCACGGGAAATCGTAATGGTAATCTAGACAGGACTCACATACCCTTCACGCTGTTTCTCCCAATGTTATTGCTGCTTAGCTGCTTAGCGTGTCTGACTCTGTGTGACCCCATGGACTGTAGCCCACCAGACTCCTCTGTCCATGGGATTCTCCAGGCAAGAATCCTGGAGTGGGTGGCCATTCCCTTCTCCAGGGGATCTTCCTGACCTGCATATATTACATGTATGTGCTTAAATGTGCTAAAAGCAATATTTTATAAGGTCAACAGAGACGGTAAATTGAATGCCTGTAATTAACATACCAGGTTTCTTAATTTATTTTTCTCTCATTTTATATAGTCTATGGAAGCCAAATTGATGTTTTTATATGCAGAATAGATATACTGGAGCTTTCAGGTGAATCTTTAATGAAGGTCATAATACTACTTAGACCCTTTCCAGAAAGATGTGGAAAACACATTAATTCTATAGCAGGTAAAGTATATAAGCAGAAACCTTTCATGTCCGATCACCAACAGCAATACAGTGTTTCAGAATCTGTATGTAAGCAGCTAGAAACACCACATCTTTTGAAAACTCTGAGACCAAACTGAGCAAATGAAAGAAGCCCACGGAGAGAGACCACACTTCAGTGAGCCTAGTTTCCAATGGAATTAGGGCGTCAGGCGTAAAAGAGAGCCTCCTTTTCCATTCCTAGAAAAACCCAGAGCAATGCAGGCAACTAAATCCCATCCCCAGAGCATGTCCGCCTTGGCGGGGCAGCTTGCCTTATTAACCCCCAACCTGCTGGACTCATTCCCCAAGCTGGCTTTTCTCAGGTTTTTCCTTGAAATTCCACAGATCCAGTTCCCCATCTGTTCACATCCCACGCACTTTATAAGGCCTGCTCCTCGCTGCTGACGGCCTCCTGCATTCATTTCCCCATCTTCAGTTGGCGGGTCTGATGCACCCACAGGAGCATCGGACGTGATGCGTCTTCCACTGGTTCAAGGAAGACCGCTGGGGCTAGTTCATGCTTTTTTCCTGGTACCAGGTGTGCAAGGCGTGCACACTTAAAAACATAGAGGCTAAGCTGTTCTTTTTTTAAAAAAAAAAAAATGAACACAATTCACTCAACAAACATTGACTGGGCACCTGCCATGGTCCCGACAGTGAATGAGACACAGGAGACAGAAAAACAAGCAGGATAAATGTGAGGTTCTCAGGGCTTTGTCTGAGAGGGAAACTGATTTCATCAAACGTGCTGTATCCATCTGCAAACTCTATATCAGTTATCCCATCCACTGTGCTTCCTGACGATACCTGCAGGAGTCAGAGATGACACGGCAGAGGACGTGGAGCCAGGAGGAGGAGGACGAGAAAGCAGCAGTCACATCCATGATGGAGTCTTTGGACGTAAGTCATGATCAGTAGCCGTAAAAGTGAAAGTTAGTGAAAGTTGCTCAGTCGTGTCTGACTCTTTGCAACCTCATGGACTTTGAGTGTCCATGGAATTCTCTGGGCCAGAATACTGGAGTGGGTAGCCTTTCCCTTCTCCAAGGGAATCTCTTCCCAACCCAGGGATCAAACCCATGTCTCCCGCATTGCAGACAGATTCTTTACCAGCTGAGCCGAAAGGGAAGCCCAGGAAGACTGGAGTGGGCAGTCTATCCCTTCTCCAATGGATCTTCCCGACCCAGGAATCGAATCGGGGTCTCCGGCATCGCAGGCGGATCGTTTACCAAATGAGCTATCAGGGAAGCTCGAGCCTTAAAAGGGACCAGGCTAATATAAAAAATCACATTCATTTTTGTCCACCACAAAGCAGTATAAGTTATCACAGAGGAGTGGGGGCTTCCCAGGGGGCTCAGTGGTAACGAATCCTCTTGCCAAGGCAGGAGACCTGGGTTCAATCCCACTGGGTCGGGAAGATCCCCTGGAGGAGGAAATGGCAACCCTACTCCAGTATTCTTGCCTGGAAAATCCCATGGACAGAGGAGCCTGGCGGGCTACAGTCCCTGGGGTATCAAAGAGTCGGACATGACTGAGCGACTGAGCATGCATGCATGGGAGGACATTCTGGAGGAGACAAGCTGTATGGGCAGAAATGACCCCAGTGGCTGCCAGCAGTGGGGCATTTTGTCGTGCTTAAGCTATCGTGTAGTTGCTGGACAGCCCTGCCTGATGGCAGCATTAGGCAGAGCAACGTCGTGGTTCCCTACGCGGGAACCCTCCTCCCTCAGCCCCTCCCACTGGATCCCGTTAGTGATTCCCACCAGCCTAATTCAACAAGGAGCCGGAGGCAATAAAGCCCCTGTGGAAGGTACGGCGGCGGGGCGGGCGGTGCCCTGGGAAAGTTACAGGAAGAGGAACAGACCCACTCAGTAGTCTGGCAAGACTTCTGAAGGCCTGGCGTTTGGCTTCGAACCTCCATCAAGGATTCCACAGAGCAAAGCAGAGACGACAGAGTCTGCAAATTAAATCTGTCTGTGTTCACTGAAATCCGAGTTGTCATTTTTGCAAAGGTGCTAAGTAGGCTTTGAGGAAGAGGGTTGTTATATAATAGATGCAGGATAAGAAGGCTGACTCCAAAGGGAATGGATTTTAGCGTGATTGCTGAGAATTACTGAATTCAGCAGCAAAACACACGGCCCTCTTAGAATATTTCATTTTCAAAAGCCTCTGAAAAAGCACTTGGGCGAAGCTTTCCTAAAGACTAGAAGGAAATATGATGTCGAGCGTATATTTTAACTCAGTTCTGCTAAGAGTGTGGTAAGCGCCTCAGAAAGCCAGATATTATATAAGTTATATATATAAAAGGTAATTTTAAAAAAATGTTAAGAGGGGAAAAAAGTATGCAATCCAAAAGGATTTACATTTTATTACTGGGAAATATTTCTGGCAGGGATCTCATAAACATATTTTTCATTAGATCAGCTAAGTGCATACAAACAAGTAAATATTTGTCTATCTGTCCACTAGTGGGTGGTTTAATCATCCTCATTATAGTGAGTATTTATATACTGAATTTATTTCTGGAATGCTTTCTAAATAATAGCTGATTAATAGCTATGTCAGCCTGGGTTGGGCAGGCAGTGTGCCACCCACTCTGATACAAAATCAGAGAACTGGAATGTGTTCTGGGATGGGGGGCAGGAGTGGTCTGGGTCCATTTGGGCTGGTGTGACTCAATATCCTACCCAGCTTACCCACAACAGAAACCTCCTTCTCAGGTCTGGAGGCTGGGATTCCTTGGTTGGGTGCCCACACTGACAACTGCTGGGGCAGGCGGAAGCTTCTTGACTTTTCAGTGTGGCAGGAAAAGGGTGAGCAAGCTCTCAGGGGTTCCTTTTTAAAAAAATAGATTTTACTGAAGTATCCTTGATGTACAACATGCTAATTTCTGCTGCTGCTCTTGTTGTTGTCACGAAGTCGTGTACGACTCTTGGCGACCCCGTGGACTGCAGCAGGCCAGGCCTCCCCGTCCTTCACTGTCTCCCGGCGTTTGCTCAACTTCCTGTCTATTGAGCTGGTGGTGCTATCCCTGCTGCACAGCCAAGTGATCCAGTTATACATATATGTACATATTCCTTTTCATATTCTTTTCCATTGAGGTTTATCACAGGATATTGAATACAGCTCCCTGTGCTGCACAAGGATCTTGTTGTTTATCCATCCTAGATATACTAGTTTGCATCTGTTAATCCCAAACTCCCAAACCATCCCTTCCCCATCCTTTCCTTCAGGGGTTCCTTTCTTAAGGACAAAACTTCCATCCCCTTCATGACCTAATTATCTCTCAAAGGCCCCAGCTCCTAATATCACCACCTGGGAGGTTAGGATTTCAACATATGAATCTGGGGGGAGAGACACGTGCAATCTACTACAGTCCCTAAGGTCGCAAAGAATTGCACACCACTGAGCGACTGAGCACGTGTGCACACACGTGCACACACACACACTCAGTCCTTCCCAGGGGGACTATGTTACGTCTGAGATTTCTTCACAGAAAAAGAGATGGTTTTTTTTTTTCTCATTTTTCCCTACAAACAGTTCACCTAGCCAAATAACTGAGTGGAAGAAGGGGGTTGGGGAACAAACGATGTAGAATATTAGAAGAGTTGGGCTCCAAAATCATTGCAGATGGTGATTGCAGCCATGAAATTAAAAGATGCTTGCTCCTTGGAAGAAAAGTTATGACCAACCTAGACAGCATATTAAAAAGCAGAGATATTACTTTGCCAACAAAGGCCCATCTAGTCAAAGCTAGGGTTTTTCTAGTAGTCGTGTATGAATGTGAGTTGGACTATAAAGAAAGCTGAGTGCTGAAGAATTGATGCTCTTGAACTGTGGTGTTGGAGAAGACTCTTGAGAGTCCCTTGGACTGCAAGGAGATCCAACCAGTCCATCCTAAAGGAGATCAGTCCTAAATATTCATTGGAAGGACTGATGTTGAAGCTGAAACTCCAATACTTTGGCCACCTGATGTGAAGAACTGACTCCCTAGAAAAGACCCTGATGCTGAGAAAGATTGAAGGCAGGAGGATAAGGGGGTGAGAGAGGATGAGATGGTTGGATGGCATCACCGACTCGATGGACAGGAGTTTGAGTAAGCTCTGGGAGTTGGTGATGGACAAGAAGGCCTGGCGTGCTGCAGTCCATGGGGTTGCAAAGATTTGGACACGATTGAGTAACTGAACTGAACTGACCTGGGTTGTGAACCAACCTGAGGAGGTAGCGGTAGAAAGGCAGAGGGAGGGTCAATCAGGATGACTTAGTTACGGACAGGAGAAGGGCAGAAGCGCTCCCCTGTAGAGGCTGGTTTTGTAGACACTCCAGCTATATAAAACAGAGTCAGTTGCTACAAGCTGCAGGAAGGCGATTTCAGCTGAGTCACAGAAAGGCTTTTCTCATCTCACAGGCACCTCGTCCCTGAAGGAGGAGAAAAAGGCCCCTTTCCCCTCAGAGGGTTCTGTGGCCTATAATCTGCTTTATATCCACCAGCAACACAAGGCTGCTACAAGTCTGGCCACAAGAAAATATTTAGGTGGTAGGTACTGAGATGAGAAACTCAGGCACTAATAAAGTGACCTACAAGGGACCCTATGTCTAATTAGCAATATATTTGGGTTAAAAACTAAAGACTTTGATTTGTAGCTCTAATAGTTATTCTGTCATTAGACAAAAACAACTACAGTTCCAACCACCATATATATGACTTCATTTGTAAGTTATTGTGTTATCGTTCACAGCTCAGCTTTTTTTTATTTTTAAGAATAAAATCAATTCCAATTTTTGAGACTCAAAAGCATAGACAATAATACAATTCATCATAAACATAAGAAATAAAGACAAAATGAGATGAAAGTAAAGATAATAAAGGAATTAATCATAAATAAATATCCTAAAAATAATAATGGTTTCCTTCTAGGCTTTCCTATGCATATTGCTTATGTGAAACAGATTATATTTGTCAACAATTTTGTATTCTGCATTTTCCCCCATAATGTTATGAGGATTTGTTAATGTAATAACCAAAGTAATGAAAAAATATTATCTTATTCTTTCTCTCTAGTTATTATTCATGTAAATCTCCACCCTTGGCTTTAATTTTTGGCTTATATTTTACCACTATTACTATGATTAATTTATAATTATGAACGATATCTGTGGGCATAAGGATAAAATTTCAAAATAGCATGGAAAAGTAATAGTAAAAATGCAAATTATTCCTCCTCTCCATGATCACCACCAAGACCAGCATCACCACACCCTCAGTCGCATCCTCAAAGGAAATCACTTGGGCGGTACCGCTTCTGGGTCTTCTGGCAGCTCCCTCTACAGTCTGGGGAAGAAGCTTAGCAAGAAGCTTACCTCTTTTTTAAAATTTATTTTATTGACATATAGTCGACTTATAACGTTGCGTTAATATCGGCTGTGCAGCAAAGTGACTCCGTTATACCTATATATGTGGGCCTGTGTTAGTCGCCCCAGTCCTGTCTGGCCCTTTGCAACCCCACGGACTGCAGCCCGCCAGGCTCCTCTGTCTGTGGAATTCTCCAGGCCACAATACTGGAGTGGGCTGCCATGCCCTTCTCCAGGGGATCTTCTCCACCCAGGGGTCGAACTTCATCTCTTATGTCTCCTCATTGCAGACTGCAGGCGGGTTCTTTACCACTAGCACCACCTGGGAAGCATCCACATTATATAAATAATGAGTATATATATATATATTTAAATACTTTAAAATATTTAAACATTATTTTTTAAATATTTAACATAATTTTTTAAATATTCTTTTCCATTATGGTTTATCACAGGACACTGAACACAGCTCCCTGTGCTATACAGTGGGATCGTATTGCTTGTCCCGCGTGTAATAGTCTGCGTCTGCTAATCTCAAACTCCCAATCCGTTCCCCCTTCACCCTTCCTCCCTCTTGGCAACCACAAGTCTGTTCTCCGAGTCGGAGAGGCTGGTGTCATGCTTTCCCTTACAAGTAAGCCCCTGGAGAAGGGAATGGCAACCGGCTCCAGTATCCTTGCCCGGAGAATCCCATGGACAGAGGAGCCTAAGGGGCTACAGTCCACGGGGTCCCAACGAGTCGGATGCGACCGAGCGACTGTCACTCACTTAGACAAGTAAGCTGCGGGCCCAGCAGCGTGCAGCATCACTTACAGAACGTTCCTTCTCTCCCACAGTCCACAGTGCCCCCGTGTCAGCCGGAGGCAACAGCCTCAGCTCTCCAGGTGGGAGACAGGAGGGTGGGCTTCACACGAATTGCCTGGCAGTCGCTTCGTTGATCTGGTTTCTCTCTGCAGCTGCTCCCCCGCCAGCATGTAGCGACTAGAGTGCCTCGCTAGTGGATGGGTCTCCGTAGGCTGAAAGCGTCTTTCACGGATACCATGACTTCCTCTTCGAGGATATATTATTATTTGTCCATGTGATCCCATCCTCTTTCTTAGAGGAATTTCTCAAAAGTTTAATCTGCTGCTTCTCTTGGCTTTTCTGCCGCTTATAACCACAGTCCCTTTTGTATGTCTTTACTCTTATGTTAAGTTTTGAGCGAAGAGAGATTTAACTATATACGCTTTGTCCACCGCTGTGAAACAGAACCTGAAATATTATTCGAATGGATGATCATTTTGGTGCTGTAACATTTCTTCCTAGGAGAAAGAGTTATTCTAGCTTTCCAGTGTTATAAACCACACAGCAATAATTTTTAATGAGCTCAAACATTCTCCCATATTTTAGAACATCTTGACTGTGTCTTTTCCACAATTTTTCTAAAGAATGTACTTGATCTGTTAGCATATTAAATGCACATGAAATTTGTTGCATCTTACCAGATTTTTGTTTTCCTGTAATTCCCGCTATAGACTTTAAATGTATATTTTACATAGTTTGTTGATTAGACAATTAGAATCTAAAGAGTATGTTTTCCTCCTGCTCATTTTATTGCTTTATTCTGAGGATGTTGTTCTTTATTAAGATGACAGGCAATTATCCCCGTTTTTCTTCATTTTTATGGTGCAATATTCTTTTGTTTTTGTATTTAGCTAGTTAAATATATCTGGAATTAAGTTCAGGATATGATATGTGCTGAGAATATTGATTTATACAATAAATGACATTGAGGAAAATAGCTAGGTTCCTGAAAAAAAAATGGACCATTCCTTATTCTACTAGTTGGTGATATTTGTAATGCATATTAATTTCTTTCCATAAATATCTTTTAATAAAATCTGTAGAATAACAAATAAAAATTTAGAATGCCAGTCTGTGAAGATGAACTCGATTTCCACATGAAATACAAATAATTTGCATGGAAGTGACAGATTTGCAGGTTTAAACAAGACTCCTGACAGCATCTCTGGCCTGCTTTGCACTGAGAAAGCCCTACAAGTGACCTCACATTTCCCTCGTTCCGGCTGAGGGTGGACTACGGGGACTTTACGTAGTCTCTTTTGCTGAAGCACCACTAGGGTGCCTTGGGATTTTTATGTCAGAAAGCCTAATCCTGGGGGTGACAGCAATGTCGATTTTGGTTTACAACTCATCTTCATGAGGCATTTTGATTTAGGATTCTGTATTTTATATCCTTCCATGGTGCATCTTCATTAACACTTAGCAAGGCATGTGAAGATCTTTTCCCTGCTTCTAAAAAACGTCGAAGTCTTTGTTTAAGTGCATTGAATAGGTCCTCTCTGCTCTCTGGCCCAATCTTTGTTTTTAAAAAAAATTTTTAGTAAAAAAATTTCTTTTGGCTGCACCTTGTGGCACGTGGAAATCTTACTTTCCTGACCAGGGACTGAACCTGTGCCCTATACATTGGAAGGTAGAATCTTAACCACTGGACCTCCAGGGAAGTCCCCTCCACCCCCCACACCCAATTTTTAAAAAGTGACCTCAGCCCTCAGAAGAACTGACATGGCTGGAAAAGTCTAATCAAACTGGGATAAACCAAATAGTCCTCTCTGGAAGACAGACAGAATCAATAGACCAAACAGTTCCCTCTGGAAGACAAACAGAATCAATACCATAGTTGCTGTTTCACGAGCGTTTTGCTGACTAGGAGGACACGATGTATAGAAAGAGGAGAGAGTGTCAGTGGAGGGTCTGGGGGAAGAAGAGGCGGAATAGTCAAGGCTTAGTCTTTCAGACGCTCTGCACTGGGGCAGGAAAGATACCACCAGAGCAGTGTCCCATCCACGTGTGGGCAAGCTCAATCGCTTAGTCACGTCTGACTCTCTGCGACCCCATGGACTGCAGCCCACCAGGCTCCTCTGTCCATGGGATTCCCCAGGCAAGAATACTGGAGTGGGTTGCCATGCCCTCCTCCAGGGCATCTTTCCAACCTAGGGATCGAACCTGCGTTTCCTGCATTACGGACAGATTCTTTACCACTGAGCCACTGGGAAGCCCCCCACCCCAACCATCCACGTGGTGGTGAATCAAATCTCTCTATGACCTCAACCGCTTCTGGAGGTCATCAACTCCCTATATATAGTCGGCACACTCACTCAAACCACACACAACAGAATCCAGTGCCAACAGATGCTGCAAACTGTTTTCATTCATGAAATTGAAGAATTCACGTAAAGAATCATTGGCTGGAACCCGGAAGAGGATCAGCAGAAACATGTCAGTTACACAAGCATCAAAATGGCCTTTATGCATCTTGACAGAAATGTGACATTTACATCACAGGTTTGTGCCCTGAAGAGAAGAGCCCTCCTCTCCGCATCTGTGAAATGAGGGATGCAGACACGTAACCTCAAAGGTTCCTGTGACTTTGCACATCCAGACCTCGGTGGTCCATTTCCCATCATGGCTCAAAGGCAGCCTTCCCAAGAGGGTAAATGGGCCACCTTTGTCCAGCAGAGGGGCCCCGAGGAAGTTACACAGAGAACCACCTGTGGGCCACACGGAGGAGGTGACCGTGGGGACTGGCTGTGCCCTGCCCCTCTCTGCCCTTCCTCCCCTTGCTGCATTCTCTTAGACACCTGACTCCAGGGCTGCACTGGTTTCCTGAACCAGAGAAGAATGACTTTGTCCACATAATCCATCTAAGATGCTGTGCCTCTTGGACTGCAAGGAGATCCAACCAGTCCATCCTAAAGGAGACCAGTCCTGGGTGTTCACTGGAAAGACTGACGTTGAAGCTGAAACTCGAGTACTGTGGCCACCTGATGCGAAGAGCTGACTCATTTGAAGAGACCCAGATGCTGGGAAAGATTGAGGGCAGGAGGAGAAGGGGACGACAGAGGATGAGATGGTCGGATGGCATCACCGACTCCATGGACGTGGGTTTGGGTGGACTGCGGGAGTTGGTGATGGACAGGGAGGCCTGGGGTGCTGCGGTTCATGGGGCCGCAAAGAGTCAGACACAACTGAGCGACTGAACTGAACTGAACTAACGCAACACTGCAAATCAACTATACTTCAATAAAATACTTTATTTTTAAAAAAAAAAGGAGAGGCAGATATTTGGATTACTTTGGAGAAAAAAATAGGAGGGAGAAAAGACATACTGAGCAAAAGTCAGGTAATTCCATTTAAATTTCTACTCTTTCTGGGATAAGCACTACAGTAGCGGCAAATGGCTTTGTTCTCCAATAGCCGTGTGTGTGTGTGTGTGTGTGTGTGTGTGTACATATATATATGTTTTTTTCTTTTTACATTTTTTAATTGGAGTATAGTTGATTTATAATTTTGTGTTAGTTTCAAGTGTATAGGAGAGTGCATCAGTTATACATATAAATATATCCACTTTTTAAGGAATCTTTTCCCATATAGGCCATTTCAGAGTATTGAGTAAAGTTCCCTCTGCTGTAGAGCAGGTTCTTATTAGCTATCTATTTTATTTGTGGTAGTGTGTAACTAAATATACTTTCAACACTTTTTTCCCTGTTACCTCTAATTCCAATGGCATTGTTTTGGCCACTGTTCTTACCTGTGTATCAGAATCACTATATTAGGGCTGAAATAAAAATAGGTGTGTGTGTGTGTGTGTGTGTGTACATGCTCAGTCGTGTCTGACTCTTTGTGGCCCCATAGACTGTAGCCCACCAGGCTCCTCTGTCCACGGGATTTTCCAGGGAAGAATACCGGACTGGGTTGTCGTTTTCTTCTTCAGAGGATCTTCCCAGCTCAGGGATCAAATCTACGTCTCTAGCGTCTCCTGTGCCGGGAGGCAGATTCTTTACCACTAGTGCCACCACCTGGCATAGGAAAATGCAGTTATTCTATTTTTTTTTTTTTTTTGCACAGCTTGCAGGATTTTAGTTCCCTGACCAGGAATTGAACCTGCGCCCTCAGCAGTGAAAGCGCCAAGTTCTAACCACAGGGAAACCCAAGACGTCCCCCCATCTAGAACTGTATATCATTTATTAAACACTGCATGGCCCATGGAGGGGCTGGTTAAGCCTATGTCTGCTAGTCTACCCACCTCTGAGTTCTCTTCCAACTCTGAAACCCTGAGTCACCTGTCAACACCAGACCTGAGCTGCCGTGAACAGTGATGATTTTTCAGGTGTTCACTGAAATCAAAGTGGGATGCAGACACGGCTTTGCAGCTGTGAGACGACAAGCGTGGGGCTCGTCTAGCTGATGTCAAGCTGAACACCAAGTCAGTGAACTTTGTCTAAAGTTTCAGCTTGGGGTAGCTGGGAAGGGAACCTCGGTCCCCTTGAGACACCAAGCATTTTCCTCCTGAGTTGGACTGGGATTTCTTTTTATCAGCCATTCCTTAAGGCCCTGGAGATTGCCACCAGAATGCAAATGTGTGCCCTTGGCGAGAAGAGACTGAATAATCATAGCTACTAATCTGTGCACGGCTGTGAGAGTTGGACTATAAAGAAGGCTGAGCACCGAAGAATTGATGCTTTCGAATTGTCGTGTTGGAGAAGACTCTTGAGAGTCCCTTGGACTGCAAGGAGATCCAACCAGTCCATCCTAAAAGAAATCAACCCTGAATATTCACTGGAAGGACTGATGCTGAAGCTGAAGCTCCAATACTTTGGCCACCTGATGAGAAGAACTGACTCATTGGAAAAAAACCCTGATGCTGGGAAAGATTGAGGGCAAAAGGAGAAGGGGACGACTGAGGATGAGATGGTTGGATGGCATCACCGACTCAATGAACATGAGTCTGAACAAACTCCAGGAGATAGTGGAGAACAGGGAAGCCTGGTGTGCTGCCGTTCACAGGGTTGAAAAGAGTCGGATATGACTTAGCAACTGAACAACAAAAACAGCCCATGAACAAAGCCTTTATTTGAAGGGCTGTCTTAGAAAGCTTTCACATCAAGGAACTCATTTGATCCTTACGACAGCCCTGAGGAGAAGGCCAAGAGGAAGGATCACATATTTGCAAGAGGAGAAAGTGTGGCTCGGAGAGCTTACCTGGCTTGGCAAAGAGCATCCTCAGAAGGGAACAGATCCCAGTCCAGAAGGCAGGCTTCTGGGGTTGGCCCAGGCTCTCTTCACTGTATGTGAGTTTATCACTGGTCTTGGGTCCCCAAGCTGGAAACCTCACGGCCATTCCCACATCACCTCGGGGGCTGGAGGATCCTTCTAACTCAAATATCCTCAGAAGGAGTTGTGAGAAGAGGGGCAGAAAGGGGAGGCAGCCACTGAGAGACACAGACCGTGGACTGCTGGAGAGCGGGAGGCGCCAGGCCACACTCACTGACCTATTCACACATCAGCACTTGCTGAACCTCTGCTCCATAGGCACTTTGCTAGGGGCTACACACGCGCAGGACAGACAACTGTGTGTGTGTCACTCACTCAGCATGTCTGACTCTCTACAACCCCATGGAATGCAGCCTGCCAGGCTCCTCTGCCCATGGGATTCTCCAGGCAAGAATTCTGGAGTGGGCTGCCATGCCCTCCTCCAGGGGATCCTCCGACCCAGGGATCGCACCCACGTCTCCTGTGTCTCCACACTGGCAGGCGGGTTCTTTACCAGTAGCACAGGGGGAGGTTCTGAGCCCCTAGAGAGCAGAGCTGACACAAAGGGAAGAGGAAGGATGGAGATGCTGTTTAGAATACCGTCTGCTTCCTGCCTGGAGTCGCCTGTTGGAACTCCTCTCCCTAAGGTGGGGGGTGGTATTAATATTTCTCTCGTTTCAGGCCACCTTACTGCTGTCCAGGGCAACAGATTTTTCTCTCACACTTCATCCTGCTCCCACAGCTTCCAGGGAGAAGCTGCCTTCAAGCCAGAGCACTGATCCGCACCTACAGACGAATCGACGTGGGCGTCTGGAAATGAAGCACAGCCTGGGGCGGAGGTGTTTGGCTTTGGCACACAGCTGTCTCCCCTGAGCTGGGGGCATCCAGATTAAAACACATGCTCCGTCTCAGAGCGTTTAAGCAATAATTCATCACCTGCATTCCACCTAAACACAGCTAAAACCTCAAATAAGTGATATTTCCTTGTTATTTATAAACTTTCAGAAGAAAAAGGGAGATCTCCAGAAAGTAAGCTGGTTTAAAGCCTCGGCCGCTTTGTTTCTACACTATGCCTGCATCAGTATGTGTTCCTAAAATGGACATCAAATCTCCTACACCTGTAAACTCTCCCTCCATTATTTTTTAAGGTAAGTTTCCAAAAGAATTTTCAGTTTTATAAATGCTACCTGGGTCATGTCAATTCCTGCTTAGAGAGACAGGAGGACAAGTCTGCAATTTTATACAGATTTCTAGCAAAAAAGATGGAACTGAAAAGGCTGTGTAGGGGTCACCAGTTAAATCCCATTTAATAATCATAAGTCTAATTTCTAACACATTTTGATAAGTCAAATTTCCACCAGAATATTTATTTATATTCAAAGAAAACTTTCTCCCATTTCTATTTAATCTTTTTCCTGTTTCTCCCATCTTCACCCTGAAACTAGGTCAGTTCCTGCCCCAGTACCACCACCAGAACAACAAGGAATGATCATTCTTAAAGGACCATGAGAGTCAAACCCACTGCGGTGCAACAAAGACACTTGCTCCCCGATATCCACTGCACACTGTCTGCAACAGCCAGGAAAGGGAAGCAACCTCGATGGCCATCAACACATGAATGGATAAAGCAACTGTGGCACACGCATAAGAGTGTTACTCAGCCATAAAAAGGGGAAATTTGAGTCAATTGAACTGAGGCGGACAAATCTAGAGCCTGTTACACAGAGTGAAGTCAGAAAGAGAAGAACAAATATTGTATATGAATGCATGTACGTGGGATCTAGAAAATGGTGCTGATGAACCTACTTGCAGGGAGGGAATAGACACACAGATGTAGAGGATGGACTTGTTGACACGGGAGGGGAAGGAGAGGGTAGGATGAATGAGAGAGTAGCTTTGAAATATACAGACTACGATGGGCAACGCAGATAGCTAGTGGAAACTGCTATACAGCATAGGGAGCTCAGCCTGATGCTCTGTGATGACCTGGAGCGGTGGGAAGGGGTGAGGGAGGGAGGTGGGAGGCTGGCTCAAGAGAGAAGGGACCCACGTGTACACACAGCTGGCCCATGTTGTCGCAAGGCAGCAACCATCACAACACTGTAAGGCAACTGTCCTCCAGGTAAAAATACAGGCCAGACGTAGAAAGCATATATTTTATAAGGAAAGGAATATTTAAAAGAACAGATTGGTGGCTGCCACCAGAGGTGAGGGCAGGGAGGGGTGGGGGCGGTCCAAATGGGTGAAAGGGGTCAAAAGTTACAAACCTCAGGTTACAAGATACATAAGCCCCTGGGGACATGATGCCTGGCTTGGTAACCGCTATTAACAACATTGGACGGCTGTGCTTGAAAATACGTGAAAGTTTCTAAAAGAGTAGATTTTAAAAAACCCTCATCACAAGGAAAAAGGTGTGTAACTGTGTGTGGTGATTCCGTTCAGTTCAGTTGCTCAGTCGTGTCCGACTCTTTGGGACCCCATGAACTGCAGCACGCCAGGCCTCCCTGTCCATCACCAACTCCCGGAGTCCACCCAAACCCATGTCCATTGAGTTGGTGATGCCATCGAACCATCTCATCCTCTGTCGTCCCTTTCTCCTCCTGCCCTCAATCTTTCCCAGCATCAGGGTCTCTTCAAATGAGTCAGCTCTTCGCATCAGGTGGCCAAAGTATTGGAGTTTCAGCTTCAACATCAGTCCTTCCAATGAACACCCAGGACTGATCTCCTTTAGGATGGACTGGTTGGATCTCTTTGCAGTCCAAGGGACTCTCAAGAGTCTTCTCAAACACCACAGTTCAAAAGCATCAATTCTTCGGCGCTCAGCTTTCTTTATAATCCAACTCTCACATCCATACATGACCACTGGAAAAATCATAGCCTTGACTAGACGGACCTTTGTTGACAAAGTAATGTCTCTGCTTTTCAATATGCTGTCTAGGTTGGTCATAACTTTCCTTCCAAAGAGTAACGTCTTTTAATTTCGTGGCTGCAATCACCATCTGCAGTGATTTTGGAGCCCAGAAAAATAAAGTCTGACACTGTTTCCACTGTTTCCCCATCTATTTCCCATGAAGTGATGGGACCGGATGCCATGATCTTTGTTTTCTGAATGTTGAGCTTTAAGCCAACTTTTTCACTCTCCTCCTTTACTTTCATCAAGAAGCTCTTTAGTTCTTCTTTACTTTCTGCCATAAGGGTGGTGTCATCTGCATATCTGAGGTTATTGATATTTCTCCCGGCAATCTTGATTCCAGCTTGTGTTTCTTCCAGTCCAGCATTTCTCATGAGGTACTCTGCATATAAGTTAAATAAGCAGGGTGACAATATACAGCCTTGACGTACTCCTTTTCCTATTTGGAAGAAGTCTGTTGTTCCATGTCCAGTTCTAACTGTTGCTTGGTGATGGGTGTTAGTTAAACTTATTGTGGTGATCATTTTACAATATATACAAACATTGAATCATTATGTTATACACCCAGATCCAACATAATGTTATATGTCTACATCTCAATATTAAAAACACATAGTAGTACAAAAGACTCCAAAAGTAAAAATTAATCTAAAACCAAATTAAGTTGATAGACAATAAAAAATATGCAAATTATATATTTTATCAAGTTTAAAATGTCATCAATTGTAAGACAAACCATTACTTTATGTATAACTAAGAAATAAACAGCATTTTGAGATGTAAAATCTGAAATACTCATTTTCACTTGTGTTTATTTTATTAAAATAATACTTTAGATTTATTTATACATAATTATTTATCATATGGCCTTCCCTGATGGTCAAGCGGTAAACAATTCACTTGCAATGTATCATTCTCATCAATAATTAAGAATGAAATAACCTAAATTGATATTTCTCTAAAAAAGACATCCACATGGCCAACAGGCAGATGTAACAATGCTTGTCATCGCTAATTATTAGAAGCAAGCAAATCAAAGCTACAAAGAGGTATCACTTCACACTGGTCAGAATGGTCCTCATTAACAAGACACACTGGAGAAAGCGGAAACCTCCTACACTGTTGGTGGGAATGTAAATTGGTGCAGCCACTATGAAGAACAGTACAGAGGTTCCTTAAAAAACTAACAGTAGAGGTACCAGATAATCCAGCGATCACACCCCTGGGTATGTGTCCAGAGAAAACTCTAGTTAGAAAAGATCCATGCACCCGATGTTCACAGCGGCACTGTTTATGATAGCAAGACAAGGAAGCAACCTAAGTGTCCATCGACAGCTGAATGAATAAAGAATGTAAGGTGTGTGTACATATGTAATGGAATACTACCCAGCCATGAAAAGAGAATGGGATAATGCCCTTTGCAGCAAGAGGGATGGACCTGGAGATTGTCATACCGAATGAAGTAAGTCAGAGAAAGACAGCTATCACAAGATACATCACTCATACAGTCAAACCTAAAAATGACATACATGAACTTATTTACAAAACCAACACAGACATACAAAAACAAACTTATGGTTACCAAAGGGGAAATAAGGGGACAAATTAGATCTTGGGATGAACAGACACATACTATTATATATAAGATAGATAAGCAAGGACCTACTGTATGCCACAGGAAACTATATTCAGTATCTTATAATAATCTAGAATAGAAAAAAAATTGAAAAAGCACATATATGTACTTTATACACACACTACTGTGTACACCTGAAAATAACTCAGCAGACTAAATCAACTATATCTCAATAAAAACGGAATGAACTAAGCCGGTTAGGACATTCCCAAAACGTCTTCATATTCAGGACTGACTCTTCTGAATCATTTTCCAAAGCAAATCACATCGATCTCTTTTTCCCTGCACATCACCACCCTCGGTGCCCCAAAGCCCGTCTCCCTGCTGCTCCTAGGCTCTCCTTGAAGCCTCTGAAACTGTGCTGTAACTTCTGATGTGAGTGGACCTGTAACGGCCAAACCTCAGCGCCTTCCCCTGACCCCAGAGCCAGTGACGATGTATCCTGGTGTTACTTAGAGATGCCAACAGGTGGGACATAATCTCTGCCCTAGAAGTGATGAATGATGGCGTTTTGGAAAACAGAACACGTAGAACCAGGTTAGAAAGCTCAGGAACGCTAGAGAGCATGGTACACTTTCCAGTCACGTGGATGGCAAGGCCTCCCTGGAACAGCAACCTCTGAGCAGAGACTTGGACTTGCCGGGGAGGGAGAAAGGCACACTGATATCCGGATGAAGCGTTTGCCTCCGGTGGGAACAAGCAGAAGAGCATCCCAGGTTGAGGAGTGCCGGTGCGAGAACATCCCGGGGCTGACGTCTCTGGAATGAGCAGGCCAGTGGGGAGAGGTGAGAGATCAAGGCCTTGGTGGCCAGAAATGCTCCGAGGCTGTGCTTGGGTCTGGGTTACCCTGAGTGAAACCTTGTCGTCCCCTGTCATTACAGGTTTCTGAGCGCACCCGTGAGACGACCCAACCTCTGTCTTTCCAGGACCACTCTGCCTGCCCTGCTGGGCATGACAGGGGACAGGGAGGGATGCAGACTGGTCTCGAGGTCCTGCAGCGATGGGCAAGAGGCGGTGGCTCAGACTATGTATGTCTGATATATGTATGTCTGGATGCATTTTGAATGGAGAGCCGGTAGGGCTTCCTCTCCTGTTGAAATACTTCCTTCCAATTAATTAGAAGAAACACAGGGGAGCAGGGCTTCTTATTCAGTTTTAGAAGCTTTGTTGTTATTCCGTCACTCAGTCGTGTCTGACTCTTTGTGACCCGGTGGACTGCAGCATGTCAGGCTTTCCTGTCCTTCACCATCTCCCAGAACTCGCTGAGACTCGTATCTATTGAGTCAGTGATGCCATGTAACCATCTCGTCCTCTGTCGTCCCCTTCTCCTTCTGCCTTCAATCTTTCCCAGCATCAGGGTCTTTTCTAATAAGTCAGTTCATAGCACCAGGTGGCCAAAGTACTGGAGCTTCGGCTTCAGCATCAGTTCTTCCAATGAATATTCAGGACTGATTTTCTTTAGGATTGAGTGGTTTAATCTCCTTGCTATCCAAGGGATTCTCGAGAATCTTCTCCAACACCACAATTCAAAAGCATCAGTTCTTTGGTGCTCAGCCTTCCTTATGGTCCAACCATAAAGTTTTAAAAGTTTATAAAACTTCTTATAAATTTTCAAGCATTAAAACCTAATTTCATCTTCAGAAATAAGATTTACAATTTCCTTTCCCTACACGTTTTCTGAGCAGGCGGGGAATGGCAGGTAGCACCATCAGAGAGAGAAAATTTCAGTGCATTTTAAAGCATCAGTAATTGAGTCAAGGAATGTAATAACTTGTGCAGAAGGAAGGATAATCAGATGTCATGCTTTGGGCCAGCACAGAAGCTGATTTCAGAAATCAGCCAGAAGTCACTGTTTTTGTTTGTCTGTCTTTTCTTTCTTAGCGTCTGTCAAATTTCTGGAGACCAGACAGGATTCTTAAGTGGAAGCATTAACCATATCAGCATCTCAGTACCATGTTGGCATCTCAGCAATGAACCCGCTAAGTAAAGCCCAGGATGACTCATTCCAAGAAGAATTCCCCACCCATGTGCACTGGAGGTTTTGACCTTGGTTCTGGAGTTCCCATGATGACTTGCACCTCACTGGACCCTCGCTGTGGCCTCTGTGCTGGGGATTTCCCCCTGGTCCCGGGTGAGGTGCTGGTGGAGCCAGTCCCTGATGGAAAAGACCCTGGTTTTGGGAAGACTGAAGGCAGGAGGAGAAGGCGATGAAAGAGGATGAGATGGTTGGATGGCATCACTGATGCAATGGAATGAGTCTGAGCAGACCCCGGGAGACGGTGAAGGACAGGGAAGCCTGGCGTGTTGCAGTCCATGGGGCTGCAAAGAGTTGGACACGACTGAGTGACTGAGCCACAACAGCAAGGCCAGTCCCATTTCAATCCCGTAGCCCCCGAGTTGCCTCCTGCAGATCCGAGTGTCAATGTTATGAAGCAGGTTAAACAAAACCCTGACCTTACGCAGGTCACTTGAATTTTCCCTGAACTGCTCCTTCTAGGGATGCGAAAATCAATACCTGACCTTTCTTCCTTCCAGAGATTTTGAAAATAAATTGACATGCTAGATGTGTGAAAAAAAAGGATTGGGGTAAAAAATGTCTGATAACCTTCCTGGCCAGCCTAAGGACAGAAGCTGACCCAAAGTTTCCCAGAATGCAATGCACATTTTTGTTTGTTTCTATACCTGCCTTTTATAAAAATTTATGCAACAGATAATGTTTTCAATCTTTCTGTTCAATTACTGTGCACTCTTTTGAGTGTTTCTCTCATTGTTTCATGATCTCCCAAGATTATAATCTGGAGGAAGAAATGGCAACCCACTCCAGTATCCTTGCCTAGAAAATTCCATGTACAGAGAAGTCTGGTGAGCTACAGTCCTTGGGGCTGCAAAGAGCTGTACACAACTAAGCATGCACACAAGATTGTAAGCTGGAAATATCTCACCACAGAAAAAGTAAACACTAGGCATTAAACACTGGTTGGCCAGTGGTCAACTGAAGTATGTTTGTGTACACAGACTTGAGAGTGTTTATGAAGAAACACCCGCCTAATATCATTCATACTTCATTTTCCAGGTAATGTGAGAACATTGATTTGGATTACAAATCTCAAACCTGGAAGAAAAAATGAATTGAATATAGTGTGACAGAATTCTGCACAGTCCAGTTCTAAGAGATTACGGGTATTTCCCAATCTGACAACAATAAGGGTCATTTTCCAAAAGTTGTGATAAATGAATAGATTATAATTTGATGGTCATCATAACTCTTCACTTTGAGGAGAACACAAGAATATGTGAAAATCTGTTTCAAAATATTAATATAAGATCTCAAATATATTTATATACTAATATATATAGTATATACTTATATACTGATATAGGATCTCAAATGAGATCAAGCACCAATTTTGCCAAGTACATCAAATAAAGATTAGAAATACATAGATAATCATAAATACTTCTGAACTTTTATTATGCTCTTATCACTATGAATAGATACATGCAGAGGAAAAAGTCGTTGTAGGGATATTTAAGAATGAAGGGATTTCCAGAGTCTTTGCAGAGTATTTTCTAATGATCTTGCTAATTCTAGAATTTTCTACAGGAAATTGTCACCCACTGACTTAGGTGCTGATGTCACCATATGTCTTTGCTCCCTCAAGAAGAACGAAGACGGACCTGGGGAAGATGATTATTTGCAAGTTTGTCACACATATGTGTATATATACTAGATATATCACAGTATACAAAATTTCAATCTTTTGTCCACCTAATATACATTCATTGAAGATTTCGCCACATATATCTATATATACAACATATATATTTTACATAGGTATTCTCAGTGTGTGTGTATACTCTCTATATATATATAATATATAGATACACAATGCTGCTCAATGCTGCTTATCATTTCAACGATTTCTGTTAAACTGGCATCAATTAAAACTTCATTTCTTTAGTTATTAGTTTGATGAAATTTCTATTGTATTTGTTCTAAATGTTCTTCATACTTTGTCTTCTGTTCTCATAGATTAAAAGAATTACGACTTCAAAGCTTGTAGGTTCTTTGAGACATTTTTCTTTACTCTCAAGCCTAGGATATATCTCCCATGCACTGTTTCCATTAATTTTGTATGGCTTTTTTTTTTCTTAATATATCTGGAATTTAATATTATGTATATATGCAACACAGCTTTTAAATTGATTTTCTTGCAGAAAGCTGTTCCAGCACCACTTGCTGAACAATGCTTGCTCTCTCTGCTTACAGCAGATGAAACATTCATAAATATAACAATAGCTATATTAGATAAATGTAGATGTGTATATTGTTTTATACTTTTTTGGCCTAATTAATTCTAATTTTAAAAATTTATTTCCATTTTAAAAAGGAGCTATAACACAGTGTTCTTGGTTTGACTTTAGCAATGAATCATTTTTGTATTAGTCCTGATAAGACTAATGAAAAGTGACCTAAAAGTGAGCCTTCTAGAACCTTGCCTACATATATCTGTTTCCCACATTTTTCATTTTCTTTTTTTTTTTTTTTTTTTTTGCAGTGCCTCAAAGCATTTGGGATCTTACTTCCCTGATCAGGGATCAAACTTGTTCCCCCTGCAGCAGAAGTGCTGAGTCTTAACCATTAGACCACCAGGGAAGTCCCTTCTACATGTTTCTAATTTGACTTATATTCTTTCTGGTCAGATTGAAGTAGATACTTATGGCATTGTGCTCATTTTGTGTGCCTCTGTGTGCTTCTGATTCCTTCTTATTATACCTAAGGAGTCACCAGCTATGCCTGGGATCCCTCCCTCAACGATTACCTACTGGAATTAGCAGATACTCGGCTGTGCTGAGGTCCGGAAGAAATAAAGAGAAACTTCCCTCTGAAGTCTGGGTTGAATCAAAATGCTGAAGTTCCAAAGTCATGATATGCTACTTTCACTGGCCAGTCCCCAGGGACATTCCTCACGGTGAGGGAGAAGGCTTCAGGCTACATCCCATCATTTTTTTGTCCAGATTTCCTGGGAAGAATGGCACACCATTTTGGACTGATTTGAGTCTCTGACTAAAATGCAGGTCCTCGTTTATAGTGAGGTCCTAAGCTTCATTACTTAATTAACTGAAGGGTCCAACCTGGATCACAATCTCCTCCCCCACTGAAATAAGCTCAAAACACATGCAGTAAAGCAGTCCTGCAGTCAGTACCCGTGTGGACTTGGCGATGGAATTCTAGTTCCTGCTCACCTTCCTCTCTTTGCTCCCCAGGTTAGTGACCACAGTGGCTCTTCCAGGGGGCAACACAACCCTGAACCGGGATGTTTTAAAAATCTGCGCCGGTATCTTTAATTAGGGATCCTACTGGGTTTTAATAAGCTGGTTCAAATTATGCTATTTTTTTTTTAATACACAGACCAATCCTACAAAACAAAATTGTCCCACAACACTTGTGAATTTCAAATGCCCCAGCAGATGACTTCAACTGTGGATGATACATTTTCAATACTTTATATCACTATGGGCTGAATGTTCATGTCCCCACAATACTCATAGGTTGAAACCTCATCCCCAGTGTGATGGTATTGCAGGCAGGGCCTTTGGGGGTGATTAGGTCATGAGGGTGGGGCCCTCATGAATGGGATGGGTGCCCTTATAAAAGAGACCCTGGAGAGCCCCCTCTCCTGTCACATGAGGATACAGTGGCAAGACAGCCTCCAGTGAGATGGGACGTGGGGCCTCAAGAGACACCAAGTCTGCCACTGCCTTTATCTTGGACTTCCCAGCTTCTAGCTGTGAACAATAAATTTCTGTCATTCAGAAGTCACCCCAGCCTATGGTATTTTTGACATAGCAGCCTGAATAGACTGAGATGGAAATGCTTAACAAAAAGTGAAATTAAAGTACAGACATTTGAGAAAATATTGTGGAGAGGGAGGATTCAATGGATTAAAGAGATGGTCTTGAGCAATGGAATGCTTTATTCACTCCATACAACTGCTTCATGTATTGTGAAACTTTCAGTGTCATAGTCAGTAGGGAAACGTAATGAAAGTGAAAAGTTAGTCTCTTGGTTGTGTCTGACTCTCTGTGACCCCATGGACTGCAGCCCGCCAGCCTCCTCTGTCCATGGGATTCTCCAGGCAAGAACACTGGAGTGGCGTGATGCTCCCTTCTTCAGGGGTCTTCCTGACTCAGGTATTGACAGGTCTCTCATACTGTGGGCAGATCCTTTACCACAGAGCCACCAGGGAAGCCCAGAAAAGCGTAACAGCAAGTGCTAAACAAGAGCATATGGACCCAGCTGCAATGATGTAAGAGACGAGATTTGAGACTCCTTCTGGGAGACTTTAAGTCAACTACAGTTACATGGATGAAATCACAGAAAAGGCAAGGAGCTCATTGAATTTCATTAGTTAAGGTGATTTTAAAAATATTTAATATTATTGCCAAATTATACATCTTAAAAATTACATAGCACAATGATATAAACTTATTTTTATGAAAACTAGCTACTGAGATATTTATTCATTATGAAATTAGCCGTTATTTTCCCCAACCCCCTCAGATAATACCCCTAGAGGTTTACACAAAAATTCTCTATAGGCATCTGTGTAATAATTTCTTTCCAATTGATCTTTGAAGAACATTGCATATCATCTCCCAAGATCTTCTTAAGTTCTAGAAACCTGATTCACACCTGGACTTATAGAACAATTTCCTAAGAGTGGATATTTTCAATGACAGTTGTCACTGACTCATCTCACATCATAACAAAGGCAATGATGTTGACATTACACTTGTAAACAAATCCCAGCTCTTCTGTGAAAACACTTTCTCATTATTTCCATTTCAACACCTTATAATTTCCCGAGGTGTGCTATTTCCATCTCAGTTAAGGTTATTTTCTTCTTTGTCTCATCAGCGCAGATAATTCTCGCTTGTTATTGTTCATTGTAGCATGACTTTCTACTCTAGCATCCACCTGTACCTGTGACTCTTATTTTCACATGCTTCCTGTAAAGCATAGCTTCTGATCCTCTCATTTCTGTTAAATTCACTGTTATTCACCATGCGTGAGTGTGCGTGACCAGTTGCTCAGTTGTGTCTGAGCCTTTTGCAACCCCATGAACTAGCCCACCAGGTTCCTCTGTCCATGGGTATTCTCCAGGCAAGCATACTGGAGTGGGTTCCATGCCCTCCTCCAGGGCATTGTCCCGATCCAGGAATTGAACCCACATCTCCTGCATTGCAGGTGGATTCTTGACCCGCTGAGCCACAGGTAGACACAGTGTGTGACTACTCCACCACGTGTTTGGCGTGTATCCCCGGTGACTCGGCAGTAAAGAACCCGCTTGCAATTCCGGAGCTGCAGGAGATGCAGGTTTGCTCCCTGGGTGGGGAAGATCTCTTGGAAGAGGGCATGGCAACCCACTCCATTATTCTTGCCTGAAGACTCGTACAGACGGAGGAGCCCAGAGGGCTACAGTCCATGGAGTCACAGAGTCAGACACGACTAAAGTGACTCAGCATGCGAGACACCACTGATTGTAAGACATATTACTTCATGTGAAGACCTTGACCATGACAGAGAGAACAGACCATTGGAGAAGGAAACGGCACCCCACTCCAGTGTTCTTGCCTGGAGAATCCCAGGGACGGGGGAGCCTGGTGGGCTGCCAGCTACGGGGTCGCACAGAGTCGGGCACGACTGAAGCGACTTAGCAGCAGCAGCAGCAGCAGCAGCGAAGAGACCTGTGGTTGCCAAGGCAATGGGGAGGGAAGTTTTGGGAGTTTGGGATTAGTGGATGCAAACTATTATATATAGAATGGATAGACAAGGCCCTACTGTACAGCACAGGGACCCATATTCAACATTCTGTGATAAACCGTAACGGAAGAGAATATGAAAAAGAATATGTATGTGTATAAATGAATCATCTTACTGTACAGCAGAAATTAACACAACATTATAGATCAATTATACTTCAAAAAAATTTTAAGAGACATTGACCAAAACAGGGCAATTACATTATGACACAATGTCTTGTCATAACTTGAAATTTTAGGCAGGGTCATTTTCTAGACCATCGCTTCATTAGTCATGCAGTATTTCTTAAAAGTTTCTCCACTATTGACAGCTAGATTCTCTTCTAAATACCAGTAACCTCACTGGCACTTTCTTACCCAAGGTATCAAAGGAAGATTTTCAGGCAACAATAGGAAGGGCTTTTTCAAAGTTGCGTTTATGAACATCTGATTTGGCTGTGCTGGGCCTCGGTGGCTGTGCAGGCTTTTCTCCAGCTGCAGCGAGCAGCGGCTCCTCTCCACTGTGGTGTGCATGTCCCCCAATGTGATGGCTTCCCTTGTTGCCGAGCACAGGCTCAGGGCCCGCGGGCTTCAGTAGTTGCGATAGGTGGGCTCAGGAGTTGTGGTGCAGGGGTCTAGGTGGTCCGGGGCATGTGAGATCCTCCCGGATCAGGGACTGAACCCATGTCTCCTAACGCACTGGCAGGCGGATTCTCCACCAGTGCACCGCCGGGGAAGCCCAAGCAGGAATCTTTGATGGGAAACGAACCCAGCACAAGTTGCTGCAATAACCCACAGAATTCAAGTTATCAGCTCCCCTGACCAGGAGTGCAAGTGTGCAGGCAAGGATGCCTGTGTCCCAGGGACCGGCACTGAGGGTGGCATGCCATCAGCACAGCACCTGTGATCGCAGAGACACTGCGAGTCAGCGGAACAGGGTATCACGTGGGAGTGCAAACTGGAAGTCTCAGCATCACTGGGCTAATGGGATTCTTCACACCCAGCTCTTTTTCCAGCTACACTTTTGCATTTGTAAGTTGGTCTCCACCACAATGCATAAGAAGTCTATACTCGCCTCATGTTGAACAGGTCATTCAACTGGTAGCTACAGAATACAGCTCACTACATGCTACCAATAGGCCAAGGGATCCATGCTCCAACAGAAAAACTCCCCAAACCACACCACCAAGCTTTAATGGAGAAATACAGCACTGGGGTTTCAGATTCAGTGTCTACAACATAGATATTATGAAATTATTCCTTGAGTCTTAGAGAATTCAGGATTTCTGTTTCTGTCATAAAAGAAAACTGGGTAAGTAGACATGAGTCGGCTCCTTGAATCCAGGCAGCCTGAGAAAGACCACGAGTGAGCCACAAACGTGTCAATAATATTTTCCTTTCCTATTCTAGCTCCAATGGTGGTCACCATAGGCTCCTAGAAGGGATCCCTTGTCAATTCAGATCACCGTTATAGAAAGTTAGACAAAACAGAGGAGCACACGGGGAAACAAAAAGTGCAAACCACTCCTCACCTCAATAGCTAAATACAACTACACAAACAAACTTTTTCTCACGGAACTTTTAGAAAATGCGTATTTATTTATTTATGGCTGTGCCACACAACTTGTGGGATCTTAGTTCTCCAACCAGAGACTGAACCTGGGCCCACGGCAGTGAGGCACCAAGTCTTCATCACTGGACCACTAGGCAAGTCCCTGTTGTGTAATTTTTTAAAAACAAAAATGGACCACTTTTCTCAATTGTCTATGTTGCATGTATAAAGGACATGATCTCTGAAGAATGACGATTTAGCTTTGCACATTATATCGCTTGTTTTTTGTTTTTTTCTACTATCGCTCAGTTGCTAAGTTGTGTCTGACTCTCTGCAACCCCATGGACTGCTGCACGCCAGGCTTCCCTGTCCTTCACTATCTCCCGGAGCTTGTTCAAACTCACGTCCATTGAGTTGGTGATGCCATCCAACCATCTCATCCTCTGTCTTCCCCTTCTCCTCCTGCCCTCAATCTTTCCCAGGATCAGGGTCTTTTCCAATGAGCTGTCTCTTTGCATCAGGTGGCCAAGGTATTGGAGCTTCAGCAATGAACTTATTTGTATATTTATCCAATTACTTTTTCAAGACACATTTTGAAAGAATAAATATTCTCCCTCAGAGTTTTTTAATATATATTTCCGAATTCCTTTCTAAAGTGTTTGTACACGTTTTTATTTCTTTAAGCAGTGGAGAGACTTCATTCCTTTGCTAAAAATAACACTGGTATAAATTAAAAAGAAAGATCTCCCCAGCTTATAGACCAAAATAGTAGCCTCATTTTAATTTCCATGTTTAATTTATTTATTCATATATCTCTATACAGATTTTGTCATCTGAAATGTTATTTTGTGGATTAGTTAGCATTATTTACATATTTTCACTATGTTCCTATTTCCATTGATATGCGATTGTACATGTACTTTGACGGATATTTTTACTACCATTGCTAGTCATACACCAATAATACAACTAAAGAGTTGATATAACAAGATTTAAGTATGAATTTTGCAAAAGAGACGTAAAAATGAAAAATGTTTGGCAAGAACACTCAAGTCAACTGAAAACCTGAGTCATGATCCAATAGATGGCCAACCAGAAAATAAATATGCAAAAGTCAATATGGATTTAGCAAATATGTTCTAGTAGAATACGAAATGGGTACAAGTTTACATAACAAATAATAGCAAATATCTAAATACTTCAGACTACATATATGTTTTTTATTCCCACATGAATAAGACAATCAAGTTCTACTAAAGATAAAAAAAAACACTTTTAAAAATAAAGAGATACAGCATGCATTTCTGAATGAGAAAAGTCAATTTTAGAAAAGTGTTAGAATTATAGATAGATTTGAAAAGCACACCTATCACAACATTGAAAATAAAGCTTTTTCAAAATGAAAACAAATGAGTCATAATAAATTTGAGAAAATTGAAAACACAGGAAGACACATGGTAACTGATTGGAAAAGATTAATAAATAGAAAAAATGAGAAATAAAGAATGAAATTATCCCTACAAAATACCAAAATCTGTATAATTAATTCAATCAACAGATATGTATTGAATACCCATATCCCAGACCCTGTTTAAGGCAAACTGTAATGGTTCAATGAACACAGTCCTGCCCTCAGAGAGCTGTCAGTCTAGCAATTGACCAAAGAGTGTGTTCACTGTGTTAGAACAGACATACAAAGAGACCTGCAGAGAGGAACAGACTAACCCAAACCCAGCAATACTTGGGTTCATGATAATTCCTGATAACCACCTCCTTCTTCCTTACCAAGCCTCCCTGCTACCCTCCTGGGGATCTAAAGGCTTTCCAGTTCCCAGCCGCTCATTTTCCAGATTAACAAAACCACAGCAACAATGACCAGAAAGCCCTGAAGTCTATTTTAGGTGACTGTGGGTTTATTGTTTAGATTTCTTGATTACCTGTGGATTAGGCTTCCCTGGTGGCTCAGACAGTAAACAACCTGCCTGCAAGGCAGGAGACCCAGGTTCGAACCCTGGGTGGGGAAGAGACCCTGGAGAAAGGAATGGCTACCCACTCAGGTATTCTTGCCTGGAGAATCCCATGGACAAAGGAGCCTGATGGACTAGAGTCCATGGGGTCTTAAAGAGCTGGACACAACTTTGCTGTTCAGTCACTCAGTCGTGCCGGACTCTTTCTGACCCCATGGACTGCAGCTCGCCAGGCTTCCTTGTCCTTCACTATGACTGAGGAACACTTTTACTTTTTTTCAGAACTCCATTCTCATCGCAGTTTACCAGGTGATTGAGAATTACCTATATGACCCAAAGATTTTATCTTTCAATAATTAAAGATGCGTATTCAGTCTTCAGTGTTGGTCTGGTAATTTAGGAGCTAACTTTATTCCAATCCAGTAAGTACAAATGAAATTTAAATTCACTTTCCACCATTTTCTACCTGCTTTTTCCTGGTGAAATTCAGCATTTCAGGGAAAAAAAAAACACAGCTTTTTGGGTGGCCTATTAATAATGAACAACTAGGTCTTTTCAGACTCCTAATGCTATCATTAGAAGTCCAATATGCCATTGTTTATAGTCAGTGATCTTTATGAGCTTCTCTGCAATCTAACTCTGTGGGTGTTTCAGATTTAAAATGGAAGTCATAAGGCACAGCTTCACCTGAAATTAAGCCATTCTTATCACAATATATCACCCCAAACTAATTCTCTTCAAAAACAAGAAAAGCTAAAATATTGAGGATTATCAAATATCTCCCTTACAAACAGTTTGATTCTTCTCAGTGACATAAAAGATTATAGGATGAGTGCTAGCTAAATTTTAATGAACAAGGTAGAATCAATTCTAGGAACTCAAGGGTAATATTCTTCATCATTTGTACTATCATGTAATTCCAAATTCAAAACCTCCACCTTCTACAATTAAATTCATGCTAAATACAAAAGTACATATTTTTGTTTTCAGATTGATGAACTGAGATCCAAAACACAGGCTAGATTATATGATGGTAAAGTTCTTTGCAAAATGCTGATTATACATTTATTGTATTTGTTGATATGCTTCAATTATACATGCCATACCAGAAGTACAGAGAAAACTAGGAAAATCCATTTAATTTACTCACTGAGCACTAACTATAATTTCTCATATTTAAGAGGAATGACAAAGCAACATTTATAGAGTAATTAATGAGTTGCAGGCATGGTAGTACATGTTTACACACACATCATGGATTCTTTTCCTTAAAAGATATGATCATGTGATTCATTCAAGCTGCTGCATGTAATCTGGCTCATTCTTTTGCATTATTTTAAATGCTGGGCTGGAGGAAGCACAAGCTGGGATCAAGATTGCCGGGAGAAATATCAATAACCTCAGATATGCAGATGACACCACGCTAATGGCAGAAAGTGAAGAAGAACTAAAGAGCCTCTTGATGCAAGTGAAAAAGGAGAGTGAAAAAGTTGGCTTAAAGCTCAACATTCAGAAAACGAAGATCATGGCATCCGGTCCTATCACTTCATGGAAAATAGATTGGGAAACAGTGGCTGACTTTATTTTTCTGGGCTCCAAAATCACTGCAGATGGTGATCGCAGCCATGAAATTAAAAGACGCTTATTCCTTGGAAGGAAAGTTATGACCAACCTAGACAGAATATTAAAAAGCAGAGACACTTCTTTGTCAACAAAGGTCCGTGTAGTCAAGGCTGTGGTTTTTCCAGTGGTCCTGTATGGATGTGAGAGTTGAACTATACAGAAAGCTGAGCACTGAAGAATTGATGCTTTTGAACTGTGGTGTTGGAGAAGACTCTTGAGAGTCCCTTGGACTGCAAGGAGATCCAACCAGTCCATTCTGAAGGAGATCAGTCCTGGGTGTTCACTGGAAGGACTGATGCTGAAGCTGAAGCTCCAGTACTTTGGCCATCTGATGCAAAGAGCTGACTCATTAGAAAAGACCCTGATGCTGGGAGGGATTGGAGGTAGGAGGAGAAGGGGACGACAATGAGATGGTTGGATAGCATCACTGACTCAGTGAACATGGGTTTGGGTGGACTCCGGGAGTTGGTGATGGACAGGGAGGCCTGGCGTGCTGTGGTTCATGGAGTCACAAAGAGTTGGATACGACTGAGCGACTGAACTGACAGCATTCCAGTGTACAAAAAATACCACTGTGGATTTATGTGGTCTACGTTGACGTCCACCAAAGTTGTTTCCATTTCAGGGCTCTGATGATAATCTTGCTCTGAATATGTTTGTACACATCTTTTGGTGCATATGTGTGTGTTTAGGAATGAAATTCCTGGGTGACAGGACCAGGTCACAGCTTTAGTATATAACAGCAATTTCCCCAAATGGCTGTACTAATTTACATTCCTATCATCAGAGTATGCAAGTTCGTACTGCCATTTTAACTTTCTAACAGTGTTTGGGGAGTGAAACTTATGGTTACCAAAGGGAAAGAGGTGGGAAGTGATAAATTAGGAGTCTGAAAGTAACATATATACACTACTATATAGAAAATAGATAATCAACAAGGACTTACTTATAGGACAGGGAGCTATACTCAGTATTTTGTAAGAACCTATAAGGGAAAAGAATCTGAAAAAGGATATACATATATATGACTGAATCACTTTGCTGTATGCCTGAAACTAACACATTGCAAATCAATTATACTTCCATAAAAATTTAATTAATTCAAAAAAGGAAAATCAAGTATAGAGAATAATAAAAGCTTTCATAAGGGAAAATAATGTACACAAGAAGACACAACTAGTTTGGACATTGCTGAGACAGGAGGGGGGGCCAGGCACAGTCTTTAAAAGAATGGCAAAGCCTGAGGACACGACATAAGAGGGTTAGAACCAACTAGTTCCAAGCTGGCAGACAAGTCAGCTTTCACTAGACCTTGAGCCTGAGTTCTTGTGGTTCAGTCGCTCAGTTTGTCCGACTTATTGCGACCCCATGGACCACAGCATGCCAGGCTTCACCATCTTCTGGAGTTTGCTCGAACTCATCTCCATTGAGTCAGTGATGCCATCCAACCATCTCATCCCCTGTTGTCCCCTTCTTCTCCTGCCTTCAATCTCTCCCAGCATCAGAGTCTTTTCCAATGAGCTGGCACTCTGTATCAGGCGGTCAAAGTATCGGAGTTTCAGCATTAGTCCTTCCAGTGAATATTCAGAGCTGATTTCCTTTAGAACTAACTGGTTTGCTATGCTTGCAGTCCAAGGGACTCTCAAGAGTCTTCTCCAAAACCACAGTTCAAAAGCATCAATTCTTCAGCACTCAGCTTTCTTTATGGTCCAACTCTCACATCCACACCCGACTACTGGAAAAACCATAGCTTTGACTACACGGACCTTTGACTATACCGAGCTTCAGTATATGTTCATTATAACACAGCATCTAAATAACACACCACAGGCATCATGACAGTTACAAAGCCAACCAAAAAGGTCAAAAAGTGAAAGGCAGCCCAATTTATGGAAATCTCTGCCCCTACCCCCAAATAACTCAAATACTCCTCCCATTCATTAGCCTATGAAATTACCTACTCTATAAAAACTGACAGCCCCATACGCTGCGGCCTCTCTCACTGTCCAAGATGACCCACACTCTATCTATTGAGTACCTTTCCTCCCGAATAAACCTTTCACTTTACTATAGCTTGCTCTTGAATTCTCTCCAGGATGAAGCCAAGAGCCCCTCCTTGGTGGCTATCCCAGGGTCTCAGACATGCCCTGGGAAGTGAGCATCCTCTCGCAGCCCACTCCCTTTCCTGCAGCATTGCCATTAACAGAGGATGGAGTAATGCTCTTAAAGTTGTAAGTAAAATAAACTTCAACCTAGAACACTTAGGCCAGCCAAGCTATTAATCATGTTGCTGTTGTTCAGTTGCTCGGTCATGTCCAGCTCTTTGCAACCCCATGGACTGCAGCATGCCAGACTTTCCTGTCCTTCACCATCTCCTAGAGCTTGCTCAAACATGTCCATTGAATCAGTGATGCCATCCAACCATCTCATCCTCTGTCGTCCCCTTCTCCTACTGCCTCCAATCTTTCCCAGCAACAGGGTCTTTTCTCATGAGTCAGCTCTTTGCATCAGGTGGCCAAAGGATTGGAGCTTCAGTTTCAGCATCAGTCCTTCCAATGACTATTCGGGACTGATTTCCTTTAAGATTGACTGGTTTGATCTCCTTGCAGTCCAAGGGACTCTCAAGAGTTTTCTCCAACACCACAATTCAAAACCATCAATTCTTTCACACTCAGCCCTCTTTATGGTCCAACTCTCACATCCATGTATGACTACCAGAATGAAAACCACAATCACAGAAAACTAAACTGATTACATGGATCACAGCCTTGTCCAGCTCAATGAAACTATATTGTGCAGGGCCACCCAAGACAGATGGGTGATGGTGGAGAGTTCTGACAAAACATGGTCCCCTGGAGAAGGGAATGGCAAACCACTTCAGTATTCTTGCCTGGAGAATCCCATGAACAGTATTAATCATTAGTGAATGCAAAATTAAAGATGCTCGTACTTGAAAGGACTCAGAAAGTTTATCCCCCCACATACATACTCTTCCTTGGGTTTTGAGTTCTAATAAAATGAGAGAAGACTCTCCAAATGAGAAAGCTGCGAACTAAGGTAAACAGTGGATCAACCACACAGAGCAACAGAAGGAAGCCTTAGGCTAGTAGCTCTGCACCTAGGAACCCAGCCTGAAGCTGAGGGTGGAGGCCTGGGGTCGAAGATGTGAAGTTTTTAATTGTGATGGAGCTAAAAAAACAAAAGCTTAAACACACAAGTTTATCCATCAGAAACACGTGACTGTACGTCTGCACCATGCCTCACTTTGTGTGGTTGACATGTCTTGAATGTACATTGCATACTAAGCTCTACCTGCTCCATAAAAGGTTTTGTGGGTGACCCAGCTTCATCTCAGTGAGGTTCAATTGATCAGGTAAAGAGAGACAAGCACTTCATGAGCTTGCAGGTGTCACGGAAACCCAGCAGGACCCCGTGGGGCTCCTGGGCACAAAAGCCTTTCTGGGTCCCCCATTTCTTGACTACAGGAAATGGGCTTCATTCAGCCTCCAAGACCTTCCCTGAGTTCCAAAAGGCAGGTGCAAACAATCAGAGAAGGGAGGGGCTGCAGAGACACGGCAGGAACCACCGAGAAACAGTGCAGCCTTAGGGCAGGGTCCCAGCTTCCCCTCAAGGGACACACAGAACAGTATCTTTGAGCTGGTTTGCAGGTACCGAAACCCCATCAAGTGGGAGAAGTTAACTGTATGCTGCCCACAAGCACAGAGGCCCCAGTAGGAACCAGAAGGTTGATGATACAGACTCCCAATGACCTCATCATCAACCAGTCAGGTCCACCAGCTGACCATGCTCTCCTCTTTGACCCATTACAAAAACTCCTCACTACCCTTTCGAGGTTGGGACTTATAGTTTTGAGGGCACTACACAGTTTTGCCGTGGCCTGGCAGAGGCAGTTTCTGAGGCAGATCACAAGGGTGGGGGGACTCCTGTGCCCTCAAAGCACCTCCCACCTCCAGGACTTGGGGAGCAGCTCTGCCTTCTTCCCTGAGAGATGCCCAGGGCAACTGAGGAGCTCTCAACGGGGCAAGTGAGTTGGCAAGACCTGACTCCCCCTCCCTGATGGAGGGCACTGTGCTGGGAATCACCTCGTCGCCACCCCTCTCTACTGGTCAGCCTACTGGCCGGCCCAAGAGCAGACTACCATGAGGGACTGGTCACTCTGTGCCCACACCTGCCGCTGCTCTACCTGAACGACTTCCCTGAAGCCCTGGGGAATCTGGATCCAAGATTAATGAGGGATTCAAGCAGGCTGCTGGGCTATTTCTCATCTCAGACTGGAACTTCAGGACTCTAAAGTGATGGGTGACCGGTCCAGAGTCTGCAGAAGGCTTGAGTCTGCACAGGCAAGATGAGAAATGGACCCAGAAGTAGCCATAATGCTTCATGATCCTGGCTGGCACGGATAATTCATTCATCTGCACTAGAAACTCTGTCTTCCGAAACAATTCAGAGAGGACGCCTACGTAGGTAAATTGGTCCAGGCCTTAGCAATGTCTCTCTCACAAATGTCTTAGGAAAGGATTGTAATAAATATGACAGGGAATTTATCATGGCCATCACGGCTCATTATCGTCTCTTGAATTCCTACTCCGGCATCAGGAACTGTATTTATCTTCTTTCCTCTGAATCCAAGATTATGAGGCGACTTCACGTGATGACCCATCCCATGGGGAAACATCTTTATGTCAGCTCAGCCCTCTGCATCAAACTCCAAATGGAAACCCAGAGGTCCAATGTGTAGAATGAATCAACCTAAGAATCCTATTCTGTCCACGATGACACATCCCTCTGGATTGAGCCCCAATCTGGATGCTCACTTCATCTTTCTCATCTGCAGGCTTGGGAGAGAACTGGTCCTCATTTTTTATGCCCAGATTCTTGGGGTTGGTTGGCCACTCTTATTGGTCCCTCGGCCACCACCTCTGGTTATTCTCATGTCTGTTGAAGCTTCACCCAAGTGTTGGGCGAAGGTCTATGGGAATCTAAGTGGGTGTGCAATAAATTCTTGTTTAACGAATAAATATCTATAATGTGCTGCAAACTGTATTTCTTTTTTAAATCTTGTTTGTTTATTTATGGCTGGCTGGGTCTTTGCTGCTACACACGGGCTTTCTCTAGTTGCAGCAAGTAGGGGCTACTCTCTCTTTTCTGGGCTCTGTCTCCTCATTACGGCGACTTCTCTTGTTGCAGAGCAAGGGCTCTAGGGTGTGCAGGCTTAAGCATCTGCAGCATACGGGCTCAGCAGCTGTGGCTCTTGCCCTCCAGAGCACAGGCTCAATAGCTGTTGCACACGGGCTGAGTCACCCCAAGGCATGTTGAATCCTCCCAGACCAGGGACTGAACCTGAGTCCCTGCATTGACAGGTGGATTCTTAACCACTGGACCACCAAGGACGTCCACAAATGGTATTTTTTTTTTAACTAACTCCAACTAGACCTCATTCCTGATTTCATTGATTTCAAAAGGCTATGAGAATTAAAAGACACAGCTAAAGAATTTGGGGCACATAAGTTTTTTAGAGTTCTGTGGTGAAGCCTTTCTCAAATCCATTATTGTGTTCATATCAACTGTTAATTTCAAGAAGATCAACCGCCCCACAAACTTATGTCCTCTTGGCACCATTTCTTTGTTTGGAGGTGAGCTCATGGGTGTGCTTTAGAAGGGGTGCAATTCTAGTGCAGCTGTTTCCTTAGTTCGTAAGACACAATTTTCTCTGGATTCACTGCTTTTCTTCTGTAAACCTTCACACTCAGTTCCCGTGAATGCTCCTTTCTAACCAATACAGAATTGTAAAGTAAAATTTAAAAAAATAAATAAATAAAACAATAACCAGTTTCACACTTTTCTTCACACGCTTATCTCTGTAATCCTTAAGCTCTTGTTTAAAAGCTCTTTATTTTGAAATAGTTTTAGTCTTACAAAAAAGCTGAAAATATAGGAGAGCATTCCCGTGTCCCCTAATGTTGGCACCTGTACAGCAACAGTACAAGCAGCAACGTCAGGAAATTAACATCGCTCCAATACCCTTAACTGAAGAATGTGCTGGATTTCCCCAGGTTTCTCACAAAGGTCCTTTTTCTGTTCCAGGATCCAATTCTGGATCCCAGGTTGTGTGAGCGCCCGTTAACGTTTGATAAGTTCTCCTTCAGGAGAGCGTGAACCTTCCCCCTCCCCCTAAGAAGCAGCCCCCACGGGCCTTGGGTTCCCACCTGCCAGCACTTAACCTCCACCCATTCACCAACTCTTCAGGCTGAATTCTCCTACAGGGCATCAGAACCAAGTAAGCAATTGTTTAAACCCTGTCCTGCCAGCGGCCTCTGTCTCTCCCTAGAGTTGGGTCAGTTGACTGTCCTGAAACCTCATATCTATCAGAGATTTTTTTTTAAAAAGTCATGAACTTGCATGTCCACTGACATTTTATTCGTTGTAAGGGTGGGTGTGATACTCTTTCCAGCTTTTTTAATTTTTTAAAAAAATATTATTGAAGTATAGTTGATTTACAATGTGTCAATTTCATAGTTATTTCTTTTGGACATTCTTTTCCACTATGGCTTATCACAGGATATTGAATATAGTTCCCTGTGCTGTACAGTAGGATCTGGTGGTTTATCCATTTTTCCAGCTGTTAACATCCCTGAGCAGAAACTGGAAATTCACCTCACATTTTAATACCCATAAGCTGATGATTCTCAAGCTGAAACCTCCGCAAGTGACCGTTTTCCAAAGCAACAGACGTTTATGTAGCTTGGGCGCATCACGCGGATGGCTCTGCCTCCCAACCGCTCCTCTCTCATTTTCCTCTGTCTCAGTAAATGGCACCAGTACATACCTTAACCATGCTAGAACAGTGAGCAATTCTCACTGGAAATGCTGCTGTGTAACGGTACCTGAAGTCCTGACAGAGGCAAAGGAGAGATAAATACACAGGAACATCTGTATGGGAAGTAAGAGATATACTTGTCATTATCTGTGGATAGAATGATCAAGTACGCAGGATTAACCCAAACTTGCCATTAGAACTCATGAGAGAGTGGTGAGACTGATGGATACAAGATCAATTTGTGAAAATAAATGACCTTTTGACAAATGAATCAAAGCCGCAGCTTCTACAACAGCGGGACATTGCTACTGTACAATAAGGTTCTTCTAATGCAGAAGAACTTTATTTATTCGATAGTCAAGTCAACTAATGCCCAAATTGCTAAATGACAATTTCGATTAACTGACTTCCTTTCCACCACTTACTACCTAGAATGGTGTTAGCAGGGGATTCCCAGGTGGCGCTAGTGGTAAAGAATCCACCTGCCGATACAGGAGGTATAGGAGACGCCAGCTAGGTCGCTGAGTCAGGAAGATCCCCTGGAGGAGGAAATGGCAGCCCACTCCAGTATTCTTGCCTGGAAAATTCCATGTCCATGGGGTCGCAAAGAATTGGATACACTGAGCACACACACAACGCAACCAGCATGGTGTAAGCACGAAGCAGTGAGGTTTTGAGTTCAGGATCTGAAGCCCAGATCTGCACCTTCATGGGCAAGTGACCACAGGCACGTTAGTTAACAGCCCTGAGTCCCACAAGAGCACCTGGAGGCCCACCGTGAGGGCTGAGGGAAAGACATACACTCCTGGCACAGAGTTCTCCATCTTCTAATCCACAGAGAAACCATCTGCCTTTTCCTCCCTGGTCATTGCCTGTTCACAGGGAATACTTCCTCTTTTTTCAAATTGCTGCACTTTACCAAAGGAAGTTAAAAATTTCTGGGCCACCATAAATGTACATTATAGATTCCTAACTGCATTTCTGCTGCTGCCCAGAGACTGCTTTATTGATCCTGGATTAACTTTCTAGTTTACTTCCCATAACACCACACCCAGACCCAAATAAGTGTTTCTCTTCGGCAACTCTGATTCCATTACCAATTTTCTAACTTTGAAACTTCTACTTCAGAAATTGATATCCATTGAGACCAGGGGTCCCCAGCCTCTGGGATCTAATGCCTGATGATCTGAGGTGGAGCTGATGCAATAATGATAGAAGCAAAGTGCACAATAAATGTAATGCGCTTGAATCATCCCCACACCACCACCACCCCCCCAACACACACACACTGCGGTCCGTGGAAAAACTGTCTTCCAAGAAATCGGTTCCTGGAACCAAAAAGGTCAGGGGCTACTCATTTCAATGATAAAAAGAGCTCATGTTGCTTCAGTATCCGCTCACTCACGCACTCTTGGCCACGAGGGGCTGCCTTCACACCCACTGCGATATATCAGTCCAGCGTCCTCTTTACAAGAAACACAACAAAAATGGGTGTATGTGGAGCTATCAGCACAACAGTGCTGCGAAGGGGGCGCGGGGTGATGTAATTTAAACTCTGTACTGGAAAACCCAAATGGAACTTTTTGGCCAGCCCAATAGTCTCTGGGAGATTTATCCAGAATAAGACTTCAAAGTCTCCCAGAATACCCAATCCATATACACAGAGCTTTTCCCACTTTTGTGACATACACTTGACCCTTCAATGTTCTATTTTCAAAGTTGCCTTCAGGGAAGCAATTTACTCAATCTATCCTTAAAAATGAGGCTTCCTTGGTGGCTCAGATGGGAAAGAATCTGCCTGCAAAGCAGGAGATCTTGGGTCAGGAAGATCCCCTGGAGAAGGGAATGGCAACCCACTCCACTATTCTTGCCTGGAAAAATCCATGGACAGAGGAGCCTGATGGGCTACAGTCCATGGGGTCGCAAAGAGCGGGACATGACTGAGTGACCAGCACTTTCACTTTCAGCCCTTAAAAGCCATCATTCAGCGGGGAGATGAACAATGGTTTTTCTGCTCTCCTGGATAAAGGGAAACACTTGACTCAGTACGGCAAGAGGAGGTACCAAGCAGGAATCTCTAAACTTCACAAGCCTATTTACAACTCCTGCTCAACCCCTCCTCACTCCTCTTTTCCAGCTACTAAATGTCATGGTGACATTTCCTTGTTTGTAATAATATGCAATTTACAGACTGTGACTGGGTCATTTTGCCTTTTCCATCAGTCATTTTCTTGACTCTCCTCAACTTACAGCTCTACAGCCCAGGAGAGTATGTGACGGGACAGCTCAGAGCTCTACGAAGCACTCTGCAAATTATCACCTGGATTCTGATGTGGCTAGAACTCAAATAGCTATTTTAAAATATATAGCAACTATTTAGAAAGATGAAGTGATTTTGATAATGTCCTGGTGAACTATAACTTAAAGAGAACACAATTTTATTGATGTAGAATCACCAAACATGTGAGCAAGGAAACACAGGTTTTCTTTGCCTGTATTTCTTGGCCCGTTTCTTAAAAAAAAAAAAGAGAGAGAGAGAGAAATTCATTGTTTTATAACGATAAAGTTTATAACTCTTCTGCTCTACTGATCTGATTGGATTTTGGAAGTGTTGCCTCTCTTAGCTCTACTCAAAGTCAGAGATGAGAAACTCAGCATATATGAATACAATGGGATTTAAAGTCAACATCATTCAACAGTAAAGATTTGCTAAATACATTTTCAAAAAGCCAGTGGATTCGTCAGTGTTTGGATCCACTCTCCTATCACTAAAGTTCTTCAGCATCGTCACAAATATTTCCTGGCCATGAACTAAGGGCAAAATTCTAGCTCCTGTTCCACAAATAAAAATATAGGCAAAAATAAAGAGATGGTTCCCAAGTTTTTTAGTAATAAAGTTGAATTGTTGTTGTTCTTTAGTTGCTAAGTCATGTCTGACTCTCTGCAGCCCCATGGACTGTAGCCCGCCAGGCTCCTCTGTCCATGGGATTTCCCAGGCAAGAACACTGGAGTGGGTTGCCATTTCCTCCTCCAGGGGATCTTCCCCACCCAGAGACTGAACCCAAGTCTCCCGCCTGGCAGGTGGATTCTACACCGCTGAGCCACATGGGAAGCCCAGTATAGTTGAGTAGATAAGTATAAAACTGGGCCTTCCCTGGTGGCTCAGATGGTAAAGTGTCTGCCTGAAATGCGGGAGACCCAGGGTCGATCCCTGGGTTGGGAAGATCCCCTGGAGAAGGGCATGGCAACCCATGCCAGTACTCTGGCCTGGAAAATTCCACGGATGGAGGAGCCTGGTTGGCTACAGTCCATGGGTTTGCAAAGAGTCGGACACGACTGAGCAACCTCACTTTTTCCCACTTAAAATATTACTATTTTTGAGGCTGTTGGAGCCCATCTGAATAATAAATTCTAATAAAAGTGGTTAAACTCTGGAAATGCTGATCCCTTGGTGATGGCCACAAAGCTGTTGAGAGTACAGTTGACAATAAGAAGCCCATTCTCTTCTTGCCTATTTCAATCCTCCTTTCCAAATGAATGACACCATATTTTCTAACCATAGACCAAAGAAATGAGGTACCATTAAATGCAAACTATGACCAAGCCTTTCCCAAACAGAAAGGCTTCCAATAATTTGTCACAACTACATAACCAAAGGCATCCTGTAATATGGGATGTATCAGTGTTACTCTGACACATCTGAAAGCAGTGGAGCCTTGGTACTCAGAGTGTGCTCTGGGAGAGAGAATACCAGAGCAAGAGGCAAAGAAGATGGCATCTGACAGCTGACCCAAGATGCGGGACCAGTTATTCTTGTTGTTCAGTCACTAAGTCCTGTCCGATTCTTTGTGACCCCATGAACCGCAGCACACCAGGCTTCCCTGTCTTTCACTATCTCCTGGAGCTTGCTCAAATCCATTCCCATTGAGTTGGTGATACTATCTAACCATCTCATCCCCTGTTGTCCCCTTCTCCTCCTGCCTTCAATTTTTCTAGCATCAGAGTCTTTTCCAATGAATAGGCTCTTCGCATCAGGTGGCCAAAGTATTGGAGCTTCAGCTTCAGCATCAGTCTTTCCAGTGACTATTCAGGGTTGATTTCCCTTAGAATTCATTGGTTGACCTCCTTTCAGTCCAAGGGACTCTCAAGAGTCTTCTCCAACACCACAGTCCAAAAGCATCAGTTTCTTTGCATTTAGCTTTCTTTATGGTCCAACTCTCACATCCATACATGACTACTGGAAAAACCGTAGCTTTGACTAGATGGACCTTTGTTGGCAAAGTGATGTCTTTGCTTTTTAATATGCTGTCTATGTCGGTCATAGCTTCCTTCCAAGGAGCAAACATCTTTTAATTTCTGGCTGCTGGACCAGGCCTATATACCAAACAAGTGTGCTCTGAGCATGCGTAGCAATAGTTTCATTGGAAGGCTTCCCAAGAAATGTAGCTCTTGGGGCCCACCCTAGAACTACTCGGTCAGAACATGCGTTTTCAAAAAACATTGATTTATGTATTTGATTGCAACAGGTCTTAGCTGGGCACACAGGAGCGCTGATCTTCACTGAGGCATGCAGGATCTAGTTCCCTGACCAGGGATTGAACCTGGGCCCCCTGCATTGGGAGCCTGGAGTCTTAGCCCCTGGACCACCAGGGGATTCCCAGAATACGTGTTCTTACAAGAACTCCTAATTGAGGAGCGTGCACAGGAAGGATTGAGAAGCACCACAGCAGAGGGATGTTCACAGGAGGGGTGAGTAAGCTAGCCAAGAATTGCTACCTTCCTTGGATACATATACGTGCACAGGCAACCTCCAGAGTAAAGAAAATGGAAACTTTCCACTTCAGCAAGAATATGCCTGGGCTCACCCTTAGACAAAGCACAGGCTCAAGCCAAGCACTGTGTTCCCCACTGCCCGGCAGAAACCCCATGAATTCTTTTCAAGTCACACGAGGAAGATCTTTCCTCCCAATCAATGCACACCCTGAGCTTAGAGAGACTCTCCATGGATGCACATTACCCACTGACTTAAGACTACCCAGTAGTCTTACCAGCCCAAGTAGAAAGAGAACCAAGCTTAACAGGATCTCCAGTCTCAACTGCGGCACTGGAAGTTCAGAACGGTAATGATCACCAGGCGCGTACATCCTTAACAGGTCTGTTAGACGAATATCAAGAAAATGATGCAAGCAGCTTGAACTCCGATGGCTCACAACAGCCATCAGCCACCTGAGAGGACACTTCCAATCCGGAGCCCTGGTGGGATCCTCTGACACCTCCATCTTTCTGGTGAAGGAGGATGTACAACCGGATGAGGGAAAGGAAAGCTGCAGGTCACCTCTGAGCACAGAGCACCCCTCAGGGAGCTTGGAACAGGGGCCTCAGAAGTATAAGCAGTGGTACCCAGATCCCACCAGGACAAACTTAAAATCAGGAAGCAGAAACCACAGTGCCTCTCAGACAGCTGATGGGAAGAGAGGGAGCAAGCTGAGCCGGTACCAGTGATGGGACACGCGGTGCTTCTCATGGAGAAACAGATCACGCAGGAAGCAGAGGCCGGGGCCCACTCAGCCAGGGGCCCCACCCGACAGAGCAAAGCACCCAGCTTAGTGACTCCAGGAAGCATGAGGGCGGAGACGGTGTCACGGCCGGGAAGACGCTACAGTCACCTGTCAGTATCCTGTGTGAGCGCACCCCATGAAAACACCCTGAAAGGTCTCCGGGGAAAAAAATAAATAAGGTCCGTTCTGTGCACATGCCACACCCAGAGCAACCTGGGCAAGATTCACTCTGCCTTTCCCCTCATTCCTTCTCTGCCTGAACTCAACCACGGCAAAACGACAAATGGGGGCTGGTGGGTGCAGGAGAAGAGGAAGAAACACACCAGGAAGGAAGCACGGAGAAGCCCCCTGCCCTCCCTGCCACAGGCTTGCAGACCTGAAGGGGGTCAAGCTGGGAGGGAGGCGGAGACTGTCTCTGCATGAATTCTGGACTTAACCTTCCTGTAGAAGACTGGCCTGGGCATTTTAAGGGCTCCCTGGTGGCTCAGACAAAAGGAATCTGCCTGCCAATGCAGAACGCATGGGTTTAATCCCTGGGTTGGGAAGATCCCCTGGAGGAGGGCATGGCAACCCACTCTGGTGTTCTTGCCTGGAGAATCCCATGGACAGAGGAGCCTGGTGGGCTACAGTCCACGGGGTCACAAAGAGTCAGACACGACTGAGCAACTCACACTCATCTGTAATACAAAAGGACACAGAAAAGCTAAATAGCTTCACAAATCTGGGTACCAACCAGTCAAAACTTGTTTCAAAGACACATGGAAAAAGCCAAAAAGTTTGTCTCCTGATGATTCCAAGAGTCATCGGATGCCGTCAACAGAACACTGAGCATTCACTGAAGAAAGAGATGAGGTCTCACGTTTATTGAACCCCACCCCACCACCCCACTCCATGCTTTACACATTCCACACCATTTCTGTTACAGCTCGTTGGACTGAGAAAAATACAGAAACCCCTGAAAGTAGCTCAAGTTAAAAAACAAAATGAAAACAATAACAAATATATTGTGGAGGTAATCTAGATTATCTGGGCCCACCCTGTGCACTTGAGACCTTGTCCCGCCCTCATCTTGAACCTATATTCAAAGTTACATCAAAAGACTCAACTCCAGTTGCTGCCGAAAGCCCATATCTAGCTAGGCAGCACATCAGTGAGCCCAGAGATTTTTCTTGCCACGTCTCTGAAAAGAGAGATACTACCCCCAACACTTCTATTTCACTCCCCAATGTATAGCTCCTGGCCGCCAGCAACATCATCTTTTTCTGTCTTGTTCCCTTTTATCTCTTGCCACAAAGCCACACAGATACCCTCTATTTTTCTGATAAATTCAGCTCTTGGCAAGCTCTATCCAATAATAACCTGGAACGTAGCCATCACTCCCACTTCTGCTTAGAAAGCAATTCGATGACTTCTTTTCCCTCACTTGTGTCTCTTGAGATATAAAGCAAGAATGCAAAGAAGTTTAACAAAAAGTTTGTTCCACCAAAATAGTTCTATTTGGTAGGAGTGGGGAGATGGAATGAACATGGGAAGTCTTGCTAGAAATTTCAGGTTTTATTTTCTGTCAATTTTACGTTGTAGTACATCTCAGAAGGCAGAAGGAGCTTAAAAGGAAATATAGGGGCATAGCTGCTGCTGCTGCTAAGTCACTTCAGTCGTGTCCAACTCTGTATGACCCCATAGACGGCAGCCCACCAGGCTCCCCCATCCCTGGGATTCTCCAGGTAAGAAAACTGGAGTGGGTTGCCGTTTCCTTCTCCAATGCATGAAAGTTAAAAGTGAAAGTGAAGTCACTCAGTCGTGTCCAACTCTTAGCGACCCCATGGACTGCAGCCCACCAGGCTCCTCCGTCCATGGATTTTCCAGGCAAGAGTACTGGAGTGGGATGCCATTGTCTTCTCTGATAGGGGCATAGAGACAGGCTCAAACTGTGGTGCTGGAGAAGACTCTTAAGAGTCCCCTGGACTGCAAGAAGATCCAACCAGTCCATCCTAAAGGACATCAACCCTGAATATTCATTGGAAGGACTGATGCTGAAGCTGAAGCTCCAAAACCTTGGCCCCCTGATGCAAAGAGCTGACTCACTGGAAAAGACCCTGATGCTGGGAAAGACTGAGGGCGGGAGGAGAAGGGGACAACAGAGGACGAGATGGTTGAATAGCATCACTGACTCAATGGATATGAATTTGAACAAACTCTAGGAGACAGTGAAGGACAAGGAAGCCTGGTGTGCTGCAGTCCACGGGGTTGCAAAGAGTCGGATACGACTTAGCAACTGAACGGCAAAGACAACAACAAAGACAGGCTTCTTTCGTTCGAACTGTAACTCGGCAGCCCGAAGGCAAGGCCAGTCCTGGGGGTCTCACCACTTCTGTCGACTCTGCTGCCCCCTTCTTCCTCCCAGCAGGCATCCTTAGCATCTCATGACTGTACCCGGCTGCCAGAGCCTACGTGCTCTTACACAGGGGACCTCTGTCCTCCAATGGGCGTCTCTGTGTCTCTCACTTCAAAACTGCCAGCAGAGGGTTTGATCGGCTCAGTTTACCCTGCAGATTTCCTCTGTGGGAGGACGTGGTCAGACCCGGTCTAAACAGCTGTGTTCAGGAGAAGGCTGAGTCCTCTGTTTTAAACAGGAGAGCAGAAGCTGGGGGCAGGCATCTACTCTCACTGACCATAAACGGCCCGGGAAGTAATGAACGGCATCTCTGTTACACACGTGTCCAGGGAGCAGCTGACGAGTGAATTAAGAAAGAAGTGTTGTGGCACCCCCGAACGCTTGATACGGCATGGGAGATTTTACCCACTGTGTATTGTTTCTTTATTTATTTTTTCATATCAGGTCCTTTTTGATGATTTCTCAGGCTCCTGACTATTACACAGAGGAAATTAAGCACAATTCCTCTACTGGAAAGAACCGGAATCTATTCTCACGGGTCACATATAAAAAGCACCAGGAGCCAATACAGAGAGTGTTCCATAATAACTCTGCAGGTCCCTGAGTTGCCCAAGATTACAGTTCTCTCTCTGGAAAGCGGGCAAGTCTGTTGCATGGAGCCTCGAGTCTGTGTGCTCCTCCCAAGACTGCAGGCCACGTGGAAAGGACAGTCAGCACCGTCTCTGCCTCCCCCCGTAAACTCCACTGATCACTCTCTGCTCTGACCAACTGCAATCCCACAGGGCAGCCTTACTCGTTTTTAACACCCCCTGGTATTGCATTCTGTTGTTTCCTGTCTCATCTCTGAAGATCTTATCTCATTAATAAATGTCGCAGCAGGTTATTTTTTTTCTTCTTCTTCTAAGTATCATAGGGAAGGAATCCAATGCCCACAAAATATATAAAGAGCAGGTAGACTTAAGGGTTGAAAGAAATATAGGTTGAAGCTACCAAGTAAACAATTCAGTGCTATTTATTATTTATCTGTTTCCAGTTTGAATACATTTTCTTGATTTTACCACCCCTGGGGCCACAAATGATTCGCGTATAATCATGGAACTCCATTTCCTCAGTTAAAAAAAAAAAAAGGAAGAAATAAAAACTCATGTATCTACCTTAGTGGCTGTTATGAAGGTGAAATAAGCTAACATTCAGGAAAAAAATAAGAAAAGTGGAAGGAGGGAGAGAGGCACCTCAAATTGTTGGTTGTGTCTTCGGTTCATTTATTACCTTCCCATTCTGGCCTCAGTTTTATGTCAGATACTCACAGTATGTGTTTGCTTTTATACTAAAGTGTGAAGGACTCCCGCCGGTTTAGTTTCCATTGGATATATTTTATTAAGAATTGCCTTTAACTTCTGTACCTGGCAATGCCTTAATAACGGCAAATCACCTTGCTTGTGGCTCTTTCTGGGGCTGGAATATTTGCAGTTAAGAGGTTGGTGGAGCTCAGAAGCCTACTGTATGTCCTCAGTTTTTACATTAAAAAATAAAAGGCCCAGGGGGCTTCAGTCACTTCCCTGTGGCTCAGTCTGCACAGAAGGTACAGCTCCACCAACTGTGAGGTCCAGGCCTCCTCCTTTTCCCTTATCTCCACGCTTTCTCAGTGAGTAATCCTTCACCAAAGGAGTTTTTCCACATCTGAGCTCTTAGGTTTGAGATGACTTTAAGAAAGGTCCCCTGCATCTTCATTTTCTATCACAAAATGATATCACATTCAGATATCATTTTAATCATCTGCTGCTGCTGCTGCTGAGTCACTTCAGTCGTGTCCGACTCTGCGCGACCCCAGAGACGGCAGCCCACCAGGCTCCCCCGTCCCTGGGATTCTCCAGGCAAGAACACTGGAGTGGGTTGCCATTTCCTTCTCCAATGCATGAAAGTGAAGAGTGAAAGGGAAGTCGCTCAGTCGTGTCCGACTCTTCGCAACCCCATGGACTGCAGCCCACCAGGCTCCTCCATCCATGGGCTTTTCCAGGCAAGAGGACTGGAGTGGGGTGCCATCGCCTTGTCTGTTTAATCATCTAGTAATCTCTAAATATCTAATACCCTTTTAGTATTGCATTTGAATATTTCGTTTTAAAAAAAGAAGTTTGGGATTCACAGTACACACTTTATATATTTTATATATCTACATATACAAAGTTTATATATATATATATATATGTATATATACACACTATGGCTTTTCCAGTAGTCATGTATTGATGTGAGAGCTGGACTATAAATAAAGCTGAGCACCAAAGAATTGATGCTTTTGAACTGTGGTGTTGGAGAAGACTCTTGAGAGTCCCTTGGACTGCAAGATCCAACCAGTCTATCCTAAAGGAGATCAGTCCTTTGTGTTCATTGGAGGGACTGATGTTGAAGCTGAAACTCCAACACTTTGGTCACCTGATGCGGAGAGCTGACTCATTTGAAAAGACCCTGATGCTGGCAAAGATTGAAGGTGGGAGAAGGGGACGACTGATGATGAGATGGTTGGATGGCATCACCGACTCGATGGACATGGGTTTGGGTGGACTCTGGGAGTTGGTGATGGACAGGGATGCCTGGAGTGCTGTGACTCATGGGGTCAAAAAGAGTCGGACACAACTGAGCGACTGAACTGAACTGACACACTACAATTTATAAAGTAAATAGGCAACAAGACCTACTGAACAGCACAGGGAACTATGACCAATCTCTTGTAAAAACCTATAATGAAAGAGTATGTGTAACTAAATCACTTTACTGTGCACCTGAAATTAACACAACATTGTAAATCAGCTAGACTTCAATAAAAGTTGTTTTAATTAAATTTTTTAAAAATTTAAAAAGTATGATGGAGATACTGAGACGGCATTATAACTGTGGGTCATGAAGGTAACGCAGACTTTCTAAGGCCCTAAGAATATGGGGAGGGAATGAGCAAGGTGTTAGATAACTTTCCTCCACCTCTGTTGACTGAACACAGATTTCTAGGCCTTTAGTCAAAAATAACTTCAGATTTGGGGTCTACAAGATACAAGATGTGAGATTATTAAAACACTGCACTCGAGGTCCAGCTTTTGACTTATATAATTTGAACTATCCAACATGCTAGATTTAGACCAGAAAAACAATTACTTCTCATTTACGGCCCTCTATTCCTGGAAATTTAACTTATGCATGAGCTTATATTTGTTTTATGCATTTTACTGAGAAAATGAGGACAATTAAAATTTTAAAAATCAATAAAATGTATAACCAAAATAACATAAATAGATTTTCACTAATATCCTGGAAGTCATTACAGCAATTTATGTTTTATGCATCCCATTAAACTTTCTAAAATTCTCCAGCATGATTTAGATTCTGGGTAGTAAAAAGAATTTACATTTTTTTTATTTATATGGGTTTTCTTTCCTATTTCTTTCAGCAATTACCAACCAAAAAAGGAAGCCACTTGTTTAGCATGCAGAACTATGGCTGCAGGACTTCTCTGCTGGTCCTGTGGCTAAGACTTAGCGATCTCAATGCAGGGGACCCAAGTTTGAACCCTGGTCAGGGAGCTAGGTCCCACTTGCTGAAACTAAGACCCAGTGCAATTAAAGAAATAAAAAATAAATATTAAAGAACTATGATTGGCCAGTCAAACTCAGAAAGAAAGACAGATACCCTAGGACATCACTTATATACGGAATCTAAAATGTGAAGCAAATGAACTTATCTATGAAACACACACAGATGTAGAGAGGAGACTAATAGCTGCCAAAAGGGAGGAGGATGGGGAAGGGATGGATTAGAAGTCTGGGTTTAGCAGATGCAAACTAGTTCGTACAGAATGGATAAGCAACAAGGTCCTACCGTATAGCCCAGGGAACTCTACTAGACACCCTGTGATAAACCATAATGGAACAGAATGTGAAAAAGAATGTGTGCACGTATGTATAATGAATCACTTTGCTGTCATCTAAAAATTAACACTACACGTTAAATCAACTATGCTTCAGTAGAATAAATAAATGCATAAATAAAACAAAGTTCAGAGGAGTCCCTCTGACAGGAGGAACCAGGCACTCCCACAGAGGATGATGGATACTGTCAGCTGTCAGCAGCAGGGAAGCTGGGAACTCAGTCAAAGCTGTCTGCTGAGGTCCTGGTAGGCCCAGGGATTAGAACAGGTAGAAAGCTCTGAAATTCAAGCCACAAGACCAGCTGGAGCGACCCAGGAAGCAGGAGTCCTGGTGGACACCTTCTCAGCTGAATTCCAGCTCTGGGATGTGCTCGGTCCCAGCACAGGGATGGTGGTCATGAAGTAGAATGCGTGAGAGACGAGAAAAGACAGGACGTGAACCAAGTTATGACAGTCATAAATCACCATTCACAAGCTTCGCTTTGTCTGCAGCGCCCAGAGCAGCTTGTGGGTCACGGCTGATCTAACCATTGGGGGGCCGCCCACAGAGAGGCAGCCGGCGATTCAGCTGCGTCCTCAGATCCAGGCGGGGAACCCGCTCACCCGCAAAATGGAGGAGGAGGTCCTTAACCGCAGGGTGTAGACTGAGGAAAAACTTGGAGAGTGGGTGAAATGCCTCGTGAAGGGAAGTTCCCAGATCTAAACAGGAAGGGGCAGGAAACAGGGGGAAGGATCTAGGTGTTACACCTTGGAGAGGGGAGATCATGAAATTGGGCTTTGTTTTGTGTGTGTGTGAAAGGGAATAAAAAAGGATCAAATGAGAACCTTTAGATGTAACAGGATATGGCTGGTCAAAATGTGAATTTTGGAGAACATACATCGGGAAAAGGAAAGCAAGAAGAAGAGGAAAAAGTGACAGAAGAGGGAAAAAAGACACCACACACAAAACAAGACTCAAGAAGAAGAGAGGTTCACAAAGATTTATCCAGTCTTGGGGAGGAGATTAGGAGGGAACAGCAACGTCGGCAGGAATGGCATTGGTTGACCCTTGTTTCCTGGATGTGGTCCCAAAATGCAGAGGAACATTAAGTTGTGCACTAAAAATTTATAAAAAATAAAGTTAGGAGTAAGTCTCGTGAGCCATTATTATAGAAACTTGATTCCACTGATTCTAGGGCTTCCAGTAGGTGAGGTCCCCCAAAGCACTGATTTGGAAGTCGGGGCACTGAATTTATTAATGGGAAAGACATGGGGAGCCCCAGTCCCAACAACAGCTGCGTTAAGGTCCTGACAAACCAGCTTCACACATACAGCTGTCAAAACGCAAAGCAAGCACAGTCTGAAGGCACTGGAGAACAACCCAAAGTGAGAAGATTTTGCAAGGGACAAGGTCTGCGGCGACTGCTTCAGGTAGAAAGTGGTGGAGCTGGGGAGGGGGCGGATTCTAGAATTAGCAAGACCAGTGGGAGAGCCTCAAATTCTGTGCATAAGTGCTGCCTCAGCCATGTGAGAATAGGGGGATTCAAGTTGAACTAGATACAGATAATAGAGCACAATACAGGTAAGTTGGTGTTCACTTAACTGCCTGCTTCAGGGAGAATCCAGCATCTCCACCCAACGTTCACAAGGTCAAGCTAGGAGCGACTTCATTTTCACTTTTCAGTTTCATGCATTGGAGAAGGAAATGGCAACCCACTCCAGTGTTCTTGCCTGGAGAATCCCAGCCTGGTCTATGTCGTCTATGGGGTCGCACAGAGTCGGACACGACTGAAGTGACTTAGCAGCAGCAGCAGCAGCAACATAAAAAGAAACACGAAAACATGGCCCATCCTCAACAAAGACGCCCAAGCAACACCGATTGGTCCCAAGACAACCCAGATGTTCGAAAGCAAGGATTTTAAAGCTGAGATTACAATGAGGCTCATTAATTAAAGGAAAATGGGCCTCGCACAACAAATGAAAAGGCAGCAGAACAAAGTGAGGATTCTAGAATCGAGAATCCGGCATCTGGAGCAAACCGCTGGAAATGCAGACAGTAAACTGGAGAACGCAGCGCACAGAGTGAAAACTGAGCCAAAGCAGCGATCGGATCTGAAGAAGAGAGAGGAAAGAGGAACATCTGCGGAATGAGATAGTGTCTAACATACATGTGATTGCCATCCCAACAAATTAGGAACAGGACAGAAAAAAGAAAACACTTGAAGAAACAATGGCTGCAATATTCCCAAATGTGGTGAATTTAAATATTCAAGATGACCTATGACCCCGTGGCAGGACACGTAGGAGGAGACTCATGCCCAGGCAGGTAACACCCAAACACTGAAAACCCAAGAGAAAGAGAAAATCCTGACAGCAGATGTAAAAATGGCACCTTACACCCAGACATCGATGAATTGAATGACTAGTCGCGTCTCAGTGGGAAAAAAAATGAGACCAGAATTCAGCTAACGCCACCTTTAAAGTGCTGAAGAGAAACCAAAATCTTACCCACTCAGAATTCTATAACCAGCAGAAAATATTTTTAAGTCTAAAGACAGAGTAAAAATGCAGGTTGGCTCTAGCTAGCATTATTGTGCAAAATGCATTCTTATTGAACTAAAATACTTTCAGCTGAATCTTTTTTTTTTTTTTAATGCCCTAAAGAGAAGGTGACAAAAACCCAAGCCGAACTGAACCCAGAGGCCACATGTTTGCCGTCCCTGTCTTGCCATGAAGTAAGTACCAGGAGTAGAAAGTAGACGCGGGTGGGAAGTAAGAAGCTAAGTTCATCAAAAAGAAACTTTTCATGCTAGGATTACTGTTGGTTCAAATTCTCAGCAGCTTTGGGGGCGTGTAACCTGAAACCTGCTCCTGCACATGGAGGGCAGGGAGAGACCCCAGAAAGAGGCAGGTCACTTCAGATCAGCAGGGGGCAGTTTTAAGAAGCAAGGGGACTTAGAGCTTGGGTGACCGGAAGACCAGCAGTATCTCTACACCCACTTACCAGCATCTTCAGACTTACAGAGAGGCCTTAGTAGGTCCAGGCATTCAGGCCAGGTGGTCTCGAAACCACCTCACTCTCTCAAGCCTGCATCTTTGGAATGGCTCCCACTATGGGAATGGGAGGGGGAGTGGGCCGGGCTGGGTGTTCCACTGCAGTGGAACCAGAAGGCACATCCTCTTGATAACCTCCCTCAACAATTATAGCAATGCCTAGCATAAAGCAATCAAGATTAGAGCCTTAGATACAGCAGTGCTTGTAGTTCATGTCAATAAAATGTTTTCAATATAAAATTTATTTTTTCTTTAAATATGCATGACATTGGAAATGTAATACTCTAGAGAGAAGGCCAGAAAACAGAACGTGAGGCCACCCTGCAGGCTTGAAGATGCTCACCCAGCATCGAGCAGTCACGTCTAGGTACCACTGCTCTTATGTTTCAAACAGCAGTGATGAAAAGGATCAGTAATTAGTGCTGTAAGAAGTTAAAACAAGGGGAAAATTTTAAAACAACAAATTGCAGAATAATTTTGGAATACAGTTGAGTGACTGCATGTTAAAGTTTAAGTTGTCCATTCTGCAATACTAAGACTTATCAGTAACCTCCCCTTTTACCACAGAAGACTTTAGTAGCCTTTAGACAATGAAAAAGAAATTCAAACATTATGTGTAAATAATAAAGCTGCAGCTCTTCCTTCCATAAAGGTTATACTGGAGTTTGATAAGTCCCTCGTACAATGGTACAGGCATCTCCAATCTCTGGGATCTAATACCTGAAGATTTGATGTGGTGCTGATGTGATAATAATAGAGATACAGTGCACAATAAATGCAATGCCCTAGAATCAGGCTGAAACCATCACCCACCCCCACACATGGAAAAACTGTCTTCCAAGAAACCGGTCCCTGCTGCCAGAAAGGCTGCTGCAATGGTATATAAGTTTTCAAAACCAACATTTTACATGTTCACATCATTTAGTAATACTACTGCAAAATATATTCATTAAGCACTCAAAAAAAAAAAAAAACCCACAATACATTATGAGTATTGAGTAAGAATCACTCTGTCTCCTGGTTTTGAGCTGATCACAGTTACCAGTTTGTAAAGTTCCTTACTGTCTTTTCTCTTCATGTGTATTTCTAGGTAATTAGTATCATAGAGTATATACCATTTGTATCTTAAAAAAATAAAAAAGCAAGAGTCTGGCACTTACTGACTTTCCAAAAAGTATCCAAATAGAGCCGGTGGAAGTCACCAAGCCTCGCCCCATGGATGCAGAGCCCCACCCCTGCAGAACCACCCCAAGTAGGCTGCTCTATGGGTCCGTGGGCTGCACCCAAATGTCAGGCCTCCCACAAATATTTAGAACAACCCTAGCTGTTGACTGGTGCTTGACGGGTGCTTGATGGATACGCTTATGGCGGCCAGCACCAGACCAGCATGGGGTGGGTGAGACAGTGCCGTCCCATGGGGACATTTTCCTTGCCCCGTCCCAGGTGACTGGTACTCCTAGAGTTCCCTCCTCAGGACCACTGGCTCCTGCCCAGACCAGGGATGGCGGTTGGACTGGCACCCTCTGTGATCCTTAGCAGCTATTAGCACATGTTGATGACCACCTCCCTGCCCCAGTCAGGAGCAAGGAAGCTACAAAAAGGACCTTTCTTTTCCCAGTTCTGGGGGGTCACTATTTGAGAAGGAACCTGGAGGTAAATAACACATCTCAGCCTGGCTAAACTCAACTGCTGAATAGCCACCCCTTAATAGAGGAAGACAGGAACAAACTGCCAAGCAGAAATGACTGTGACAGTAATCAGTAAATGGATAACACACAAGAGAGTCCAACAGAAGAGCCTTCCTGAGAGCTTGAGGCGCTTCCCCCCGAGAGGTCCACGAGATGAACCCTCCCAACAGCACAGAAAACGGAAACAAACTTAGTGCAAACCTACAACTGAACAAACTGATGTTAATGTTTCATGTTTCATTATAACTATTGCGTCTCATGCAGTCTGTCCAGTACTTTCCAGTGTCGACTGTCAACCCCTGCTCTGTAGGTGGCCCTCATTCTCTCCAGAACATTCGCCAATACTCCATCCCAGCCCCGCCTTTCACTGCTGCAACCTTCAAGACAAGCCACCAACGATTATACAATCTAAAAACGGCAGAGGCACTACAGTTTAACTGAATTCTTCTTGGAGGAAAAGGACTGGAATTTTTTTTTTTTCCCAGTAGATGGATAATCATAACGTCATGTTAGGCAGTGGGGACCATCAAAGACCCTAAGGCATGAAAACTGGTTATGACTAGAGCTGTGTTCTAGACAGTGAAGATCTCTAAACTCATATTTGGGTTCATGGAACTCAGCTGGAGTTTGCCACTGTACAAATGACTGATGATAACTGTTTATTGAAATAATATGGACAAAGCATTTGTTAGACACCTGCTAGAGGCACAGGGCGATGCCTAACTTATGACTAAAGGTTTTCTAGTACCTTCTAAAATGTTGCTGTGTGTTTGAACACTTCCTACAAAGTTTTATTGGTGTCAACACCCTGCAGTATTGCCAAGAAGCCACTTTACCATTGGAACCGAAGGCATTTTTTTAAAAAGAAATTACTGAATGATTTTCTGAATGTCTCTACTACATAGTCACTGATGAGTGAAACTTTCTTATTTTTAATAAAAAGTCTTATAATACCAGCTATCCCATATTAAAAAGGCATTTCCTAAGGATATTAAATAAATTGCAAAGTGTAACTACCTGAATCACAGTTAATGAGGACAGAGATCAAGATATGACTTGCTGATTCATATGTTTCACCCAGGCGAGAATGGAGTAGAAAATCCTGGTTATCCCTTAATTGAAACAAAAGTATTCAGTCCTAAACCCTTATCTTATGTAACTCAACAGACCAGGAGTCTCCTTATCCACCAGATGAATCTAATATCATTACTCCCCCCAGCTTCACATAGGGCCAGACCACAACAAACAGATGTTAGTGGGAACCATCTCTTAATAACACGCTCATAAACACTTGCTGCTCTCTGCCGTAGAACAACGTAGAACCAAAAACAGGTGGAGCAAACACAAGACAAAAGCTCAGCGCACAGATTCCGGGTACACATCAAATCTAAGATCTAAAGTCCTTGCCTTCTTTCCATCAAGAAAAAAAATTAGCAATACTCCAAAATATTTTTAAAGCACATTTGATACATAGACGCCGGCACAGCTTCCCTGTGGAACCCGGGTAAGGAATTTCCCTGCAAACCAACCGAACCCGAGGCGAGGACAGACATGCAAGGCAGCGAAGAGGGCCACCGACCATGGCCAGGTAAGGCTGCGCGGTACACCTGACCGCCGTAGAACCCAGGCCTCCGCGGGTATCCGCTCCTCTGCGCAGCAGAAAGGGATGCTTCCCGGGGCATGTCCCTCCGGCTCTGGGTTACTCGAGAGGTTCCGGAGGCTCCTCGGGTCCGGGCCCGCCCTCTTTTCTCCGAACATCAGTCATTTCCTGGAAATCATCCCAGGCACGCAGCTGCCCATTCAAGTTAATTAAGCACGTGTCTCTGACACCAACCAGAGCGTGCGCCCCGACCAAGCCCTGAAGGGGAAGCTCTGGCCCAGGGGGTCACGGGCCCTGCCTCCCCGCCCCTCGCCGAAAACCCGGTAATCCCGGGAAACGGCGGCTTCTGCTAGCGAGCTGGCTGGCTGAGCCCCGGGCAGCCCGGAGCAGGAGAACCTACAGAGCCTGGCGTCGGCCCGGGGTCGACTGAACGCCGTCCGTCCTCCCAACACCCCGCTCCGCGTCCACCGACTGGACTCAAGAACCCCCTCCCCGACGGAGGAGGGGTAGGCGGCTCGGAATCCGCAAACCGGCGCGCGTCCACTCGCCCGCCAACTGCAGCCGCCACCTGCTCGCCAGATCCCGCGCCAGCCCCGCCGTCGTGGGTCCCTTACCTTGTGGCTTTTCCCCCCCGGGGGACACCTGACGTTGTTGGAGGCTCCCGCTGTCTGATTCATGTCGGGAGGAACTTGGGAACCGGTGCTCTAGAACCTCTCCAAGTTCCTCGGCGCCCGGAGGGTGGCGAGGGGCGCGTCTCCCGGAGGCGAGGTGGGTCCTGGCAGTCCAGCCGCGTCCGGGCGGCGTCCCCCACGCGGCAGGTTTCCGAGGGACCTCTCGCCCAGGGAGGGTGAACACTGCAAGCCCCGGAGCCGAAGAAGGAGAAGCAGCTGCTGGGATCCCAGAGGGAGCCGGGCCGGCGCCGGCGGCTCCGAGGGCGTTGTGCCCGGGGCTGCCTTCTCCGGGAAGCAGTCCAGGACTGTCCGGACCTGAGCGCCAGCAGATCCTAAAGGAGCTCCTGGGAGAGGCGAGGAGGTATGTGTGTGGGGAGCGGGGGCAGGCAGGACAGGCCCTGGCGGGAGAGAGGGGCCGCGGAGAGCCGCCGAAGCTCTAAAACCACGCGCCCCCACGCGCCCCGGGGGCTGAGCCGCCACTGCGAGGCGAGTGGCTCACGGGTCCGCGCGCGGCTCCCGCGCCGACCTTAGCACACACCTCCCCGCCCTCCTAAGCCGGGGCTGGAGCCGCAATCCGTGCGCACCCGCACACGCTTGGCGTGGGGGCGACTGAGACGGGCCACTCGGGCGGGCGCTCGCTCTCGCCTGCCGCTCCTGCCCGGGGTGCAGTCGCCAAAGCTGCCCGGGGTGCAGTCGCCAAAGCTTCCCGGGGTGGTCGGGAGGTGGCACGCGAGGCTCTGCCAGGCGCCTCTGCCCAGGGAAGGCGAGGAAGCGGAGGGGGAGCTGGGACGGGACCGGGCTCCCTGGCTGGCAGAGTCCGCCCCAGCCACAGCTCCGGACACGCGCTGCGCGGGGCGGGGGTCTGCGGTGACCCGCGCGGGCTTGTGGGGAGGCCGGCAGAGTGCACCCACTTCTCAATGCAGCGCAAGTATTTGCAGCTCCCCAAGGCTTTTCTTTGTATTTTCTTCTCTTCTTTTTTTTTTTTTTTTTGACTCCCGGGAAGTCGCGATCTAATTAGGCAGCATTGAGTAGAGATGCAAACTCCACCCTTGAGAAATAAAAAAAAATAGATATATATCAGGAAAGAGCAACTGCTCTATGAAGACTGCATTGCAACATTTTAGAATCCTAAGTCTGAACGGTGGACCATTAGGATTCAGCCATATTATTCAGCCAAATGTGAAGTTTCGTCTAGGTGTATCCAGGCGGTGATGGAATATTCTAGTGGAAAATCCAGCCACATAATTCGGTTTCCCGAATCTCCCAACCTCACAGCCTTAGTGTTCTCCAGAAAGTGAAGGAAGGAATTGGTTTCACCTGTGGGAAGCAGCCTGTACAGGGAGTTGCTTCCAGAAGCCCATGGTACCCTGGGCTAGAAAGCCGATTTCTGTCTCAGGCGTTGGGTGATGTTCACTGTGTGCCTGCTATGTCACTTCAGTCCTATCCGACTGTTTGTGACCCGATGGACTCCACTTCACCAGATTCCTCTGTCCATGGGATTCTCCAGCAAGAATACTGGAGAGGGTTGTCATTCCCTTCTCCAAGGAATCTTCTCCAGCCAGGGATGGAACCCAGGTCTCCAGCATGGCAGGAGGGTTCTTTCCTGTCTGAGCCACCAGGGAAGCCTGATGATGTTCGCTGTCATTTCTTTAATAGCCCCAAGTCCAAATAGGAATCATCTCCATTTTGTAAAGTAAGTCATCACTTACCGATAAGTGATAAGCTATCACTTATCAAAGTACTGTTGCTTTTGCCCATTGACAAAGTTCAAAAAGTGACTCGTGGCATCATTTCTATTCTGCAAACGTGAAGGTGCATTTGGGGCGTCTGAGTACCTCAGTGGATGTGGTTTGGTTGTGTAGGTCAATGTCGGTCTAGAATCTTGGCATTGCTTTCCCTGGTGCATGTTTTTGGACAAATTATTTCTCCCAGTGATTTCACAGCTCTTAGGTAGGTGGTGGTGTGCTATTTTCCAAGTAAAGAAACTGGTTCCAAAATATCAATGTGTAGAAGGAGCTTGTTATTGTTTTTCAGTCGCTCAGTCGTGCCTGACTCTGCGACCCCCTGGACTGCAACACTCCAGGCTCCTCCGTATTCCTCTATCTCCCACAGCTTGCTCAAACTCATGTCCTTTGAGTCAGTGATGCCATCCAACCATCTCATCCTCTGTCTTCCCCTTCTCCTCCCACCTTCAGTCTTTCCCAGCATCAGGGTCTTTTCCAGTGAGTTGGCTCTTCCCATCAGGTGGCCAAAGTATTGGAGCTTCAGAAGAGGCTTAGCAAGGCAGTAGACGGTCATCAGGGGGCAGGCGTCATTGTCACCACTGCCTGGAGTGACTGGGAGCACGTCACACAACTTATACACACTGATGCTCTTTTCTGGAGGTAAAATCCACAAGTGGGCGGCACCCTGAGGCCACTTGGAGTTTCCTGCCCCACACTGCTCCTCTCAGCCTCTAGACATTCACCCAGGTTTGCTCTGAGTGTCCCCTGGGTTTGTGACTCCAGGGCTTCTTCTTTGGGGATGCAGGTCTCAGCCTCACCTCCCTGGATTCCCTCATCTCTGCAAAGACCCGAGAAGCCCTGTGCCCTGGCACTGCCATTCTCTTCTGGGTCCAAGAAGCATCGTCACTTTTCAGTGTATTCAGGTTTCTCTTGATGTGAGGATGGGCGCAGTGACTTCTAAGCTCTTTCCATGTTGGGGCTAAAGCCAGAAGTCTGAGTATATCTTTTTGGTCTTGGGGGCTCCTGTTTTCTTTTGGTTTACTAATTCTTGCTTCAGTTTATCTCTCCTTCTCGCATATTATCCTCTGAGCAGCAAGAAAAACCCAGGTGGTAACTTTTACAGTGCTCAGAAACCCATTTGGTTAAATAACCAAGTTTATTAGGTGACATTAGAAAACCTCTTCTGTTTTTGGTATAACTTCAGATTATGATCTGCCCTTTCCATTGGAAGCATAGACATGATGTTTCCAATGGGATCATTGGGAGGCATTTCCGAAGCAGTCTTCTTTAACCCACAGTTCAGTTCAGTTCAGTTCAGTGGCTCAGTCGTGTCCGACTCTTTGCGACCCCATGAATCGCAGCACGCCAGGCCTCCCTGTCCATCACCAACTCCCAGAGCTCACTCAGACTCACGTCCATCGAGTCCATGATGCCATCCAGCCATCTCATCCTCTGTCATCCCCTTTTCCTCCTGCTCCCACTCCTTCCCAGCATCAGAGTCTTTTCCAATGAGTCAACTCTTCGCATGAGGTGGCCAAAGTACTGGAGTTTCAGCTTTAGCATCATTCCTTCCAAAGAAATCCCAGGGTTGATCTCCTTCAGAATGGACTGGTTGGATCTCCTTGCAGTCCAAGGGACTCTCAAGAGTCTCCTCCAACACCACAGTTCAAAACATCAATTCTTTGGCGCTCAGCCTTCTTCACAGTCCAACTCTCACATCCATACATGACCACAGGAAAAACCATAGCCTTGACTAGACGGACCTTAGTCGACAAAGTAATGTCTCTGCTTTTGAATATGCTATCTAGGTTGGTCATAACTTTTCTTCCAAGGAGTAAGCATCTTTTAATTTCATGGCTGCAATCACCATCTGCAGTGATGTTCCCACATCACTTAAAAAAATTTTTTAAATTGACATATAGTTAGTTGATTTACAGTGTTCTGTTCATGTGTATTGTGCAATAAAGTTGTATCCTTTTTGTATTCTTTTCCATTAGGGTTTATCACAGGCTAGTGGATACAGCTCCCCGTCTTGTTCAGCAGGACCTTGTTGTTGGTCTGCTCTCTATATATTAGTTTGCATCTGCTGATCTCAAACTCCCAGTCCTTCCCTTTCCCACCCCTCCCCCACTCTGTTCTCTGTGTCTGGGAGTCTATTTCTGTTTCATTGGTAGGTCCCTATCTGTCATGTTTTAGATCCCAGGTATGAGTGCACATCGTTATTTTTTAATGATTAATATGAAGGCTAGAAAACTCACTACAGTGTGACCAGCCATACTAATGAATCGTACTTGTTGGATAGTAAACTTTGGAGCTTACAGATCTGGCTGTATTCTTCATCATTTTTCAGTCCTGAATAAGCAATACGACACAGCAGATCATACTATGTCAGGCTTGAAGGTCCCTGGAGAAGAGATAGGCTGCCCACTCCAGTCTTCTTGGGCTTCCCTTGTGGCTCAGCTGGTAAAGAATCCGCCTGCAATGTGGGAGACCTGGGTTCAATCCCTGCGTTGGGAAGATCCCCTGGAGAAGGGAAAGGTGACTACTCCAGTATTCTGGCCTGGAGAATCCCATGGACCGTATTATAGTCCATGGGGTCGCAAAGAGTCAGACAAGACTGAGCGACTTTCACTTTTTGTGTCTCACGTGATGGCCTTGAGGAAACTGGCTGACTCCGGCTATGGGAGTGACGCAGCTGCTGTGCTCCAGAATTCATCATGGAATTCGAGCAACAGCAAGCCTTCCTCTTCCCAGCTGCGAACATCTCTTGGAAGATTGGGGAACCTTACTGATGGCCATCTGTCATTCAAAGATGCCCTGAAAAACATCTTTGGACCCTGAAAGCACCGAGCTTCTCACCCTCACTCTCGCATTGTGGTCTATAGCTTCCAGGCCACCCTCTGTTTTCCTTCCCAGGAAGGGGGTGTTTTCCCTCATCAAATTGTTCATGTTTAACAGTAACGTGGGGTTTGTTTCTTGAGGATTGCGACCAACGCACCTCCATTCCCCACTCTCCTGGTGTGTTTCGGGAATCATCTTCCAACTTACCTACTTGTGCTCAATAAGCCTTGATTTAGAGTCTATCTCTAGGGGCCCCCAGACTAAGACATGGGCTTCCCAGGTGGCCCAGAGGTAATGAATCCGCCTACCAGGAGAGGCAGAAGACATTCAGTCCCTGGGTGGAGAAGAGCCCCTGGAGGAGGAAATGGCAGCCCACTCCAGTATTCTTGCCTGAAAAATTCCATGGACAGAGGAGCCTGGTGGGCTACAGACCATGGGACACGACTGAGCAGCTGAACACAAGCTAAGACATATTAGGAAGTACCACCTAATAGCCCTAGCCTTCGCTTAGTTTTCATCATCTTATAAAACCACAGGATAATTAGAGCTAGAAGAATTCTCAGAGGGGATGTAGCTCAGCACACCCACGCTTCATAGCAGGGAGAAAAATCGGTTCGCCTCTCCGGAAAGGCAGAGAGGCAGGAGCGGAAGATGACTTCAGATAGTGACCGCGAACTTAAGTGTTATAGACTGATGCTCCGTGTTATGAAAGGAACCACGGTGCCTGAGCAAAGCAAAAGAAGTTGGACTGGCAGCTCTCTTCCACCGGCGCAGATACTGGCAGAGCAAGCTGGAAATCGCGGGGCACAGAGCTAGGGGTTTGTAGATCCCATGCCACGTGAGCAAAGTCTGGAGTGTGGATAAAGAGAGCAGTTTACTCACCTGTGCCCAGCTGTACTCGAGGCGTACGTAAAAGCTGGCATGAACAGCACTGAGGAATCGCTATGTGCTTCTTAGCTACCATATGCCACCTGTTCATCTATTACCCAATAAGCTTATGTGAATGGTTTTGACGTTTGCAGAGGTTGCATCATATTAGGAAAACCATGATCTCTTCCATTTCTTTGCCCCCAATAAACCACATGGTTAGTCACGCTCAGTTGTGACTGAGTCTTTACAACCCCATGAACTGTAGCACAGCAGGTTCCTCTGTCCATAGAATTCTCCCGGCAAGAAATCTGGAGTGGGTTGCCATTCCCTCCCCCAGGGGATCTTCCCAACCCAGGGACTGAACCCAGGTCTCCTGCGTTGCAGGCAGATTCTTTACCATCTGAGCCACCTGGGAAGCCCAAGAAGACTGGGGTGGATAGCCTGTCCCTTCTCCAGGGGAACTTCCCGACCCAGGGATCGAGCCAGGGTCTCCTGCATTGCAGGTGGATTCTTTACTGGCTAAGCCACTAGGGAAGCCCCAATAAACCACGCAACTGTGACTGAGTGAATCCTTTCCCACAGCTTTTTTCCTTGAAGAATGAAATCCCAAATCATCGTTCATTTGTTTCAGTCTGATTATTCGGCGCTCCTGAAAATGTACAGGTGCCTTTTGAATTGATTGTGTAAAGTCACTCAAGGTACCAAACTGTTATTTCTGAAACTTTACAAAATGCTTGTATCACCGAGTCCCTTCTCTGGGTCTTATTATTTTAATTAGAGATTGTAATCATGCCAGGTGAACTCAGCAGAGTGACAGAGCATACTGGCACCTTGTTTTTCTTTACAAAGGGCTTTTCATCGTCTGCTGTCCTTCTGTGCCCCTAACTGGGTCTGCCAACTTTCATTTTCTCTTTTTTTTTTTTGGCCCCTGGATGTGTGGGATCTTAGTTCCCTGACCAGGGATTGAACCCACAGCCCCTGCACTGGGAGCACAGAGTCTTAACCACTGGACCACCAGGGAAGGCCTTCATGTTCTTCCTGGCAGCCGCCACACCTTCCTTTCCCAAGTCTGCCCCTCAGGTTGCTGCGTCCCACATCTGGACCAGCTTCGCTCAGCCTTTCCGGCCGTCACTCTGCCTCCTCTTCTTCAAAACCCTGACACGTGCTCTGTTTCTGCACACGTGGAGCAGCCCCCCTAACGTATTGACTCCAGTACATTAATTCCCCAGGAATTTTTTGTGACATTGTGGTATAATGGTGTGTGTCTATATTTAATATAGACATGCATAGAGATATGTAGATGTATGTGTATGGTTTCCTATAATCTTAAAATTCAAGAATCTGCATCTCTTCAAGTCATTGTCACTATCCCCACCAGAGAAGCTGAGATATTTCAGTGCAGAGACGTAGAAACTGCTGTCTACGATATATACATTTTTTAGGAAAATAAATGAATTGTTCCATTTTGAAAAAAAAAAAGTCATCGAGACCCTCTCTTTTGATATTGGTGGATCTGGCTGGACTTCTAGTTTGGTTAGTGATTTTTATCTTATGTCGAAGGCCTCATTAGATGGAATGTTACTAATCTGGCAGAAATCTGAGCTGTTTTACTCTTGTGTCTTCTGTGATGAAGAGGTTGACTAAGCAAATCAATGGTGCAAGTGAAGCCGAACTCCTTAGGAGATATAACAAATATTTCAGCCAGTGTAGCATATCAGTCACCTTTCTTATCCTGGTGAAATACACATGCCATGAAATTCACCAGCTTGACCATTTTAAGAAGAGAATTCAGCATGTATGCATTAATATACAACATTTGTTTTCCTCCTTCGGATTTACTTCACTCTGTATGACAGACTCTAGGACCAGCCACACCTCTGCCAATGACCGTATTCCGTTCCTTTTAGTAGCTGAGTGATATTCCAGTTTATGTGTGTGCCACCTCCTCTTTATCCATTCATCTATCACAGACATTCAGGTTGTTTCTATGTCCTGGCAGGAAGCTCAGCTCAGTGCTCTGTGATGACCTGCAGGGGTGGGGTGGGAGGGAGGCTTAAGAGGGAGGGAGTATATGTAAGCATATAGCTGACTCACTTCATTGTCCAGCAGAAATTAACAGTCTTGTAAAGCAAGTATATTCAATTAAAAAATGAAATATACAATTCAGTAGCCTTAAGTGCATTTATCGATGCTTTTGAACTGTAGTGTTGGAGAAGACTCTTGAGAGTCCCTTGGACAGCAAGAAGATCCAACCAGTCCATCCTAAAGAAAATCAGTCCTGAATATTCATTGGAAGGACTGATGCTGAAGCTGAAACTCCAATACTTTGGCCCCTGATGCGAAGAGCCGACTCATTTGAAAAGACCCTGATGTTGGGGAAGATTGAAGGCGGGAGGGGAAGGGGACGACAGAGGATGAGATGGTTGGATGACATCACTGACTCAATGGACATGAATTTGAGCAAGCTCTGGGAGTTGGTGAAGGACAGGGAAGCCTGGCATGCTGCAGTCCGTGGGGTCATGAAGAGTCGGACACAACTGAGCAACTGAATGAAGTGAAGTGCCTTCACAGTGTTGTGCTAGCATGGCTACCATCTAGTTCCAGAACTTTTCCATCATGCCTCATGGAAACCCTGTCCTGGTTGTAAAGACCCTTTCTTGGAAACCCAAAAGTATTCACTGCAGCATTATTTGTGATGGCGTGGAGCTGTGGTCTTTACTAGGGAGAGTAAATCAGGAAAACGTGTGGCCTCACTGGGTAAACCAACACTTTGCTTGACTGTCAGACAAATTCCTTCTCCTGCAGAGATTGTAGACATCACTTGTCCACGTTCCTTCTTAATGGCTGGTGCTGGATGAGAACCCATAGTTTTGCTATGCTTACAGATTATTGCCAAAAGAGTAGTTTAGCCCAGCCAAGGTTTTTGTTTTGATTTCCGCAAAGTCTCCTGTGGGCAGCACGATGACTCAGAGACTCAGCTGTTTTCACTGTGCTGCTGTGCTTCTCTGCGTTGGGCTTGCAGGCCCCGCAGCTGGAACCAGAGGGCTGTGTGCAGGCTCCTGCTTCCTTGGAGAGGGGCGTTCCATCTCTGCTCAGAGTCCATGGGCCAGAGTTAGGCCTGTGGTCCCAACTGCCTGCACACCTGCAAGACAGCTGGGAATTGTATTCTTTTGTGTGCTCAGAAAGGAAGCAAAGCAGACAGTGGGGGCGGGGGTGTAACTGAACAGCAAAGGCTGTGGGAGACAAAGTCTCCCACAACAGAAATCTTGAATCTAGGTTCTCCCGCCATAATAAGGCCACGTTTGGGTCACCTACCATCACATATGTTCACTGTCCTATGCGTGGTGCAGGCCTTCGGAGCCATCCCTGCAGGAATCTGGGGAGGCAGGGCTGCTGTGGGTACCGGGCAGGTCAAGATCGAAGGCAGGAGGAACCGTGCCCTTTGCCTTGAGGACTCAGGAGGATTTCAAGAGATAAGAAAAACACTTCAGGTGATTCCCAGGTGGCTCAGACGGTAAAGAACCTGCCTGCAACGCGGGAGATACAGGTTCCGTCCCTGGATCCAGAAGATTCCCTGGAGAAGGGAATGGCAACCCATTCCAGTATTCTTGCCTGGGAAATCCCATGGACAGAGGAGCCTGGTGGGCTACAATCCATGGGGTCACAAAGAGTCGAACTCCACTGAGTGGCTAACACTTTGAGTCCTCCGCTTTTTTCACTTCGGATTATTCCAAGCCATGGGCATCATTGAAGGGAAGGTGGGAGGGGAAGAAAACCTTGGCTTGGTAAACCCGGCAGGTCTGTCTAATCGTTGCAAAATGGTTCTGTAGCAAAAAAGCTGATTGGATCTTTGAATGCTTGACTACAGAGCTTGGATTAGATCTCACAGTTGATAGGTTTGCTAGCCACTCATTCTGAGCAGGAAGGAGGAACGTGCTATTTGAGTTCTCTAGAACCATTTTCACCCTCCACTTGTACTTGCAGATTCAGCTTCAATCCTGTTTTCTTACGTCTTAAAGTTCAACAGCAAGCACTCAGGAGGTAGTGGCTGTGCCTTTGTGCCTGGGGTTTTCTAAGACTAACCACCCGGTGAATTTCCTCAATACGCTGTTCAGGGATGTTCTTATCTGTGGAGGACCCAGGAAAACCAGAGACACAGTCACGGCCTCAGTGAGCCATGGTGGAGCCACGGACGCTAGAATTATTAATGGGATGGGGTTTGGCGATGCTTGTCGTCTTGAGGTGCCCAGGATGTTCTCTGTGTGGCTTGGAGGACTTGTAGCCCTTACTTTGGTGTGTACAGTTACACTGTCCACGACAATATGTTTAAAAAAAAAAAGTTGAGTATTCACTGAATACAGCATTTTTGAAATAACTTCATCTTTCAAAATAAAATGCACATTCTTTTTCAATTTTTTGACGTATTGTTGACTTACAATGTTGTGTTAATTTCTGCAGAGTGACTCAGTGATACACACATACATTATTTTTTGTATTCTTTTCCACGATGCTTTATGTGTTCAGGGTGTGTGTGCTCAGCCGTGTCCCATTCTTTGCACATCCATGGACTGCAGCCTTCCAGGCTCCTCTTGCCCATGGAATTTTTCAGGCAAGAACACTGGAGTGAGCTGCCATTTCCTATGCCATTGGGTCTTGCAGACCCCGGGATCGAACCTGAGTGTCTTACATCTCCTGTGCCGGCAAGCAGATTCTTTACCACTAGGCATCACCTGGGAAGCCCCATTATTAAAAATTATTTTTAAAAAATTTATTGAAGTATAGTTGATTCACAATGTTGTGTTAATTTCTGCTCTACAGCAAATGACTGTTATATACATCCTTTTTCATGATGGTTTATCACAGGATACTGAGTATTGTTCCTTGTGCTCTGCAGTAGGACCTTGCTTTCCAAAACTCATGCTTTTGAAAAGCAAGTAAATGAATAGAATACCAGCCCATCACTGTTGAATTATCCTGTGTTTACTTGGGGTGGAAGTTGTAAGGGGTTCAATGAAAGCACTTTACTTGGATGAGAACCCCGAACGTTTTTGCCCTCTCCCGTGGCATTGTTAATAACCTAATAGGGTCATCATTAGGTTCTCAAAGAGCAGGCAACTTTTTATCATCACCCCCCGCCCCTGGCTCGTTCTAAAGAAAACAGTAAAATCACGAGCATTTAGGTGATGTCCAAGCTCCTTTTTCTCTGTGAAATGTTTACGTTCTTCATGATTCTGTGTATAATCAAGGTCCAAAGCCGAGGGGCCAGATAGGCACCATCTGAGGATGACACCTGTGAGAGGAGGCAGCACGCGAGGGGAGCAGATGGGATGCAGGTGTGTCTGTACAATAGCGTCTCCTTAAAGAACCGAAGCAAGTATGACAAAATGTTACCGTTGGATTAATAGCCCATAGGATGCCTATTAGCACCCGAACACGTCCTTTTGTTTGGAATACTTTATAATTAAGTAGAGAGTTGTAAAATAAAGCCGTGGTGAAATCACAGTCTCAGAGACCATTCTGAGGAGTTTTGATTCATTTCACTACAGTTGAGTGAACAAGGTAATAACATGGATTCAAGTGTAGTTTGTAGTCTTTATTGAGAACTTATATTTTTAAGCAATCACACGGGAAAATTGCGAACATCCTGTTCACAATGGTATTGCTCAAAGGTCTTTCCACTCAGTCCCAAGGAGGGTTGTTCTTAAGTGTAGGGACAGTTCAAAATTCATGTTTTGTTCTTTTAATTAACTTGGTTGCTGGAGGTAATCACACTCCAGCTTCAGACGGACCAGCGGGATGGGACCCGTGTACCAAAAACTAGGATCGCCTAGTCAACTCACTCAGAGGAGACTGAATCTAGCCCTGCCTTATCTTCATGTCTAGTGACTACTTCAGATCTTTGGGGAGCATGAAAATGGTACAGGAATCTAAAGATCGGTGCACTCAAATCAGTCCCCCTTTCTGATTTCCTGGCTTCGCCAGCTGCTTATCACTCTTCTCTACTATTATACACCCAAGGCAAAATCTTCTATGGTCAGTTCCTATCATTTGCAGTGGTGCGTTCTGTAAAATTTCACACACTGAATTAGCGAACATTCAACCACCGCTCCTGGAAGAAACCCAGCTTTGGTTCCTTGCGAGCCTCTGCCCACCACCTTTTCGTTCAACACAGGCCTTCTGTTATGTGTCCCCTGTTTAAGGACACTGTATGGAACACATGCCGTTGATTTATCAACACTGAACACGAGGCCCAAGCCGCAGAAGTCATGTTCATCTCACACGGGGGGTTACTCCATGAGGCCCTCATACTTAGGGCCATGGGAGGACACTTCGGCACTGCACTTAAGGACCCTTTTTCCAGCAGCAGAATCATGAAGGAAAACCCCACAAAATGTGATAACCATGCCAAGAGATCACCATGAAAAGGGCCCTGGTCTCCAGTCTGAACTGTTGACCACCTCCGGGAACGTAGACACCCGAGGATCCTCACCCCTTGGTGCAGGTTTGTGAGTGACTTCAGAGGTGACGCAAGAATTGATCTTGGGTTTGCAGGTGGATTTCAGCCAGTCGGTGAATTTGCAGATACGAAATCTATAAACCAGGAAGTACAGGGGTGACTGTCCTTGGCAAACACAGCTCCAGCCTTTTGACCTCTGGAAGTAGTCCTTGTGTGTGTCTGTCTGTCTAGATGTAGGTGCAAATGTCAGGGTAGGTGAGGATGTAGGTGTAAGTGTGGATATGTCAAACTTGAAAAGCAGAAGCGTCTGGTGCACACCAGGAATAACGCATCTTGCAGCCTTTTTTTCTGTTTAGTAGCGATGATCCTTCTCTGGTCAAAAGACAAAACCAAGTCGTCTCCAAGCCCAGGGCCCAGCTCTCAGTCCCTCGCCTGTCTGAGGCACGCTGCTGCTGCGAGGACTTGGGCTCCACGGTGCTGTCCACCTGGACACCTCCTCCCTCCCTGCTCCTGCAGCTGGCCCCTTCCTCATCTCAGCATCTCGAATTCTGCCTTGCTTCCTCAGCGCCCTCCTCCGGCCGACCTTACTGGTCTGGTTAGCCCCGCTTGCTATGCCCCAGCACATCCACTTGCTGTCTCCCTGGTGGCACTTTCCACAGTCAGCTTCTCGAGGGTCTGTCTCGCACCCACCCTCTCTGCCTTGAGCGCCCCTGATGCACAACGGTCAGGGTGTGCTTGTTGAATGAGTGATGGGACGAAGGATGCTGAAGATGGTCAGGTCGGTCCAAAGTCGCACAGATGGGTCATCTCCTGGTTCCCAGCTTCAGAGGGAGTTCAGACATAGCCTACTGTTGCCCTGTGATATTAACTGGGTTTCTGGCTGAGGCGGATGCACGTAAATTACACACAGGAAGGGAAACCCCAGTGATCCATGGTTACGGTCTTCAGGGGTCTGAAGAGTCTCCATTTCCATGAGGACCTCCAAACCATGGAAGCCAAGTGAGGGGAGATGAGCAGTCCACACACCTGGCATGCAGAATAGCCAATCGTGTAACTGTTTTAGAGACTGAGGCCTCAAATTTTAGGTAGCTACATGGCTGCTTCCACTTCTTATCTTCTTAGATTTCTTTTTTTAAACGTGAACCATTTTTAATTTGTTACAGTATCACTGCTGTTTTATGTCTTGGTCTTTCGGCTGTGGACAGAGGTGCCTGGCGGGCTACAGTCCATGGGGTCACAAAGAGTCAGACACGACTGAGCGACTAAGCACAGCACAGCACGTGTGGGATCTTAGCCCCCTGACCAGCAGTTGAACGGGCACCCCCTGCTGAAAGTCGAAGTCTTAACTGCTGGACCGCCTGCGAAGCCTCTCTTATTTTGTTTTGTTTGACAAGAGGCTTTCCTGGCTTGTTCAGGTGATGTGAATTGGCCAGTAGTTCACAATAACTGAGTCTGGTTTGAGTCTTCCACGATGTGGCGCCAGTCGCGTGACCCCTTGTCCTCTGTTTCCCTGAAACAAGCTTCTTTCCTGGTAGGGTGACTGGCCCCGCGTCTGGAGAACATGTGGCCTGTGGTTCAGACGCTGCACCTTTGGTTATGCTGGCCCTCCTGCCTGCAGGCTTCGTGCATATCTCTGATCAGTGTCCTTGCTTCCAAAAGAGGTGAATTCTCACCTCCATGAAGCCATGGAGGTGAGATCTCACACTCTTCCTAGATGCTACAAGTGTTCAGTTCTCTCTTCTGTTCGATTATTAGCTGCTTCTATCAGCAGAGCTTCTAAAATTTTCTAGTACAAAGCATGGATTCAATAATGCATGTTGACTGTTTAGAGGTTAAATCACATGAAGTCTGAGGCCTCCTCTCTCTCTTTCTCTGCCTTATATACACACACAGAATATGTGAAGATAACATAGAATTAACACCAGTTGTTTTTCAACACATTTTTTTGTCACCTGCTAATTCAATAAATAATTATTGAATGTTTATGATGTGTCAGACCTTGGAGATACAGCAATGAAAAAATAGGGGGAAAAAACCTCTGTTCTCATTTAGTTTTGTCTGTTAGTAGGGAGAGAGAGAATAAAAAATAAGCTTGATATTTTATATGTCAGATCGTGATAAATGCCATGAGATAGTGCAGGGAAGGGCTGTGGGGTATGCAGGGGTTGGGTGGAGAGAGCCTCACTGAGAAAATGCTGCTTGAGTGAAGACATGAAGGAGGAGGGAGAGAGAGTCCATGGCTGTCCGTGGGCAGAGCCCTGGACCTGGTGGCACCAGGTGCCAAGGCCCCGAGGCAGCGCTGTGCCCGGAGTGCCTGAGAGGTGAGGGGGCCGGTGCAGGGGGTGAGGAGAGCCTTGGGGTAAGCAGGTGACTGGGTGGGCTCTGTACAGTTGGTGTAGCTTTTCTCTGAACCAGATGCTATGTCGCTGGAGTTATTGAGCAGTGGGTGACTCAATGTTACTGTTTTAAATAGTCACTTGGCTACTGTGTTGAGATTTAGGTGTAGAGGTTTAAGAGCAGTTGCCTTGTAAGTTATTAGAAAACTGTTGTAGGCTTCCAGGCAAAGCCTTTGGGGGTCATGGTGGTGGGTTGGCAGAAATCAGCAGATTCTGAGGGCACAGCACTTTTGGGGGGGGACAGGGCTGCACCATAAGATTTGTGATCTAAGGATCTTAGATCCCCAGGCAGCGTTGAACCCAGGCTCCCAGTGGAAGCACAGAGTCCTAATGCTGGACCACCAGGGAATTCCCATGAGGGTCCAGCAGTTACAGCACAGAACTTAAAGATTTTCTACCAGAAATTCTGGGGTTGGAGGTGGGGAGAGGAATCAAGGCTGACCTCCAGTGTTTCGTGGGAGGAGCAGGTTGGGGGTGGCCGACCAAAAGTCTGGTTGGGTTTGAGATGCCTATGAAACAACCAGGCAATGGGATATTCCAAATCCACACTTCAGGGGAGAGGGACCCACCTGGAGACACCAAATTGGAAGCAGTTGCTATGTGGATGCTTCTCGATGTTATGAGGCTGGACCACATCACTGTGGGAGTGAGCCTCAGTCCTGTTCGTGCACCCATAGACAGGGAACTCCAGAAGAAGCAGCTGGAACATAAGCCCTGATGTACCCCCAGTTCTTCATAATTCCCTCAGCAGATAGTAGCTGCTCAATAAAATTTACTGCCCGAGCGGTGATTGACAGGACTTGTCCAATACAACCTTGCCGTAGTTTAGGCATTGAAATATCCTAATTTCTAGTCCAAGGCTCTCCTGCTGTCCTTTACTCCCTGCTCAAATTTAATTTTCATTGTTTTTCTCACAATAAGCACATCAGTGCATTACACTTCTATTCTAGTTTCTTTATTAAATTGCAGTTTAGCCAAGTTGCTATGTTTAAATAAAATTTTCTTCATCTTATGATGCCTTTAAAACTAGTTAGCTGCATTTTTTTCCTTCTATTTTAAGAACAAATGAAGACATGAAATAATTTTCTCAATGAATCCAACTTTTAAAAGGGAGAGTAAGAATTTTTTAAAATTCAATAACAATGCTTTTTACCCGTTCCGTTGAATTACAACAGTATTCAACCCTTTAAAAATCTGATTGTTATAGATTTTTCTCTGTCGTTATAAATGACATGCTATATTAGACACTTAAAAGCCTGAGAAAACATAAAGTTCCATCATGATTTGTGTCAAATAAATTTTATAATAAAAAGGAATAATAGGTATAGGGAATGGATTCTTAATATAATGTACATTTTAAAAAATATTAGTTAAATTAGATTTAGGGTTGCATTAAATCCAACTGAATCTTGCCGTCAGCACTAACACGGAGGAGCAGTTTCCTCTTGACTGTTCAGGTGAGTTACTGTGCATACACAGTGTTTGTTGTTGAGTCGCTAAATCATGTTCAATTCTTTTGCCACCCCATAGACTGTAGCCCTCCAGGCTCCTCTGTCCATGGAATCTCCTAGGCGAGAACACTGGAGTGGGTTGCCGTTCCCCTCTTCAGAGTATCGCCCCAACCCAGGGATCGAGCCTGCACCTCCGGCCCTGGCAGGTGGATCCTTTAACGTGGAGTCCCCAGGGAAGCCCCACGTTCCTAAATTATGAAAGCCCTAGCTCTGGCTTCTTGTCCTGGCTCTGGCTCTTCTCCATCAGAGTGAAGACCATCCTTCGCACGTTTTTACCCCTCTGTCCCCTAGTGACTCTGGAATTGTCACTGTTTCCTGTTCTCTTTTTCTTTAGGGCAGAACCTATAAAGACGGGAAACTTTTTCCTGAAAACGGCCCTGTGGTGCCACTTACACTTGCCTTGGAGAATGTGGACCCCCCCGAACACTGCTGGTGTGGACATCAGTTCTTCTCTGACAGAAGACGCCAGGCCAGTGGGTTTTGTTGGGGAAACGTGCCCCCTGGGCCCCACCCTGGGAGGGAGGAAGTGCCCTGGGACCCAGTGGCTACTTGAGCCTTAGCAGCAGACAGTGCTAGAACTTTCTGTGAAGGGTCAGATGTGAAGGGCTGAAGCTCTCTGCCCACGAATGGCTCCCTCTCTGGTCTGACGTTTCTGCGTTCGAGATGTACAGTAAGTCCCCTACACAGAACTTTCCAAGATGTGGACCCGCGTGCCCACGTCTAATCGCCCTACTTCACGTGTCTGGCATGCTCTACAAGTGGTTGTGCTTTTGTGTAATTTGCTGTACAGCCCCCCGTGGCGCTGGTGGTAATGCATCCGCCTGCCAATGCAGGAGACGCGAGAGAACCGGCTTCCATCCCTGGGGGGGAAGATCCCCTGGGGAAGGAAATGGCAACCCACTCCCAGTATTCTTGCCTGGAAAATTCCATGGAGAGAGGAGCCTGGTGGGCTACAGTCCATGGGGTCGCAAAGAATTGGACACGACTAAGTGCGCGCGCACACACACACACACACACACACACACACACACGGAGAGAGATGGTAGTGCAGGATCTTTATTTCAAGTCCACGTGTCTCAGTTCAGCTCACTTCAGTCGCTCAGTCGTGTCCGACTCTTTGCGACCCCGTGGACTGCAGCACGCCAGGAGCTGGATTGTACTGCAACAACTCTTGGAGCTGGATTGTACTGCATTACTGTACTTTTCAAGGTGTTGCCCTGTAAGATCAAAAAGGTTTTATTTTTCTGTTTGTTTTGACTGTTATTTATATGAAAAATGTTATAAACCTATTGCAGTACAGTACTGTATGGCTGATGCTGTTAGTTGGGTACCTGAGCTAACTTTGTTAGCATTAATGAACAAAATGAAACTTATGCATGTGCTCTTGGAATGGAACTCAGTCATAAGTGGGGAATTACTGTCTTCCTTGGCAATCCATAAAATGACAAACTTGATGGGAAGGTTTCTAGGAAGGCTGTCACCTTATAGTGACATGTCCCCGTCTCGTGGCATCATTGGTTCTTCTTCTCAAAGAGAAAGTATGTAGACAAATGAAGAGTCAGGGAAAGATGTGGGTAGCCAGTTTCCTGACCGGGGATAGAAGGAGGAGCTCATAAAGTTGCTTCCGGGAAACGAGATTATACTGGAGACATCATCCATCACACCGTGTTTATGGAAGATGACTTCTGGGGCATTGTAGACCAGCTGCCCAAATTGAAAAGTACACGTATCAGGTATTCATGGGGAAATCCGAATGAGAGCCCCTGGCAGAGGTCCTGGTGCATCTCTCAGAGTCTGGATAATTGTGGTCCAGTCCATCGCCTTCCCTGGAACGGGGCTGGGAAGGATGAAGGGACCCACCTGCCACCAGGGAGGGCTGGGCAGGGGCCCTGGACTGGCGGCCACCCCAGGAGCCTTTCACATCGCTGACCACACAGAGCCTGGCTTCTATCATGGAGGCAGGAGGGAAATCTGAGAGGGTCACAGGTGCCCGCTGCTCTGTGTCCTCATCTGTATTTTCAGCGGCACCAAACCTTGTCAGAGTGTGGCTCTCTCATCTTCATCACACCATGATGTGACCCCCGATGGTGCTTCTATCCCAACTGGGGGCTTCAAGGAGTATTTCCTGATTTCCTCCTGTGGTTATGACTGTCTTGGTCTTCAGTGGCATCCAGTGATTTGTGAGGGTCGTTCTGTGGCCACATGGTAAGCAACTGTTTAAGCAAACAGTGTTTGGATGTGGGAACAAGCAGCTCAAGGACTGCAATTTAATGGGGCTGCAGCAGATCACTCTTAACTTTAAAAAAAAAAAAAGGCTAATTTGGGACTTTCCTGGTGGTCCAGTGGATAAGACTCTGTGCTTCCAATTCAAAGGATGTAGGTTTGATCCCTGGTTGGGGAGCTAGGGTCCATATGCCACACAATGAGCAATAGAGATATAGAGAAATAGATAGATAGGTGTAGACAGGCTTTCGGGAAACAGTGGGAAAGGAGAAGCCCAACCCATTTCTAAGCTTTCTGTGGGTGATTTTGTGGCCCCCGCATGCTCCCTCCAACGGGGAGAGTCGTAGAGAGTTGATTTTCCTTGTTGGCTGATTCCATACTCAGGAAATCACCCACTTGCTAAAATGTAACTGTCATCCTCACATCCGTGCACCCAGCGCCTTTGTAGCTGTTCACAGATGAACGTAGAACCTTGGAACCCTCAGTTGCTGGAGGTATCATTCCTCACCGAGCTCAGGCAAAGTGATGCTGACTTTGGGTGTCAGCTCGCGTGCCGTAAGCAAGTGTCCTTCTCGGGGTCTTCTCAGTGACATAGTTTCTGCATTTTTGAGCTTTTGGTGGGTGATTCTGTTGTTTAAAAGGGGGCCCCAGTTGGAACACCAAGGTGCTTTCTTGTGTTCCTAAGCACAAGAGGTTGTGAACCACCTCATGGAGAAAATACCTCTGCGTGTCAGTGCGCTTTGTTCAGGGGGAGTGATGGTGCTGTTGGCCATGAGTTCAATGGTGATCGATCTGAAAATATGTTAGATAAGGCTTCTTTTAGCAGAAACATACATAAAACAAGGTCACATATTGATTGGTCAATGAGAAATGGGACCAGAGTCTCCCAGGTACCTAAGCCTATATTTTCTGTAGGAAGCGTGGTTCAGTATTTGCTAATTCAGGACTCATGGAAGTTCTACAAAATATAGCAATTAGAAATATTGAAAACTGGACTGTCCCTCTTTGAGTGCTTTAATGCTTATGTTTCGGTTGGGCGTAAATATTTAATTCCTTTGGTGTGCGTACACATGGGTATATGAGGGTTTACAATAACAAATAACTATACTCATTCTCCCAGATTATCCTGGGCTATTTAATCAACACATTTCTAAAGCTCTTCCTCTGCATCAGCATTTTCTTAAGTTCTTTGGAGAATATGAATATGTGAAGTATCCATCACCTTGACTTAAAAGTGCATTTTAATGAAGCAGGCTGCTGCTGTGCTTAGTCGCTCAGTCGTGTCTGACTCTGTGCGACCCCACGGACTGCAGCCCACCAGGCTCCTCTGTCCATGGGATTCTCTAGGTGAGAATACTGGAGTGGGTTGCCATACACTCCCGCAGGGGATCTTCCCGACCCAGAGATCAAACCCAGGTCTCCTGCATTGCAGGCAGATTCTTTACTGTCTGACCCACCAGGAAGCCCAAGAATACTGGAGACGGTAGCCTATCCCTGCTCCAGGGGAACTTCCCGACCCAGGAATCAAACCCTGGTCTCCTGGATTGCAGGCAGAATTCTTTACCAGCTGAGCTACCAGTGAAACATACACACACATGCAAAAAAAAAATCTAAGGAATATGATATTTTAAAAATTGGGGTATAATTGCTTTACAGTGTTGCACTAGTTTCTATTGTGCAGCAAAGTGAATCAGCCATTTGTTGTTGTTTATGCTCCCTGGGTTGGGAAGATCCCCTGGAGAAGGAAATGGCCACCCACCAGTACTCTTGCCTGGAGAATCCCATGGACGGAGGAGCCTGGTGGGCTACAGTCAATAGGGTTGCAAAGAGTCGGACACAACTGAGTGACTAAACTAAACTAAACTACACTATGCTCTCAGATGTGTCAGACTCTTTGCGATCCCACGGAGTGTAGCCCACCCAGCTCCTCTGTCCATGGGGTTTCCCAGGCAAGAGTACTGGAGTGGGTCGCCATTTCCTTCTCCGGGGGAATCTTCCCCATCCAGGGATGGAGCCCAGGTCCCCTGCACTGGCGGGTGCGTTCTTTCCCTCTGTCCACCGGGGAAGCCCTGAGTCAGCTTTGCATGTGCCTGTAACCTCTCCTTTGCGGATTTCTTCCCCACTAGATCAGCACAGAGCATCAGGGAGAGCCCCTGTGCTAAACGGAAGGCCTCATTCAGTTGTTCCGTTCAGTGGCTCAGTCGTGTCCGATTCTTTGTGACCCCATGGACTGCCGCACGCCAGGCTTCCCTGTCCTTCACCAACTCCCGGAGCTTGCTCAAACTCAGGTCCTTTGAGTCAGTGATGCCATCCAACCATCTCATCCTCTGTCATCCCCTTCTCCTCCTGCCTTCAATCTTTCCCACCATCAGGGTCTTTTCTAAGGATCAGTTCTTTGCATCAGGTGGCCAAAGTATTGGAGCTTCAGCTTCAGCATCAGTCCTTCCAATGAACATTCAGGACTGATTTCCTTTAGCATGGACTGGTGTGATCTTCAAGGTTCTCATGAGTTATCTATTTTACATACTATCAATAGACAGAACCTTGTGCTCAGTCATGTCCGACTCTTTGCGACCCCATGGACTGAAACCCGCTAGGCTTCTCTGTCCGTGGGATTTCCCAGACAAGAATACTGGAGTGTTGCTGTTTCCGTCTGCAGGGGATTGTGACCCCCGTCTCCTGTGTCGCAGGCAGATTCTTTACCAACTGAGCCCCCGGTATCAATGGGGCATATATATCAGTGCATATATATAGACCAATCTCCCGATTCATCCACCCCAGCTTTCCCCTCTTGGTAGTCAAACGTTTGTTCTCTGTATCTCTATTTCTGCTTTGCAAACAAGATCATCTGTACCAGTTTTCTAGATTAGAAGTCCAGTGCACTATCCATTTCCCCATAGAGCCACCTGGAATTTCATACTGAAACAGAGCTAAGAAGGGCCACAGAGATTTACTGTCCTGCTCCTGCCTTGAAGACCAATGTGGTCAAACAGGGGCTACTGGAAGGATGAACAGGCTGAAGGTGGCCAGGATGTGGGCAGATGCTTGAAAAGATGGTTTATTTCAGGAAAAACGCATGACAGCAGGTGCATCAGAAACTCTACAGAAAGGAAACCAAGAACTTGCACCATAAGGAATATTTTAAGAGTGATACAATGCGATTCAAAGCTGATGGGAAAAGACTGCTGAGTTATTGCCATTTCATAACATCTTATTGTGATTTAAAAGCTTGGCATAAGACAATATCTGACATTATCAGGGCTAAAGTTAAGTTGAAATGCCTTTGTATTAAAACGGCTATGGACATTGAATAGTACCTTGTTTTTAAAATGAAAATGTGTTCTCCGCCCCAGCACACACACACACAGGAGGGGCAAGGCAGGCCAGAGACCCTTCTCCATCTAGTTCGGAGATGTATAAATACTCCACACTTGCAAGGATGGAGCAAGCTATTTTCTACTTCTTTGAACTCTAAAATTTAATTTCCTGTTACCTTCCTGAGTTTGCCAAGTTTTTTAGACTCGGCAGTGAGGCCGGCCTCCTGGTCTCCTGGTTCCCGGTGGAGCGTTTTCCATGCTTGACACCAATATTTTGCTGTGGTCCAAGAACTCTGGGCCTCCACCTTCTTTTCCTGCCTTAATATCTTTAATCCAATTGGAGCCGAGCCTTGCTCCCACCTGAGTTCTCTTTTCTTCCCACAGTGACTTTGCATAATGCATTTTTTGGTCCTTTATAGATTGATTTTATAGTTTAACTCTCAGAGGATATTCTTTATAATAATTGTGTTTGTCAGCTCAGGCTGCCAGAACAAAATACCATACACTGGGGTGGCTTCCGCTGGAGAAAAATAAACTTCTCACAGTCCCAGAGGCTGGAAGCCCAAGATCGAGGGGCCAGCTGATTCATTTTCCTGGTGCGGGCTCTTCCTGGCGTTCAGATGGTTGCCTTTTTGCTCTGTCCTCACAAGGCAGGGAGGGGAAGGAGGTAGACTTTCTGGTGTCTCTTCTTATAAGGGCACTAATCCCATCATAAAGGATTTTTCCTTATTAACTCATCTAGCTTTCGCTGCAAGGAGATCAAACCAGTCCATCCTAAAGGGAATTAACCCTGAATATTCTTTGGGGGGACTGTGCTGAAGCGCCATACTTTGGCCAGCTGATGCAAAGAGCAGACTCATTGGAAAAGACCCTGATGCTGGGAAAGATTGAGGGCAGGAGAAGGGGGCAACAGAGGATGAGATGGTCGGATGGCATCACTGACTCAATGGACATAAATTTGAGCAAACTCCAGCAGATAGTGAAGGACAGGGAAGCCTGGCACACGGCGGTCCATGGGATTGCAAAGAGTTGGAGACGACTTACCGACTAAACAACAACCTTTGTTACATTCCTATTTTCAGATACCCTTGTGCCAGGGTTTAGGGCTTCAAAAATGATGGGTGTGTGGGGAATGCTCGTCCATGGCATCAAGTAACTTGCGGGTACCAGACATCAGCTATAATATCCAGAAGTGGAAAGCACTCATGTAGGGACAGTAATTACTAGTAGAAAGTCTTACTTAAAATCTATGCTATTTTTCTAAATTACATGTTGATACTTTCTAGAGACAGACTTCCCATTAGTATCAGCAATTAATCATAATTGAAACAATACGTCAAGCAATTGCCTGGCGCTCTCCAGGTATAATGCAGCACACATCCGCCGGATGGAAGTTACAGGGTGATGGACCTGGCCCTCCACCCCAGCATCTCCAGGCAGAGTTTCTCTCTCAGTGTTTTCACAGGCATATTTGTCTCCAGATTGAGAGTCAGTAGGGATTATAGATGTCTGAGCTTGGGAACTTGAATATTCATTCCAGTGCCTGCTTGAATATTCCCCACTCATGTCCCTGCTCTCCTGTTCATATCTGATGATAACTTCCACCATCAATTATAAGGTACTCATCATGACATTTGCCATCCTTTGAGACAAAAAAATTTGCCAGAGGACATAGATTTCTTCATTTATCTTTCTTGTCTTCATAACAGAGCATCAAGCTCAAAAGCACCTCTCCAGCTTTAGTGACTTGACTTAAATGATATTGGAGTCTGTGTTTTAAGCCAAATTGCCCGCTGGAGTCTCTAAAGAGAAATCTCATAACTGTGGAATCTGTGGGGTTTTGGTTCCTGGGTACCACTTCGTCATCTTTCAGGAAGATTTTGAACAACTAGAAAAAATTCAAATTCTGTAGAAGTCATCGTGCAAGAATATGCCCGAATTCCCTGTGATTGTGTGCTTCAAGGAAGAGGATAGTCCTTGTTAGTTAGGGTGGAGTGGTTGCCTAGGGCAGTTGGGAATCTGTGCAGAGCTTTATGGGAATTTCTTGCTTTTGCAATTTTTTACCTAAGCTTGGAAGATAGCATAAAGGAATCAGCCTATTGAACAAAACAGGCAGTTGCCTGTGTATATCAGATTTACACCATCTCTTGAGACTGAGTTGCATTTGGACCTGAATGCAATAAGCTCCCATAATCCTTCCTCGAACTAAGGACTCTCTACAGGGGCTGTTGTGAACACCTGGGCTCAAGACACCCACCAGGTTAGCTGAACAGAGGCTCAGCCTCAGTCACACACCTGCTTTCAGGCTGAATGGAGGACCCAAGGGGGACCCATTCCCACCCTCAAAAATGTGGACGTGAAGAGACGCCTGCTTGGGTGGGAAATCGAAAGTGTTCTTTGCTAAGCCGTGTCCGACTCTTTGCGACCCTATGGACTGTAGCCCACCAGGCTTCTCTGTCCATGGGGTTCTCTAGGTGAGAATACTGGAGTGGGCAGCCATTCCCTTCTCCAGGGGACCTTCCTGACTCAGGGATCGAACCCCAGTCCCCTGCACTGCAGGCAGATTCTTTGCCGTCTGAGCCACCAGGAAAGCATGCATAGGAGATTCAGAGCAAGGAAGAGGGGCTGCCTGCAGTGGTGTGAGGGCAACTTGCCAACCAGGAGAGCAGCAGACTCACCTCTATGGTGTGACTTACCCAAGACGCAGCTCCCCCCGTCTTTATCCCGGGCTCGGGTAGGAGTGAGCATGTCTGTCTGAAGTTGTGCTTGTGTGTTTGTGCTCTTTTGTGACCCCCACGGACGGTAGCCCCCCAGGCTCCACTGTTCATGGGATGTCCAAGGCAAGAATACTCAAGCAGGTTGCCCTTTCTTCCTCCAGGGGATCTTCCTGACCCAGGGATGGAACCCACGTCTCCTGCCTCTCGTGCATCGGCAGGCGAATTCTTTACCGCTGAGCCACCTGGCAAGGCTGTTAGTCTGAAGTTACTGACCACAGTATTTGTAGGTTCTCTAACACGTCGGCTATCTCAGAGTTTTAGGAAGTTTATTTTACCAGGAAAAGAATATTGTAGAAACTCACTCCACAAAGGGATCACATAATTTGAAATAAAAACGTCAGTGGTTTCTGCCTGGACCCACAGTAGTTCCTCATAGGCTCCGATTTCTAGAGAACAGACAACAGGGTGAGCCTGGTCTTCCTTCTGTTGGCTGAGTCTCCCCCATGACGCCCCCGCCCCCCGGCCCCTCCGGGTCCTCTCTGATGGGAGCTCTTCTCCTCTGCGTCACTCTGATGCCCCTGGCACCTCCCACCCATCCTTCCTCCTCTTGTGAGAGACTGCTTTTGCTTCCCTGTCAGCTCACCTAGACTCCCTCTCATCACCGTCGGGAAGAGGTTTTGGAAGCTGGCGTCTGCTCTTCATGTGATACTGAGGTCAAAGTTTCATTGATCTAGTTTCTGCATCTTTGTTTCTGTTTTGGTGTGAGTGGAGGTAGGAATGAGTTTAAAAAAAATTTTTTTTTCCCTTGAGACTCCTGTGAGAGGAAAAAAGACAGTACATCAACATCAACCAGAGCAAATACAGTTTTGCTACACGTGGTCCTACTCTAGGTGGAAATACGGTGCAGAGGTCTGCTTCTTTGGAAGTAGGGTCATCTTTTCATACATCAGAAGTAACATGTTGAGAGCATAAATCTCATGTTAGGACTCCTACCAGAAAGTACACAGGCACACAAGAACACAAGGAAATTTTGGAAGATAATAGAGATATTTAGTACCTTGATTATCATGATCATACCATGGATATACGCATATGCCCAGGGTCATCAAGTTGTGTACATTATATGTGTGCCATTTTTGTATATCGATTACACCTCAATAAAGTTTGAAAAAGAAATGATCCTTCTCCTGGGGCAAATGAGTACAGAAACCATATAGAGTCAGCAGTGACAAAGCAGGACACAGACTCTCCTCGTTCACTCCGACGAATCGGCAAGGTGACAGGGACGATCATTGCTCAGGAGCAGAACTCGATTCAGAACAGCCAAGGTGCAGGGATGCAGCTGAAGTTACCCAGCTCATCAGGTCTCCAGCTCAGATGCAGGGCAACCCTGGGGCACCCTGATGCGTGGGGAGGGTGGGGCTAAGGGCAAGTGAGGCAGAGGGAAAGCCCACCTTCAGGGTCTCTGACTGAGGACCCTGTCTTCTGGGATGCCCCCCATCGGCAAGCAGGGCAGGGAGGCTGAGACAGACCCATTTGTGGAGACCTGGGAGTCCCATGGCTCACTCCTATGTTTCAAATTTTTGCTCAGATATTTCCTTCTTAAGGAAGCCTTTCCTGCCCCCTAGTTCCCATTGCACTCTCCCCTCCTGACATCCCTCACCTGTACCAACTAGACTTCCCAGTGTGGCACCTCTGTCCCTAAAGAGAAGTGTACAAGAAACGTGTTCCCTCAGCTCACCATGCAGGTCCCCTGTGAGCCCCACGCAATGGGGACTTTGTGGCCTCATCCAGGAGAACAGATGTCAGTAAAACACAGCCCGTGGGCTCAACACAGCCCCACGCCTCTTCTGTGGATCAGCTTTGGGGGCACACAGTCACGCATGTGCTTACATGTTATCTGTGCTTACTTCTGTGCTGCACTCAGCTGCTAAGAGACTATCCAAGGACCTGCAAAGCCTAAAATATTTAATACTGGCCCTTTAGGGGAAAAGTTTGCTGACCTTGGGATAGAAAGTGTTAGTTGCTCAGTCATATCTGACTCTTTGTGACCCCGTGAACTGTGCAGCCTGCCAGGCTCCTCTGTCCATGGATTTCTCCAGGCAAGAATACTGGAGTGTATAGCCAGTCCCTTCTCCAGGGAATCTTCCTGACTTAGGGATTGAACCCAGGTCTCCCATATTGCAGGCAGATTCTTTACCATCTGAACCACCAGGGAAGCCTTGGAATAGGAAGCACAGGGCAGATAGTATGTGCTCAATAAAAAGTCACTTGTCTCTTCAACAGTGTGTCTAGCACAAAATTGGCACTCAAAATGCTAATTTTTGCAGTTCAGTTCAGTTGCTCAGTCATGTCTGACTCTTTGTGACCCCATGGACTACAGCACACCAGGCTTCCCTGTCCATCACCAACTCCCGAAGCTTGCTCAAACTCATGTCCATTGAGTCAGTGGAGCCCTCCAACCATCTCATCCTCTGTCATCCCCTTCTCCTCCTGCCTTCAGTCTTTCCCAGGATCAGGGTCTTTTCCAACGAGTCAGTTCTTCGCATCAGGTGGCCAAAGTATTGCAGTTTCAGCTTCAGCATCAGTCCTTCCAATGAATATTCAGGACTGATTTCCTTTAGGATTGACTGGTTGGATCTCCTTGTAGTCCAAGGGATTCTCAAGAGTCTTCCTCAACACCACAGTTCAAAAGTACCAGTTCTTCAGTGCTCAGCTTTCTTTATAGTCCAACTCTCACATCCATACATACTGGAAAAACCATAGCTTTGACTAGATGGACCTTTGTTTGCAGAGTTTTGTTTTTTGGGGGGTGATTAATAGTGAGTGTGGCCAGATCAGAGCATCAAATCCCTGGTAATTTATAGAGTGAAACATTCTTCCACATGGACTGTGAGAGATTTGCTAAGGTTGTGAGTAGAAAAGAGTACTGGTTTTCTTATCACTTTTCTTGCAGAGGAAAGGGGAGTGATTGGGAAGAGGGAGGTTTCATTACCTCCTTTTGTTGCCCTTGTAATTTTTGCGTTTGTTTTCAAGCTTCAGTTAATAACAGTCAAAAGCTAGGACACAGAAGCAACCTAGAAGTCTATCATCAGATAAATGGATAAAGAAGCTGTGGTCCATATATACAATGGAATATTACTCAGCCATAAAAAGGAATGCATTTGGGTGAGTGCTAATGAGGTGGATGAACCTAGAGGCATGTATTATAGAGTGAAGTCAGAAAGAGAAAAACAAATATCGTATTTTAATGCATACATAAGGAATCTAGAAGGATGGTCCTGATGGACCTGTGTGGAGGCAGCGATGGAGACGCGGACATGGAGAACAGACGTGTGGACAGGGGGCCGGGGAGAATAGGGAGAGGGCGGGGCGCATGGGGAGAGGGTGGGGCGAATGGGAGAGGGCGGGGCGCATGGGGAGAGGGCGGGGCGAATGGAGAGGGGAGGTGGAAACATACACATCACCATATGTGAAAGAGACAGTCAGTGGGAATCTGCTGTGTGACTCGGGGAGCTCAAACTGGGGCTCTGTAACAACCTAGAGGTGTGGGATGGGGGGGAGGGGGAGTGGGGGAGGGGGGAGGGAGACTCCGCAGGGAGGGGGCACATGTGTACCTGTGGCTGACTCATGTTGACATATGGAAGGAACCAGCATCGTGTGGTAAAGCAATTATCCTTCCTAAAAATAAATGCATCTAAATAAAAGAAAATAATTTTCCCATTTAGGAAACAGAGTTCTTGTAGTGCTCTGTGAAAGATAAATGTCCATGCATGGGAGTTCAGGCTTCTGGCCCCCCATAAGGGGTGGGGTCTGGATGACCTTTGGTGGCAATTTAGAAGGAGTTGTGTCTGGAATTTGCTCATCATCATTACCCTGAGATCGATTTTTACATTGTGCATTAATGTATTCATGAGGGAACATCTGCTTTTTCTGCCAAGAGCAAAATTGTGAAGTTGGAGAACTTTATCAACAGACTACCTGGCTTTTCCTCTCTTCCCGGGCTTTAAAGATAGGGTTCTGAGCCTTTGTTGAGACACGGGCCCTTTGGCCATCTGGTGAAGTCTATAGACCCTTCTCAGGATGAACTGTAAACTAGAAGAAGAAAAGAAAGCCACAGGATTACAAAGAAAATGAATGTTCTGTTGAAACTGCAGTTATCAAAACTTCAAGACATTTTGATACAGGAACATGATTTTCAAATTAAAAAGTTGCAGGTAAGAAGTCCTTGCTAAGAGTAAGTAATATTTTGAGATATTTGCCACAACCATAATATGATGTTAAAACAACCCTGATTTCTACTGGTAGTGAAGTCAGCCTTTTGGCTGGTACAGCTTCAGATGTTGCCTACATTCATAACAAGGAGACGCTAAATGTCTGCTAGTGAAGGAGATAAATAGGTGATTTTACCTTCATATTTTTTCATGTGCCCCCACTTCTACCCCAGTGATATTTTCTGGGGACTCTTCAGTCTTGGAAAGTGCCCTTCAGTTTAACCTTGGGGTGAATTTAAGCTCATGCATTGTATCACCCAAAGAGAGGGACCTTTTAGTCATTTATTTGCAGATCAGCTCTATGTCCCCTCCCGTTCAGCTTCCCTCCCACGCTGCCACCCCACCCCTCTGGTTCATCACACCAAACTGAGCTCCCTGTGCTCTCCGGCAGCCGCCCACTGGCTGCCTGGAGTTCATATGGTGGTGTGCACGTAAATGCTACCCTCTCAGTTCAGCCCATCCTCTCCTTCCCCCCGTGTCAGTGAGTCTGCACTCTATGTCTTCGTCTCTCTTCCTGACCTGACCTTAGCACATACACACACCTGTGGCTGTCCGTGTGTGCAGGTGTGTGTATGTGCTAAGTCGCTTCAGTCATGCCCGATGCTTTGTGGCCCATTAGGCCCATCCGTGTCACTACAAGTGACCCAGTTTTGTTCTTTTAGTGGCTGAGCAGTATTCCATCGTGTATGGGTCCCATATCCTCTTTATCCGTTCCTCTGCTGATGGACATTTAGGGTGCTTCCATGTCTTGGCTATTATAAATAGCGCTGCAGTGAACGTTGGGGTAGAAGTGTCTTTTTGAGTTATGGTTTTCTCAGGGTATATTCCCGGGAGAGCTACCTTTTAAGCTGCATCTCTCAATCATGAAGGAAGACTTAATTTCTTTTCAATGGCATCACCATGGCAGCCCCTGGGGTCTTGGTGCTGGTGCCCTGGGGACTCTGTTTGTGTCTGCAATTCGCCTGCGCTTGAATGAGTCAGTTTGCCTATAGCTGGCGCACATGCTGAAAGCTGGTGAGACAGACACAGAACTGTGCAGTTTGCAATGAACCTGCCAGGCAGTGTGAGTGAGGGCTGGCCCCTGCAAAATAACTCCTGTCACGTTATGGCAATTCGTCTTCTGCTTTGCCTCACTGTCTTCTTTTAGGGGCACTTAGTCCTAAGAAGTTGTTCTAATGGAGTATTGGATTATTAGTGTTGATAAAATAATAACGATCTTTTGTGGCTACTGAGCGTCCCTGTCCCCTGACTTTGTTTGCACAGGAAAATTAAAGGAACAAATTGCCATTGAGTGCTTTTCCACCTCTGCAGGAAAAATCAGCAGGAGAGAGAGCACAAGCTCAGAATTATCAATGAGCAGATGCTAACAGGTTACGAAACAATGCAAATCGCCAGATCCTGGAATAAATGAGCTACAGTTGCTGCTCTGTCAATGTTAGACATCGTTCATGGAACTCAGTAAGGGACGTTAAGGAAAACAGAATGGAATGTCATAACATTCTCCTCTCCAGACGGAGCCAGTTCTAGGAAAGCAGGATCACTAATAAATTTATAAACCTTGTCTCACTCCCCAGTGGTCCTGGTCCTCCCTTTTCTTTGCCGCCAGCAGATATTCACCTTTCTTTCCTCCCAAAAAATGAGACTGTAGGCACGTAAGCCTGTGCAGGTCCATGATTTCAAGAGGTAGGGCCGAGAGTAACCCAACAGATCATCAACACTTAAAGTCAAAACCAAGGGGCCTCCGCATATGACACACGGAACGCAGCATGGGTATCCTTCTACATCTCACATTTATGATTCTACTACAGTCTTGCAAAATAACAGAGCTAGAACATTGGGTCCCATGATTATCTGGTGAGAACAGGAGAAACCCTGGGAATTACTCTGTGCCAGAGCCTCCTGATGAGGGTGAAAGAAGAGAGTGAAAAAGCTGGCTTAAAACTCAGCATTCCAAAAACAGATCACGGCATCCGGTCCCATCACTTCATGGCAAACAGATGGGGATAAAGTGGAAACAGTGACAGATTTTATTTCCTCAGGCTCCAAAACCACTGCTGATGGTGACTGCAACCATGAAATTAAAGGACGCTTGCTCCTTGGAAGGAAAGCAGTGACAAACCTAGTTCAGTTCAGTTCAGTCACTCAGTTGCGTCCTGCTCTTTGCGACCCCATGAATCACAGTGTTGGAGAAGACAAACCTAGACACTATATTAAAAAGCAGGGACACCACTTTGCCGACAAAGGTCCACATAGTCAAAGCGATGATTTTTCCAGTAGTCATATACGGATGTGAGAGTTGGATCATAAAGAAGGCTGAGCACCAAAGAATTGATGCTTTCAAATACTGGTCCTGGAGAAGACTCTTGACAGTCCCTTGGACAGCAAGGGGATCAAACCAGTCCATCCTAAAGGAAATCAAGCCTAAATATTCATTGGAAGGACTGATGCTGAAGCTGAAGCTCCAGTACTTTGGCCACCTGAGGCAAAGAGTTGATTCATTGGAAAAGACCCTGATGCTGGGCAAGATTGAAGGCAGGAGAAGAAGGGGAAGACAGAGGATGAGACGGTTGGATGGTATCACTGACTCAGTGGACCTGAGTTTGAGCAAGCTCCGGGAGTTGGTGATGGACAGGGAAGCCTGGTGTGCTGCAGTCCATGGGGTCGAAAAGAGTCTGACATGACTGAGCAACTGAACTGATTGACCTGCAATCCAGATATACAGAAAGCACTCTATTGCTCTGTTGAGGGCTGTATCAAAATATGTCTGAGCAAGAGTTGCAAAGGATTAATTAAGAAAGTCTAAACTCTATCCCATCAAAGTATCAGAAAGGCAATGAGGAACATGGAAAAGAGATAGTATTTGGAGAGATCATGGAAGGGAGTAGAATTCTTTGTGATTGTTGAAGGCCAATCTTCAGGAACAGGAAGCCAAAATCTTGAGCAGGAGGAATAAGAAGGAATGGACACCTGGACATGCCATGGTGAGCATGCAGAATAAGGAAGACTAAAAGTCCAGAAAGACAGAAAAGACAGACTACCTACAATAGGAAGATGAACAGGCAGGGAGCTGGTCTCTCAGCAGCATAATCAGCAGATAGAAAAAGTTTCTCAACTGATAACTTTTTATGCAGTGAATTGTTTTTCCAGAATGAGGACAAAATAAAATCACCTAGTACCAACCAAAAAAAAAAAAGTTTATAGAAACTAAGAAAGAAATCCAGAAAGCACAGGGTTGTCCAGGACAAGATAAGGAAATTTGCTCCAGGATGTAAATCAGCAGGTGCCTCTTTTATCGAGAGCCTTGCTGGAAACACACGCTGGCTGTGGTACGTGGGATCCTTAATGATGTGGCTGATTTACACTCTGGGTGAAGCTCCTCATCAGGTTATGAAAAAGCTAAGAGCTTGCAGGCCAGGGCTGACGTGTGTGCTACACGCTGCATGATGGTGTTCAAAGGATACACTCTAGGAGAAAAGACAACCATCCAAGGAAAGGTTCAACATGTGAAAATAATGACAAGGAAAGAAAATGACAGCAACCAGATCAAAAAGGAGTAGTAAGTGTATTTTGAAAACAAATGATCTTTGAAGTTAGAAACTTAACTAGTACAATAGTCAGGAATGGGCAGTCAGATGTAAAACATTATATTTGGCTTAATTTGTAAATATGTTGATTGCCTTTTAAAGTTTTTCAAAGCCAAAATGCATGTGAAAATTAGAACTTCCAAAGATATAGAAAGAATAACAGCCAAAGTAGTAGAGGAGAAAATAAAGACAAACAATGAAAACGGACCTCAAATGCTCCCAATGAACAAAAGCAGGAGACAATGAGGAAGGTAAGACACACAGAAAAGAAAAAAATTGGGGAAAAAAGAGATGAATTCAGATATTTCAGTGATCTCAATATGGATCCAACCTATCTAGCTAAAAGTCATGAAATACAAGAATGCAGAAAATCTGTGAAGTCAAAGTATGGAAAAAGGATAAACAACATTATTTTTATTTAGGAAAAGCTAATAAAATAATAATATATACAAGTGGCAAAATTCCATTAATATCAGAAAAACAGACTCTAGGGGAAAAACATTTTAAAAATAAAGATATTAATTATATGTTGATGGTTGGCTTGTCTAAGAAGATTAAGCAGTTTTAGTCATTTTTTTTAGATTTTTGGATTGGAGGATAATTGCTCTACAATGTGCTGGTTTCTGCCATGCAACAATAGGAATGAGTCACAATTATATATATATCTATCTATACATAGATATATATATGTCCTCTCGCTTGTAAACCTCCCTCCCCCTCCCATCCCATCCCACCAGGTCTTCACAAGACAGCCTGGACTCCCTAGGTTCAGCTCCCTGTGTTATATAGCAGTTTCCTACTAGTTATCTATTTTACAGATTAGGTAGAGTATATATGTCAATTGAGAAAGTAGATTAAGCAATTTTAAATGTGTATCCACCCAATTCTATAACTTCAAAATATATAAAACATAAATATATACAGATATAAAACTTCAAAACTTAATGACATAAATAAATGAGATACATTAGGAGTTTGGGATTAATATATACACAGTGTGCTCAGTTACTCAGTCATGTCTGACTCTTTGTGACCCCATAGACTTTAGCCCGCCAGTCTCCTTCATGGAATTTTCCAGGCAAGAATACTGGAATGGTTGTCATTTTCTTCTCCAGGGACTCTTTCCGACCCAGGGATTGAACCCGAGTCTCTTACATCTCCTGCACTGGCAAGAGGATTCTTTACCACTGAGTCACCCAGGAAGCCCCCAGACACACACTGCTGCTGCTGCTAAGTCGCTTCAGTCGTGTCCGACTCTGTGCGACCCCATAGACTGGACTATGCAGCCCACCAGGCTCCCCCGTCCCGGGGATTCTCCAGGCAAGAACACTGGAGTGGGTTGCCATTTCCTTCTCCAATGCATGAAAGTGAAAAGTGAAAGTGAAGTCGCTCAGTCATGTCCAACTCTTAGTGAGCCCATGGACTGCAGCGTACCAGGCTCCTCCATCCATGAGATTTTCCAGGCTACCATATATAAAATAGATAACCAACAAGGACCAATTGTATAGCACAGGAAACTATACTCGATACCTTGTAATAACCTATAGTGGAAAAGAATCTGAATGACTTTGCTGTACAGTTGAAACTAGCAACATTGTATATCAACTATACCTCAATTAAAAACACAGAGTTATTTTACAAATTAATGACAAACCCTTCATAAGACCGGGGTAGCCTAATGACTGCTGATGAACTGAGGACACCAGCCTCGTGTTCGGGTGTCAGCCATGTATCCAGAGTCGTCTTGGGAAAGGACACATACGGAACATGACAGAAACAGTGGAGAAAAATGAGTTCTACCTTTCTCCACCTCTTTCTCCTTCAGATTAAAAAAAAAAAAGGATACAGAGTTTCAGGTGCAGAAAGGAAAGCTTATTCCTGTCATCCTAGGGCTTTGTTTCTGAGAGTAGTAATCTCACGCACATGCATGGGAGACCCTGCAGGGAGACTTCAAGCCTTTAAACTTCCCAACCTGCACCGCGGTGCTCCTATCTGAATTTCTGGGTGCTATTCCAGACCGAATTTCAGCAACTACTGGGAATGGCTATGTGTCGAGAAATTACTAGCCATCAGCAGATTGGCATGAATGCGTGAACGTGTTAAGGGCGGCACCCCAGGGTATGCAGCTTCAGCCGTCAGGATGGAAGGCCGGAACAGCAAGCATCTCGAGTAGAGTCAGTTCCTAAAGCAGGAGGCTACTCGTGGCTACTGGGGGGTGCTTCATGTTTCATCAGTAATTTATGGAGACATTTCTCCCTCTCTTAGATTCTGTCTTAATCAACCACTTTGCCAACCCTTGACTATTTAGTAATATTTATTATGATCATGTGGGGTTCCCATGTGGCCCAGTGGTAAAGAATCTGCCTGCCAATGCAGGAGACTCGGGTTCCATCCCTGGGTCAGGAAGATCCCCTGGAGAAGGAAATGACAACCCATTCCAGTATTCTTGCCTAGGAAATCTCGTGGACAGAGGAGCCTGGCGGGCTGCAGTCCATGGGGTCACAAAGAGTCGGACACGACTGAGTGACTAAAACAGCAAGAGCATTCTAACTACGTACCAGATGTGTGAAGTCAGGAGTGAGCACCGTCGTCCCTGTGGCCAACATGCGTTTACCCCTGGCTGTGAACTACACCGACTCTGCCTCTCTGGCTCACTCAGGCAGAGCCCAGTGTCTTAAATCCTCACCCACATTCTTTCTGTTTCTTCAAATGTTACGCAATTTTGCAAGTCAAAGTCAAATTCTACCTCTTCCAAGCAGTCCCCCGGATCAAACAGGTTTCGCCCTTTGCTGAACTGCCAAGCCATCCCCGGTCCTCAGCGTGTGTGTGCACGCTGCATGGTCGCCCCTCCTCCTTTCCGAAGCTTTAGTCGTGGGCCCAAGTTCCAGGAAAGGTTCCTGTTTCACATTGCCATGACATCAGACGCAGGGAGACATGCTGAGGGATGGATTCACTGTTATATTGATGGAGACACCAGAATGAAGGAGATCATTTCTCTTGGGCTCTTGTAGCTTGGAAATGCAATGATTTTATGACAAAAGGTCTGAATTTCAAAAAGGTGAATTTTGAAAGTGATTGGTTATAATTTCATTTTCTAGCTCTTTCTTAAACTCCAATATATCTGCTGAGTTATCCAGTGTTTCAGTCTTTGTGAAAGTGGTGCAGTAATTCACCTCTGCCAGGTAAGATCCATTACTAACTTCATGAGAATAGATTTGTTCCAGTTCCGCCAGCTTCTTATTTGGTTTTGTAAATCATCATTACAATCAACCCTGAAGTCCCTTCTGTCAAGCGATCCAAGCAATAGTGAACTAAAGGCAGATTTGGAAACACTCAGGCAACTTTTTCTCCTCTCATAAAAGGATCATTATCTTTGTCTTTGGCTCAGAAGAAACACCTTGGGGTAAGCTGAATGAGAAATGTGGACATTTTGCCGTAAAGCGCTAAAAGATAATGCAGGAAAAATACAGTGTGTCAGTTAGATGAGAACGGTGTCTCTCAGCTGCAGCCTCAGGGAATGAATGCAGGGAGATGTAGATGAACTCGTTGACATGATCTGAGCTCACGCTCTGACCTGGGATCTGTTGACATGAGGAGTAGCAGCCCCAGCCCTGCCACCTTGAAGTCTCGTTTGAGAGGAGAGTGCCTGGAGCAGAAGGGCCCTGGGAACCATTCAGCCTCTCTAAGGGCGCAGGGGAGGCTGTCTACGCAACGATGAATCCGTTTCAGTGTCTGCTTGCCTTCTCTCAGCTGCTCCCAGGTTGCCCTCGGCTCAGATGACCAATGCCTTGTTAGGCAATTACGCAAACCTCTGCTGTGATCTTTGGGTTAGCTGCACACAGCTGGCCCCGGATGCAGCCTGCCACAGCACCAGCTGAATCCCTACCAACATCTTCCTTGATATCATCTATCTATCCATCCATCCATCCATCTTCCTATCTTTTTCTTTCTACCTGTCCATGTAATTTTCCATCTCCCATCCATCCACTCACCCACCTTTCTTTCTTTATATATTCTATCTTTCTATCTACATATGTGTCTGTTTCTCTGTCCATCATCCATCCATCCGTCTTCTAACTTTCTGTCATCTGTATTTCTACATCATGTATCTCTTCCCTATGTTTCTGTCACCCATCTATCTAAATGTCTCTCATCTATCTTTATCTGTCTGTCTATTGATCTATCTAATCCTCTGCGTGATGAAAGCACCCGGGTGTGTATACTCATCCACAGGGGCATGCATACCACGTTATTGTCACTGATTATGTCTTTCATTTGGGAACGGAAGATAAAGGAGCGTTTTGTGCTTCTGTTCTCTCCTGTCTCAGATCTAGAAAGCGGTGACAGATGATGTGTGGCCTGGGGAGTGTGCCTGCCCACCACACCTGGCAGGAACACTCCCCAGGCCACACCTGCTGGTCCTCTTGATGGAGGTGTCACCGGGTGGGTGATGGCATCTTCCCTCTGCCCTGTTATATCCTGGAGATGACCCTTGAGCCTTCCTGTGACTGAGCTTCACGCCCTTGTGCGCAGGACAGCCCTGCTGGAGGGCTGGGGAGAGTCCCAGGCCAGATGCCCCAGGCTCAGTGCTCGAGTCTTGACTGCAAACCTCCTCAAGTAAAGGCATCACTCTTATCTTCCCTGGCTCTTAGTTTTCTCGTCTGTCAGATGGGCTGGCAATCACTACTCTAACTCACAGGACCGTAGTGTCACGTTAAGTCCCACATGAGACAAAGCCTCGCTCCTGCCAAGTACAATACCAGCGTGGACCTGGGGCAGAGCCTTCGGAGGGCGGCTCAGAGCCAGGCAGGCTGGTTTCCGGGACAAAGGACGCCAGCTTCCGGTAACACACACACGCATTCTCTCTCTCACACACACACACACACTCCTGCATCTGGTTATCCCTTGACGGCATGACTCCAGATCCTGTATCCACCTCATTCGACTTGTCTCTCTGTTGGCACGGCGTCTCCTCTCCTGCCCCTGGAGTTTGCCTCAGCAGTCCGCCCCCTCCAAAGAGCCCCCTGCCCTCCTGAACTGCTCGCTAACTGTGGCTCTTCACACGCGGACCACCTACTCGTGGTTTAGGCACCAGCATTACCTACCCTGCAGGCTAGGAGCCTGTCACCACCATGACGGTAATGGAGATGCTGTTCATATCACTCACCAGAAACAATCCAAGGTGCTTCCTGACCATGCCCGAAGCAAACATCTAGCAGTCTCAAAACTGCTCCTGCCAACTGGGATGTATTTGGTGATTAGAATGCAGTCTGGATCACTGGCAGTTCTCCAGTGATGCAGGCGTACCAAACAGAATCAGCTCAGACATAAAAGCCAGATCGTTACCACTGAGCTCATTTGAAGAAAAAAAGAAAATGAGCTTTTAAATTTGTTTTTATTGCAGATCATTTCGTAGGATTAAAAAAAATAACATTTGCTTACTGTAGCCACCACGATGATTAAAAATGGATACTGTTGAAATGCTAATGAAATAGATAATCATGTGCTAGGAAAACAGTTTCTGATGGAAGAGTTAAATAGCAATTTGGTCAGGCAGTTATTACCAAGCTTTATCCCTGGATCTTTGAGGGTCTCTTCATTTAAAGATAATCCAGAAATAATGAATTTAGAGCTTACATACACTTTATGAACATTCCCACGACTATTTGACAAAGCTTTTTAATGCTAATTACATGTAATTTATTTGTAAGTTTACTTACTGGAGGATTTGTACTTCAGTATTATGTTGATTTTTAGTATAATCAGGATTTACTATTCCAATATGTGTCTCAGATGATTAAGCACCTGAATTCTCTTTCCTTCCTTCCTTTCCCGCCATGGCTTCTTCATGTACTCAGTTAAGTGTTACTGAGTGCAGCTATGTAGTAGCTGTTCGGTCGCTAAGTGGTGTCCAGCTCTTTGTGACTCCATGGATTGCAGCCTCCCAGGCTTCCCTGTCTTCACTATTTCCCACAGTTTGCTCAAATTCATGTCCATTGAGTAAGTGATACTAGCTAACCATCTCATCCTCTGCCATGCCCAAGTCCTTTTGCCTTCGATCTTGCCCAGCATCAGGGTCTTTTCCAATGAGTCGGCTATTCACATCCGATGGCCAAAGTATTGGAGCTGCAACTTCAGCATCAGTCCTTCCAATGAATATTCAGGGTTGATTTCCTTTAGGATGGACTGGTTGGATCTCCTTGCAGTCCAAGGGACTCTCGAGAGTCTTCTCCAGCAGCACAGTTCAGAAGCATCAATTTTTCAGCGCTCGGTCTTCTCTATGACTCTCACATCCATACATGAATACTGGGAAAAGCATAGCTTTGAATCTGCAGGCCTTTGTTGGCAAAGTGATGTCTCTGCTTTTTAATACCCTGTCTGGGTTTGTCATAGCTTTCCTTCCAAGGAGCAATCATGCTACGTACCTACCATAAGCTATAGGCATGTAGGAAGGTGTTCTTACATGTGTGAGGAGAACTATAAAGCTTTGTGAACACTTAGAGGTGGAAAAGGAGGCTTGGGACCCACCTCTGAGAGATCAGAACCATAGGAGAGACCTGATTCATCTGTAGGATTTTTTCCAAAGAACAATGGATTCTTTTTCCATTGTTTCCAAAGAACAATGGGCAAGGGGTTACACCTGTGTTTTCAATACAAAAGTGCATAATTGGATCTGTTGACATAGTGGGGGGTAACTGTAGGGAAAACCTCAGGAAGAACCCTGGGAAGAACGAAAATAAGCAAGTCTAAGTATCCAGGATGATGAAGGGCAGCAGAGTTAAAAATTGTTTGGAGAAACATGAAGTTGGCAGAATCATCCAGACTTAGCGATGGGAAGTGGGGAGTGAAGGAGAATGGGAATGTACGATGACGCAGGGTTTGTACAAACCTCGGGGCCAGTCCCCGAGTCAGAAAAAGCAGCAGTAAGGCGAGGAGTGTAAGTGCGGGTGCGGCAGCTTTGAGCTGCCTTTAGGATCTCCGAGGGGAAATGGCCATGAGGGCGTTCAAGAGTCCTGCCAGCGACCACTGATGCTGTGTGAGTGGGTTTGTTGCTGAGGGAGACAGAGTGAGAACACAGAAGCGTCATCTTTCAGGTACTGGGCCGTGATGAAGAACCTCCAAAAGAGTGGCTGGAGCGGAAGGAGGGGACCCATGAGCGTCCGGGGCCTTCAAGTCCGAGAGCAGAGAGCAGTTCAGGAGGGAGGGGGGGTCAGCAGAGCACTGAGGTCCAGGTACACTGACTGTAAGGGACGCTGGTGGGGCTGCTGCTCCTGGACACCTGGGCTCTGCTCTTCCTCCCGCGCCCCAGGCACTGCATTTCCCGGCCCGGGGGATGTAGGTGGGAGCCACGTGACTGTGTGGGTGAAGTGCCGCGTGCTAAGGGGATCCACTCCTCAGACACCTGACCCCACGTCATTTGCCCAGACGTCACCCTCCACTCTCTGTGTCCCAAGCAGGGAAGATGCAACATCATGAGATGCAGGCACCTGGGTCCCTGATGACATGAAGCAGAGCCCTTCCCAATTTGGACCGTGCTCTGAAAAGACCCAAAGGATCTAAAGGATCTTCGGTTTCCTGAAGCCACTAAACTCTAAGGATTGTCTGTGTGGAAGTGGACACATCCTAATACAGCCTATGCTGTGCTGGGCAATAAGCAGGACCCACCCTGGTGATATTTGCTGGTGGTGATTTCATGATGAGGACAGAACTGGGTGTCCATAAACTGGAAAACTAACTCAAGAAGTGTAACTCTAGAAGTAGGGCAGTATTTATTATTTATAGACTTTTTGATGATGGCCGTTCTGACTGGGTTGAGGGACTAGCCTGTGTTAAGGTGACTGTGGAGAACAGGAAAAGGCTCCTTAAAAAGCTAAGACTAGACCACTGTATGCCCTGTTGTCCTACTTCTGAGCATATATCCAGAGAAAAACGTAATTTAAAAAGATACATGCTCTTTTGTGTTCATAACAGCACTAGTCACGATAGCCAAGACATGGAGGCAAACCACCTAAAATGTCCATTGAAAGATAAATGCATAAAAAGATGTGGCGTGTATATATGCAGAAACATGATGGAATACCATTAGCCATGAGAAAGGGTGAAATAATGCCACTTGCAGTAGCATGGATGGCCCTATGGATTATTCTATTAATACTAAGTGAAGGAAGTAAGACAGAGAATGATAAATATGTATCATCTATGTGTGGAATGTAAAAAGTGATACAAATGTACTTATTTACAAAACTGAAATAGACTCACGGACATAGAAAACCAGCTTATTGTTACCAAAGGGGAAAGGCGGGCACCAACTTGGAGCTGGGGATTAACATGCCAAGTTGCTTCCGTCGTGTCTGACTCTTGGCAACCGTATGGACTGTAGCCTGCCAGGCTCCTCTGCCCGTGGAATTTTCCAGGCGAGAATACTGGACTTGGGTGCCGTTTCCTACTCCAGCGGATCTTTCTGATCCAGGGATGGAACCTGAGTCTCTTGCATCTCCTGAGCTGGCAGACTCTTGTATTTCCTTGTTTGTAAACCTCCTCTGTTGGGGCAGAGCAACCCATTTGCCTAACAGAAATCTAGGATTATTCCACCCATGATGAGAAGCAAAAATAGTGTTCAGCTTTTGACATTCAGAATGGGATCTTTTAGGGTCTCCAAGCTGACTTGTTTTGTACATAGTGAGAAAATAGTTTGGAAAGCCAGATTCTGTGGAGAGAGAAAAGATAATCCGAAGTTACCAAGCACCAGTTTTTCATATTGAGAGTCCCTGTCTGACACCCTAAACCAGAGGCAGCCTTGGCCACCCGGAGAACATGCCCCAGAGAGGTGATTCCTAACTAGGACACTTCAAGTACCCAGGAACCTCTTCTAGGTGTTGATCAAAACTAACATTCTAATGTGTGAGTATGTACCCACACGTAGTCACACTGATATTGAAATATTTTAAAATACATTACAACACATAAATGTAAAATGGGAAGCTTCCCTGGTGGCTCAGATGAGACCTGGATTTGATCCCTGGGTTGAGAAGATCCCCTGGAGAAAGGCATGGCAACCCACTCCAGTATTCTTGCCTGGGAAATCCCATGGAGAGAGGAGCTTTCAGTTCAGTTCAGTTGAGTTCAGTTCAGTTGCTCAGTCATGTCCCACTCTTTGTGACCCCATGGACTGCAACAGACCAGGCCTCCCTGTCCATCACCAACTCGCAGAGTTTACTCAAACTCATGTCCATTGAGTCAGTGATGCCATCCAACCATCTCATCCTCTGTCGCCCCCTTCTCCTCCTGCCTTCAATCTTTCCCAGCACCAGGGTCTTTTCCAGTGAATCAGTTCTTCGCATGAGGTGGCCAAAGTATTGGAGTTTCAGCTTCAACATCAGTCCTCCCAATGAACACTCAGGACTGATCTTTAAGATGGACTGGTTGGATCTCCTTGCAGTCCACGGGACTCTCAAGAGTCTTCTCCAACACCACAGTTCAAAAGCATCCGTTCTTCAGCTCTCAGCTTTCTTTATAGCCCAACTCTCACATCCATATGATTCATGGACCTAATATTCCAGGTTCCTATGCAATATTGCTCTTTATAGCATCAGACCTTGCTTCCATCACCAGTCACATCCAAAACTGGGTGTTATTTTTGCTTTGGCTCTGTCTCTTCATTCTTTCTGGAGTTATTTCTCCACTGATCTCCAGTAGCATGTTGGGCACCTACCGACCTGGGAAGCTTGGCAGGCCATAGTCCATGGGTCGCAAAGAGTCGGACATGACTGAGTGACGAACACTTAATGTAAAACCACATATTTACTCTCTAGGGATCATATTACACACCTATCCATAAACGACCAGACAGAAGAAAAGCAGGCTGCATCAGAGACCTACTTCCTCTACTGGAAGTCGAGGCATGACCAGGGAATGGGGGAGTCTCGTGCTGAACTGAGAATTATTTCTGCAAACACTAATACTTAAGCCCTCTATCTTTTTCCTTCTCTTTGATGCCCTCTATGTTGACTCTCTGTAGTTATTCAAACACCTTGTGATTCTGCGCTCGCCACCCAGACATCACTGGGTGGTTCTCCTCCCACGCAGGACTCCCCAGGACTCTGATGTGGACATTTTCCCAAACTGTCACTCGTCTTTGGAGATGAGCCGGTAATATTGCTGCACGCAGACACGCCTCTTGTGTGCATCTGTCATCAGTAAGGATGAGAATGTAGAGCTTGATGCTCCTTGCTCGGGTCCCAGAGATTCTGAAATTTCGTATTTCTTTACCTTGAGTTCCATATTACCCTCTTTGGGCATTCTTAACGGTTTTAAGTCGGGGGCAGATTTAAGAGGAGACCCTTCATCAGCAGACACTGGTCCAGACTGGAACTGGTCCAGCCCCCCAGGCGGGGCTGTGAGGACCACCTGTCCCGAGGGCAGGGATCTCCAGCCATTGGACCTTGCTCCCAGTTCCTCCCGGGGCTGCTGCTGCTGCTGCTGCCAAGCTGTTTCAGTCGTGTCCGATTCTGTGCGACCCCATAGACGGCAGCCCCCCAGGCTCCCCCGTCCCTGGGATTCTCAAGGCAAGAACACTGGAGTGGGTTGCCATTTCCTTCTCCAATGCATGAAAGTGAAAAGTGAAAGGGAAGTCGCTCAGTCGTGTCCGACTCTCCGTGACCCCGTGGACTGCAGCCCACCAGGCTCCTCCGTCCATGGGATTTTCCAGGCAAGAGTACTGGAGTGGGGTGCCATTGCCTTCTCCATCTGGGGGTCTAAGTCCTGCCTTAATTGGTTCTCAGACTAGAACGAAGATCAGAACCACCTGGAGAGCCTGCTAACAACACGCTGGCCAGTCCCACCTCCAGAGCATCCAGTTAAGCAAGTCTTGCTTGAGGCCCAAATATTTGCCTTTCTAACAAGTTCCCAGGTCAAATGATGCTGAGGGTTTGGGGACCACACTTTGAAAACCAATGGGCCTTGGAAAAAGCTTCCTTGACTGAAGAAACATACTCATGAAGGTGTTTCAACAATTCAGACTTTGCCTCTTCAGAATTCATTTTCCTGCAGGCTTTTAAAAACCCATCCATTTTGAACTCTGTGACATTACTTCCTAAAGTGAGTGGGCAGGTTGGAAGTTCACATCACAGTCTGCTCCTGGAATCAGTTTCCCTGACCCCTAAAGGCTACAAAGGCTGACTACGGAGGCCCCAGTCCCAGGGAGGGGACCTGCTTTGCCTGCAGGACTTGCTGTGCTAAGACGGCGACAGCTCTAGGCTCAGCCCCACGGTCGGCTTTTTAAATCAGTATGCAGAAGCATGCAGGCTGTATTTTGGAACTTCCAATTACTCATCCTTCTCCTGTCTTGCCACAAAACATCCAAGGGCTATTTTTTGAAAATTAGCTCGCTAGTCTGAAAGCTGCTCTCTATCTGCTTATATCCCTTACTGGAAAGGAAACATCTCCAAGAAAAACACACATCTGAAAGGTGTGTGTTCAAATCTTACAGAATAGATTTCACAGATTCCCTTCTGTCCTTCGTCACATTCGTGGCGAACCCAGTGTCTATTGAGGTAGGCACAGATCCCGTTCAGCACTTTGCTTGAAAACCGGTAGTCTTCCCATTGCTGAGTGTAGAACTTCAGTACACTCTCATCCATCAAATCTTCCTGTCTATTGTTCCCCACGCTCTTTCTGGAAAGACCCTCTGGATAGTTCTTTCTCTTCCTTTGTCCATCTGGGCCACACCTAAAGTCTTGGGGGAGGAGTACAGGCTGCTGCTAAGTTGCTTCAGTCATATCCGACTCTGTGCAACCCCACAGACGGCAGCCCATCAGGCTCCCCCATCCCTGGGATTCTCCAGGCAAGAACACTGGAGTGGGTTGCCATTTCCTGCTCCAATGCAGGAAAGTAAAAAGTGAAAGTGGATTTGCTCAGTCGTGTCCGACTCTTAGCGACCCCAGTGGACTGCAGCCTACCAAGTTCCTCCGTCCATGGGATTTTCTAGGCAAGAGTCTGGAGTGGGGTGCCAGGCTGGTGGGTTGCTAATTTGCTCACTCACCCAGGCTCCTGCTCCTGCAAAGTTGGGGAAGCAGCTGTGTGTTCTGTGGCTTCACTGTCAAAATTCTCCTCTGGCCTGTCTCTTTGACACTATGGTTCCATCATACAAGTTAGATTCCAGATTGATTTGCTCTAGTCAGTTCTTTGAACCAGCAACTCTACCAGAAATTATTATTATTATTATTAATATTTCCAGTAGTCACGTATGGGTGTGAGAGTTAGACCATAAACAAGGCTGAGTGCCAAAGAATTGATGCTTTCAAATTGTGTTGCTGAAGAAGACTCTTGGGAGCCCCTTGGACTGCAAGGAGATCCCACCAGTCAATCCTGAAGAAAATCTACCCTGAATATTCACTAGAAGGACTGGTGCTGAAACTGAAGCTCCGATACTTTGACCACCTGAGGCAAAGAGCTGACTCATTAGAGAAGGCCCTGATGCTGGGAAAGATTGAAGGCGGGAGGAGAAGGGAATAACACAGGATGAGATGGTTGGATGGCATCACCGACTCAATGGACATGAGTTTGAGCAAACTCCAGGCGATAGTGAAGGACAGGGGAACCTGATGTGCTGCCATTCAAGGGCTTACAAAGAGTCAGACACGACTTAGCAACTGAACTACAACAAACAGCATGCCACGTGAAATCTTAGTTCCCCCCCAAGGATGGAACCTGTGCCCCTACGGCGGAAGTACAGAGTCTCAACCACTGGACCGCCAGGCAAGTCCCTGTACCAGAAATTATTGCCTAGACCTCGTTTTCACGTTTTCTGTCCTCTTTCCACCACTCTCATTCCTTTGCCCTCGTAGTTTGGCTGCTGCTACCTGCAGTGACCAGGTCTGGGGAGAGGGCCGTGTCTTGTCTGTTCTTGGCTGGGAGGCTGGGGCTTGTCTGCCGGGGTCACTCTAAGATCTTCTCAACCCCATTCCCCACTGGGTTTAGAAGCAGTACAGCCCTCCCAAGCCTCTGTGTACTGGACTCTTATTTTCTCTTGAACCAAATTTTCCTGATAACACCTTGACAAATGTACCCAATATACACCCTACACGTCAGGCTCTGTTCCTCCCAGCCACTTACCCCACTGTGATAACGTCCCCTGATACTGCAGGCAACGGTTTTCATAAAATGCTTCTTCAGTGCAATATCTCCTACAGCAGCTGTTTATTTTTCGCTTCATACAGCCCATCATGAAGTTATTGTCTCATATTTTAGATGTTCACATGGTCCCTTCTTCCCTTCCTTTCTTCCTGGAAAACTCCACTCCTGGTTCAAATTTGTGCATCACTCAGGTCAGGGAAGGATAATTGCTATAACAGCCATCCTAAAGGCTCAATAGCTCAGGACTGTGAAATGTGTCTCTGATTCTTGCAAATGCCAGTGCAGACCTTCCTTCTTAGGACGGCTCAACATGGGAAGTCCAAGATGCTCCTTCACCCTTGTGCTGCTCTGACTCCGAGTCCTCAAGGTCTGGTATTGAATGTGATGCTGTCAACGGTCCAACAAGCAAAAGGAGACCACCCTGCGTGAACCCTGTGCACTTGTTCTGAGCAATAAGCCCAGGATTTGTGGACTGACATATTCTTCTGAAATGCAGGAGATTATTGAGAGACGTAGCGTATTTTTAATCAACGAGAAAAAGGGTGGAGCCAAATGGCGTCTGCGAACCTTGGAAGAGCATATGTGTGGGGGCAGGGAGGGGAATGAAAATAAATTTAAGAGGTTAAAAAAAAAGGGGGACTTGAAGTTAACGACAAAAGTGACTTATTTAAATTTTCCTTCAGAAGAGCAGTAATGACTGCAGAAGTACAGAGAAGGATAGCCAGGAGTTGATATAAACAGTATGGAAAAGTAAATTCTTCAAGAGTTTACTGTTAGCATTAAATTAGCTTTATAGAAATTGAACACATAGAAATACTGCACAACTACAGACATGCTTAAGAAGTAGCATAAGTGTAATATAATAATTACATATTTAGTATTGAAAATTTCCGTTGTCAGCTGAGCTCATTAAAAATCAGTTTAGATTTTCTCTAGTAACTAAACTGAGAACGGTCTATCTATTCAAAAACACATCACATAGTCACTGCAATAATGGTTATGCAAACTGCAGCATAAGCAATTTCACAATAATATTGGTCATCATTACAGAGTACATTCAATTTAATCTCCTCCTTTCTCTATTTTATGTGAAAATCGTGTTTGCAGCTCTCCGAGGAGAAGTGTATCTACACACAGCAAGATTATCTTAGGTTCTCTTACAGGTGGGCTCACATGGAGTTGCCTGAGGAATGACCCCAGTGGAAACAGGAAGACTAACAGATGTCTAGGCAAGGCTATGGCTTTTCCAGTGGTCATGAATGGATGTAAGAGTTGTTCTATAAAGAAAGCTAAGTGCAGAAAAATTGATGCTTTTGAACTGTGGTGTTGAAGAAGACTCTTGAGAGTCCCTTGGACTGCAAGGAGATCCAACCAGTCCATCCTAAAGGAAATCAGTCCTGGGTGTTCATTGGAAGGACTGATGTTGAAGCTGAAACTCCAATACTTTGGCCACCTGATGCAAAGAGCTGACTCATTGGAAAAGACCCCGATGCTGGGAAAGATTGAAGGCGGGAGGAGAAGGGGATGACAGAGGATGAGATGGTTAGATGGCATCACCAACTCAATGGACATGGGTTTGGTGGGCTCCGGGAGTTGGTGGTGGACAGGGAGGTCTGGCATGCTGCAGTTCGTGGGGTCACAAAGGTCGGACACGACCAAGCGACTGAACTGAACTGAACTGAACAGATGTGAAGTGGGGTTCATTCCTTAAAGTTATTCATTTCTTGTATGATCTGGAGAGAACACTTTCCCCTTTGCTGTTACCACTCTCCTCGTTGTTTTGCAACTCACATGTGGTGTAGACTTCCCAAAGATGATGTGTTTATGAGGTTCTCCCACCAATGGCGTGTAGACATCTTGTGTCCTGCTGATTAATTGGGTTCAAGGACATAAAGCTGGGAAAATGGAGTTCAGGGATCAGACAGGACATGATCTCAAGGGCTCCTAAGCCTTTCTGTTTGATGACTCTTCTCAGCAATGGCTTCAGAGTAACCCTAAGACATCCCAGGTTTAGAGGTATCAGGGCAGTTGGAACTTTACAGAAGATTGAGGACAATTACAAATTAAATGTTGATACATAACACTATACGCTGATTTGGCCTTCAGTAATCCCTGAGGATGACTGCTTTTATAGGTCCCAAGCAAACACATCTTCTCCCTCAAAGGTGGTTAGGAAATAACAGTGAAATTGACTCCAGAAGATAAATTATTCTGATATTTCTGTAGGAGTGGCAGGATTATGAATCTTTTGAATGTTTTCTCCAGGTTTGATGTTTTCGTGTCTAATGCTTATGAGAAGTATTATCATAATAATATCTTAGATCATTTTGTAATCTTTGTAAATGTCCCAGAAAGTACAAACAAATAAATTTATGCAGCCTGGAATCCATTATGTAATTGCTTACAGACTAAGGTCTCTTGAGTTCTAAGTGAATATTTACTTATTGTTTATGTAAACCCAACATACTTTCTGACAAATCCATTTCTTCTCATTACCCTAGCTGCACAATTTTTTATTGATCAGATAATTACAAGGAAAACTCTCAGCCAAGAGTTATATCTAAGTACATCCCCCCCTTCCATAACAATAAACTCTCATTCTTCCATATATTCAGATAATACCCAGCTCCACAGGGTCACGAGGAGTCAGACGGGACTGAGCATAGCACAGTAGTGTCTGCATAAGCGCTGCCCTGGCGGCTCGGTGGCGAAGAGTCTGCCTGCCATGCCAGGAGACGTGCGTGCAGTCCCCGGGTCAGAAAGGACCCCTGGCAGAGGAACTAGTAAGCCGCTTCTGTATTCTTGCCTGGGAAACTTCATGGACAGAGGAGCCTGCTGGGGCTGTAGTTCACGGGGTCACAAAAGAGGCAGAACAACTGAGCAACTAAACAACAGTATCTCCATAAACAAGTAAGAAAATACTCATCTCCCTTGCTTATCTCAGCAACAGATTTGATCAATAAGAAAGTACAGGACAAAACCCAACAGTGCAAAAATATTCTTTCCTAGCTTTCTTTTTCATCTTTTACAGCTAGGATTTCCTCAGACATACACCAACAAACATCAGTTTGAAAGTTATTTTCTCTTCTACTTTAAAGTTGTTGTTGTTGTTGTTAATGTCTTTCCAGGACTTCCCTGGTGGCCCAGTAGTTAAAACTCCACATGCCCACTGCAGCGGGCATGGGTTCCACCCCTGGTCGTGGAACCAAGATCCTGCATCATCTGCGGCATGGCTAACTAAAAGTGTGAAAAGTGCAGAACCCCATCAAGGTCAGCGTTTCCTAGTTCCCCTCAAGTTTTATCTACTTCTATGTAAGGAATTCCTCTTCAGGCATGTATTTCAGGCGGTATGCCGGTGTAACGCCATCCCCATGGAGTTGACTGTGTTAACAGAAGAGGATACAGCCGTAGAATACAGCTTCTTCTTTGGTGGGGAGCGTAACAAGGGATGGGACAAGCTCTCATCCCTCTCGACCCACCCTGTGCTCCAAACCATACTTCCTGCACCCATTTCCAGCCAGTTATGGAGCGCAGTGGGGATACAAAGGCAGGCCCACCTTGGCAAAAGATGGGATTCTTCTTGGCTTGAAAATTCTTGGCTTGAGGATTCCGCATCAGCCTAGCCTAACTGTCCTTGGAGCTATGCTGCAAGCTCTTAGTATCCAAACATCCCTCTGTCCCCTTTCACAGGTGTCAGACCAGCTCTCTCCCTCCTCAAGTACACTCCCCCACTAACCTCTTACAAGGCTGACACCGTTTCAGAATCTGCTTCTCAGCTCACTGGAACTAATCCAGGAGGTGCCACCCCCCTTTCACAACCATCAAGTAAACGGACAAGCGTGATGGCTAATATGCTGTGGCAACTTGGCTGGCTATGGTGCCCAGTTGGTCCCAAACCAGTCCAGATATTGCTGTCAAGGGTATTTTTCCAGGTGCCATGAATATTTCAATTGGTAAACTTGGAGGAAAGATGGACATTTACATCAGTAGACTTTGAGTAAGCAGATTATATTCCATCATGTGGGTGGGCCTCCTCCAACATCTTAAGAGTAAAGACAGGTTTCTGAAGAAGGAATTCTCAAGACCTCAACAGAGAAAAGAGGCAGGCATTAAGGAATTAAATACCCTAACATGGGATGTGAGAGTTGGACTGTAAAGAAGGCTGAGCACTGAAGAACAGATGCTTTCAGATTGTGGTGCTGGAGAAGACTCTTGAGAGACCCTTGGACTGCAAGGAGATCAAACCAGTCAATCCTAAAGGAAATCAACCCTGAATATTCATAAGAAGGGTGGAGGCTGAAGCTGAAGCTCCAATACTCTGGTCACCTTATGTGAAGAGCCAGCTCATTGGGAAAGACCCTGATGCTGGGAAAGATTGAGGGCAGGAGGAGAAGGGAGCATCAGAGGATGAGATAGTTGGATGGCATAACCAACTCAATGGACATGAATTTGAGCAAACTCTGGGGAATAGTGAAGGACAGGGAAGCCTGGCGTGCTGCAGTCCGTGGGGTCACAAAGAGTTGGGCGCAACTAAGCAACTGAACAACAACGTGGGATCAGGAGACATGACAGCGTGTGGTCAAAGGAGCCTTGAGGAATACTATAAGGAAAGGGTTACCGAGGGAGGAGGGGTCTCCATTTTTGAAAGGAGTGTTACCAAAATCTTTGCAAGAATAATTTGTCAGAACCTTCAGGAACTCTTCAACAAGGTAGTTGAATGTCTGATACTGTATTTTTGTTATTGGTAAGAATTCATTATGGAGCTGAAAGTGGTCTTAAATTTCAGAGTTAAGGAACTATAATTTCTTTCTCTGAATTAATCATAATATTTGTGATTCAATAAACATTGAATTCATGCCCTGCCTTTTTGGGGTAAAGTGATCTCAAACATAAAAATGAAACAGAAGCAGCGAGTGACTTTGCATAGGATAAGAACCAGAGGGAAGAAAATGTATTGTTAATAACAATTATTTTTTTTGTTATTATAGAATTCATAGGTGCCTCCAGTCTTCACTCTTTTCCTGAATTTCCAAGGATCTCTACAGTCAGCAAGTATTGATTTTAGCATATAAAACTCTTTACTAAAGATACTATGGCATGTGTGAATTCTCCCTGCAAAAGTCCTGGGCTCCTATAGGTCAGGATCCCCCAGCTTTTTGGTTTTCATGCCACAGCTCTGTTTTCTGAATCATCTCTGGGAAGTAGAAATTCCTGGCTTAAAACTTAGAGCCACAAAATCGCCACAATCTGTAGAGGGACCTTTCAGTCGAGTGAAGAGAAGGTTCCATCCAGGTGGAGACACAGGCCACGCCCTCCAGCTTCCTCCAGAAGCTGCATCGTGCTGTTAGGGTTCCTCTCCATCACCTGTGCCCACGCGGCTGGGCACTTTCCCCCTCTGCTCTTCCTACCAAGTGCCCTCCTCTTTCACAGCTTCTTTCCATCCCTTCCCAGGAGTCTCTTCTATACTTGGCATTAAAATTTCCTTCATCCCTCCGTGTAGCCCTAACCGCAGTCTGGCATTTCCCTGGCACATTAACACGGAGGGATGAGTGGTAGAGAGACCATGGACTGCTACCTCCCCTGTGGGAAGTCAGCCAGGAAACTTCGTGACTCATCACACTCTGCCACTGTGTAAGGTTGCCCTAAGCCGATGGTGCCCAGGCAGCCCATGAGTGAGGGCGTGTCCTGGCCCCATTGTGACTTGCGAGACTTAAAGTGTCATTGTTTATCTGACCCATCCTAGAAATGACTTGGTATCTTCTGAACTGAGCCACTATGTCACTGAGAGAGGGAATGGACGACCTGGAACCAGAGATCCCTGAAACCTCCACAAAGGAGGCGATCGCACCTCAGGAAGGCTGGGTGCCCCGAGGGACATCGGGAGGTCTAGTCACAGCAGGTCCACTTGAGACTCTCAGCTGGATGCAAATGTCCTCGTTGGAAGAGGCCTCGGATGATACGTCCCAAATGTAGTGGTGGTGTGTGTGTCTGTGGTGTGTGATGTGTGCATCTGTGTCTAAGCGGTGTGTATGTGTATGTGTGTTCAGTCACTCAGTCATGTCCAACTCTTTGTGACCCCATGGACTGTAGCCCATCAGGCTCCTCTGTCCATGGGAATTTTACCAGCAAGAATACTGGAGTGGGTTGCCATTTCCTCCTCCAGGGGATCTTCCCGACCCAGGGATCCAACTCGTGTCCCCTGCATCTCCTGAATTGACAGGCAGGATCTTTACCACTGTGCCACCTAAGAAGCCCGTGTATGTGTGTACATGGTATGTATGGTGTGGTGTGTGCAATAGGATAATTGGTGTCATTAGGTCAGCGATTAATTCCTACAGGCCTGGCCATTAGAAACCACAGATTGTCTTTTGCGTGGGTAAGGTGGCGACTCACAGTGGAAGCTAGTGTTAGTGACTGATCTCAGTGCTGGTGAGGATTCTAGGATTCAGGTAGACATGGCCTCTCCCCTGGGGGTGGGGATGATGTGCGTCATTGCTCCATCACGGCCTGCAGAGTGGCCTGAATGTCCACACATGGGGAGACCTGTACTGACACGCATCTTCCCTCCCAGTAACCCCAGGACCCCCATCCCCCGAGTCCCTCTGTGCAGGGCACAGCTCTCCTCTCCATTCAGCTGCACCTGTCTTTCCCACCCCATCATGTTCTGAACTCTGATGCTGGTTTAAGCTCTTCTTTTCCTGAAAGACAAGTCAGATATTCCAGAGAAGAGTAGTTTCTCATCACAGCATCACCTCTACTGATACACCAGCCATGCAACCTTTTCTGACAATTCATGGAGCCAACTGCCCCACCTCCAATGAATGAGTTTGACTGGAGATGAGTGTGATCTGGAGATGAGTGTGATCTGGAGATGAGTTTGATCTGGAGATGAGTGTGATCTGGAGATGAGTGTGATCTGGAGATATGTTTGACCTGGAGATGAGTTTTATCCCTCCCTCACACCAGGGCTCAGCCTGATTCTTCACGATAATCAACACCTTACCTGAATCACAGTGACTGCCTTCAAGAATGGGCACATTGTCTAATTTAAAACAGTGACAGTTAGGTCCAGAATATACATATATATGTGTATATGTGTGTGTGTGTGTGTGTATACACATGTTTAAGACTGTTTATGTATTCTGGCTGTGCTGGGTCTGGGTTGCTGTGTGGGCTTTTCTGTGGTTGCAGTGAATGGTTACTCTCTAGTTTCCATGTGTGGGCTTCTCATCTCAGTGACTTCTCTTGTTATTGAGCATGGGCTCTGGAGTACTTGGACTCAGTAGCTGTGGTGCGTGGACTCAGTAGCTGTGGTACTTGGACTCAGTAGCTGTGGTACTTGGACTCAGTAGCTGTGCCTCCTGGGCTCTAGGGCACAGAATCAGTAGTTGTGGCACACGGGCTTAGTTGCTCCGCAGCATGTGGGATCTTCCTGGACCTAGGATCGAACCTGTGTCCCCTGCATTGGCAGGCAGATTCTTAACCACTGGACCAGGGATGTCCCTACATATATTTGTAACATCGAGGGAGAAACGTGTGCTTTTTCCCTGGTGGATATGAAGCCAAGTGAGGAAGCAGAGCTAAAGCTGCATTAGCACCTTGGCGAGGGCTAGTATGAATCAGGGAGGGGAGTCTGGCCAAGAACGAGACCAGTGCCTGGAGAAGAACGACATGGAGTTGATTGGTGCGGTGAAGCAGTCCTGCTGACATTGTCTGAGGTCATGCAGTGTTGTGGCATGGCTGACTCTAACCCTAGACCTGGAAGTTTTAGTGACCTCAGTCAAAGCTTTTAAAACTTGAGTTGGTTGTCATTTAAGTTTATGGTCCCTTTGCTGTGCAAAAGCTTTGAACTTTAATTAGGTCCCATTTGTGTATTTTTGTCTTTATTTCCGTAACTCTAAGAAATGGATCCAAAAGACATTGCTTCAATTTATGTCAAGTGTTCTCTTCTAGAAGTTTTATGGTTTCAGGTCTTACATTTATATCTTTAATCCACTTTGAGTTTATTTTTACATACGGTGTTAGAGAATGTTCTGATTTCACTCTTTTCCATGTAGCCATCCTGTTTTTCCAGCATTGCTATTGAAGAGACTCTTTTATTCCCATTGTATATTCTTGCCTCCTTTGTGGTAGATTAATTGACTATAAATTCTTGGGTTTATTTCTGGTCTTTCTATCCTAATCCATTGAACTATATTTCTGTTTTTGTGCCAGTACCATACTGTTTTGATTACTATAGGTTTGTAGTATAGTCTAAAGCCAGAGAGACTGATTCTTCCAGCTCTGTTCCTCTTTCTCAAGATTGCTTTGTCTATTCTGGGTCTTTGTGTTTCCACACAGATTTTCTTTTTAAATTTGTTTTAGTTCTGTGAAAAATGCCATGGGTAAATTTAACAGGGATTACTTTGAATCTGTAGATTGCCTTGGGGAGTATGGTCATTTTAACAATATTGTTGATTCTTCCAATCCAACAACATGGTTTATCTTTCCATCTGTTTATGTCTTCTTCAATTTCTTTCATCAGCATCCTATAGTTTTTGGAGTACAGGTCTTTTACCTCCTTAGGTAGGTTTCTTCCTAGGTATTTTATTCTTTGTGATACAATGGTAAATGAGATAATTTCCTTAACTTCTCTCTGATATTTTGCTGTTAGTGTATAGAAATGCAGCAGATTTCTGTATATTAATTTTGTATCCTGCAACTTTACCAAATTAATTGACGAGCTCTAGTATTTTTCTGGTAGCACCTTTAGTATTTTCTATACATAGCATCATGTCATCTGAAAATAGTGACAGTGTTAATTCTTCTTTCCCAATTTAGATTCTTTTATTTATCTTTCTTCTTTGATTGTTGTCGCTAGGACTTCCAAAACTATATTGAATAGAAGTGGCAAAGTGGGTGTAAAATATTTGCAAATGATGCTACCAACAAGGGATTAATTTCCAAAATTTACAAATAGCTCATCAGCTTAATATCCAAAAAACAAACAACCCAATTTTAAAAAGTGGGCAGAAGACTTAAATAGGCATTTCTCCAAGAAGACATCCAGATGGCCAAAAGGCACATTAAAATATCCTCAACATCACATTTGCATTAGAGAAATGCAAATCAAAAGTACAATGATGTACCAACTCACACAGTCAGAATGGCCATCATTAAAAAGCCTACAAATAATAAGTACTGGACAGGGTATGGAAAAAAAGAAACCCTCCTCCATTGTTGGTACAACCACTATGGAATACAGTATGGAGATTCCTTGAAAAGCTAAAAATCCACTTTTAGATTTACCATACGATCGTGCAATGCCACTCCTGGGCATATATCTGGAGAAAACTATAATTTGAAAACATACACTCACTTCTGTGTTCATAGCAGTGGCTATTTGAAATAGCCAACACATGGAAGCAACCTAAGTGTGCATTAACAGATGAACCAATTCAGTTCAGTTCAGTTGCTCAGTCATGTCCGACTCTGTGCGACCCCATGAATCGCAGCAGGCCAGGCCTCCCTGTCCATCACCAACTCCCAGAGTTCACACAGACTCACGTCCATCAAGTCCGTGATGACATCCAGCCATCTCATCCTCTGTCGTCCCCTTCTCCTCCTGCCCCCAACCCCTCCCAGCATCAGAGTCTTTTCCAATGAGTCAACTTTTCACATGAGGTGGCCAAAGTATTGGAGCTTCAGCTTTAGCATCATTCCTTCCAAAGAAATCCCAGGGTTGATCTCGTTCAGAATGGACTGGTTGGATCTCCTTGCAGTCCAAGGGACTCTCAAGAGTCTTCTCCAACACCACAGTTCAAAAGCATCAATTCTTCGGGCTCAGCCTTCTTAAGAGTCCAACTCTCACATCCATACATGACTACTGGAAAAACCATATCCTTCACTAGACGGACCTTAGTTGACAAAGTAATGTCTCTGCTTTTGAATATACTATCTAGGTTGGTCATAACTTTTCTTCCAAGGAAAAGCGTCTTTTAATTGCATGGCTGCAGTCACCATCTGCAGTGATTTTGGAGCCCCCCAAAATAAAGTCTGATACTGTTTCCACTGTTTCCCCATCTATTTCCTATGAAGTGATGGGACTGGATGCCATGATCTTTGTTTTCTGAATGTTGAGCTTTAAGCCAACATTTGCACTCTCCTCTTTTACTTTCACCAAGAGGCTTTTTAGCTCCTGTTCACTTTCTGCCATAAGGATGGTGTCATCTGCATATCTGAGGTTATTGATATTTCTCCCAGCAATCTTGATTCCAGCTTGTGTTTCTTCCAGTCCAGCGTTTCTCATGATGTACTCTGCATATAAGTGAAATAAGCAGGGTGACAATATACAGCCTTTTCCTATTTGGAACCAGTCTGTTGTTCCATGTCCAGTTCTAACTGTTGCTTCCTGACCTGCATACAGATTTCTCAAGAGGCAGATTAGGTGGTCTGGAATTCCCATCTCTAGAAGAGTCTTCCACAATTTATTGTGATCCACACAGTCAAAGGCTTTGGCATAGTCAATTAAGCAGAAATAGATGTTTTTCTGGAACTCTCTTGCTTTTTCCATGATCCAGCAGATGTTGGCAATTTGATCTCTGGTTCCTCTGCCTTTTCTAAAACCAGCTTGAACATCAGGGAGTTCACAGTTCACGTATTGCTGAAGTCTGGCTTGGAGAATTTTGAGCATTACTTTACTAGCATGTGAGATGAGTGCAATTGTGCGGTAGTTTGAGCATTCTTTGGCATTGCCTTTCTTTGGGATTAGAATGAAAACTGACCTTTTCCAGTCCTGTGGCCACTGCTGCATTTTCCAAATTTGCTGGCATATTGAGTGTAGCACTTTCACAGCGTAATCTTTCAGGATTTGAAATAGCTCCACTGGAATTCCATAACCTCCACTAGCTTTGTTCGTAGTGAGGCTTTCTAAGGCCCACTTGACTTCACATTCCAGGATGTCTGGCTCTAGATTAGTGATAACATCATCGTGATTATCTGGGTCATGAGGATCCTTTTTGTACAGTTCTTCTGTGTATTCTTGCCACCTCTTCTTAATATCTTCAGCTTCTGTTAGGTCCATACCATTTCTGTCCTTTATTGAGCCCATCTTTGCATGAAATGTTCCCTTGGTATCTCTAATTTTCTTGAAGAGATCTCTAGTCTTTCCCATTCTGTTCTTTTCCTCTATTTCTTTGCACTGATCACTGAAGAAGGCTTTCTTATCTCTTCTTGCTAGTCTTTGGAACTCTGCATTCAGATGCTTATATCTTGTCTTTTCTCCTTTGCTTTTTACCTCTTTTCTTTTCACAGCTATTTGTAAGGCCTCCCCAGACAGCCATTTTGCTTTTTTGCATTTCTTTTCCATGGGGAAGGTCTTGTTTTGTATCTCCTGTACAATGTCACGAACCTCATTCCATAGTTCATCAGGCACTCTATCTATCAGATCTAGGCCCTTAAATCTATTTCTTACTTCCACTGTATAATCATAAGGGATTTGATTTAGGTCATACCTGAATGGTCTAGCAGTTTTACCTACTTTCTTCAATTTAAGTCTGAATTTGGTAATAATAGTTCATGATCTGAGCCACAGTCAGCTCCTGGTCTTGTTTTTGCTGACTGTATATAGCTTCTCCATCTTTGGCTGCAAAGAATATAATCAATCTGATTTCGGTGTTGACCATCTGGTGATGTCCATGTGTAGAGTCTTCTCTTGTGTTGTTGGAAGAGGATGTTTGCTATGACCAGTGCATTTTCTTAGCAAAACTCTATTAGTCTTTGCCCTGCTTCATTCCGCATTCCAAGGCCAAATTTTCTGTTACTCCAGGTGTTTCTTGACTTCCTACTTTTGCATTCCAGTCCCCTATAATGAAAAGGACATGTTTTTTGGGTGTTAGTTCTAAAAGATCTTGTAGGTCTTCATAGAACCATTCAACGTCAGCTTCTTCAGCGTTACTGGTTGGGGCATAGACTTGGATTACTGTGATATTGAATGATTTGCCTTGGAAATGAATAGAGATCATTCTGTCGTTTTTGAGATTGCATCCAAGTACTGCATTTCGGACTCTTTTGTTGACCATGATGGGTACTCCATTTCTTCCGAGGGATTCCTGCCCGCAGTTTTAGATATAATAGTCATCTGAGTTAAATTCACCCATTCCAGTCCATTTTAATTTGCTGATTCCTAGAATGTCAATGTTCACTCTTGCCATCTCTTGTTTGACCACTTCCAATTTGCCTTGATTCATGGACCTGACATTCCAGGTTCCTGTGCAATATTGCTCTTTACAGCATTGGACCTTGCACCTATCACCAGTCACATCCACAGCTGGGTATTGTTTTTGCTTTGGCTCCATCCCTTCATTCTTTCTGGAGTTATTTTTCCACAGATCTCCAGTAGCATATTGGGCACCCACTGACCTGGGGAGTTCCTCTTTCAGTATCCTATCATTTTGCTTTTTCATACTGTTTCAGGCTTAAATAAAGTTAGTCACAAAGATTGTTGTCATAACAACTTACAGTTTAAGAAAAGAACATCTTATGTGACTAAGACAAGTTCAGTTCAGTCACTCAGTCATGTCCTACTCTTTGCGACCCCATGAACCGCAGGACACCAGGCCTCCCTGTCCATCACCAACTCCTGGAGTTTACTCAGACTCACGTCCATCAAGTCAGTGATGCCATCCAGCCATCTCATCCTCTGTCGTCCCCTTCTCCTCCTGCCCCCAATCTCTCCCAGCATCAGAGTCTTTTCAAATGAGTCAACTCTTCGCATGAGGTGGCCAAAGTACTGGAGTTTCAGCTTCAGCATCATTCCTTTCAAAGAAATCCCAGGGCTGATCTCCTTTAGAATGGACTGGTTGGATCTCCTTGCAGTCCCAGGAACTCTCAAGAGTCTTTTCCAACACCACAGTTCAAAAGCATCAATTCTTCGGTGCTCAGCTTTCTTCACAGTCCAATTCTCACATCCATACATGACCAGTGGGAAAACCATAGCCCTGACTAGACAGACCTTTGTTGACAAAGTAATGCCTCTGCTTTTTAATATGCTATCTAGGTTGGTCATAACTTTCCTTCCAAGGAGTAAATGTCTTTTAATTTCATGGCTGCAGTCACCATCTGATAGTCTCAACAAGGCCTTTTTATATAATTTTACCAGATACGCTACCGCAACATTCCCCTTAAGATAACAAGATTAGTCAGAAGGTTCCTGTTAAGAAGGAGAAACATTTCCTCCAGTAAAATACATTGTTTTTATATAATCATTAGTACAGAGCTTAAGGAAAAGCATACCTTTGAGCAAGATGGTGTTTTGCTGTGTAATCATTAGCTCTAGGCTTAAAGAAAGTCATAAAGATTGTTGTCATAACAACTCAGAGTTTAAGAAAAAAACATCTTATGTGACTGAGACAAAGCAATGTAGATAAAAGCGTTTGTCCCTTTCTCCTCCTCAAGAGCCCTAGACCCCTTTCTCCTCCTCCAGGACCCTGGAACCCTTCCTCCTCTAGGGCCCCAGACTTCTTATCAACCTTCCTAAGCATTAGCTCTCTCAAAACTAACACAACATTGCAGATCCACTATTCTTCATTTTTTTTAATGGTTAAAAATAAAAATTAAAGAAACCTTTGGATTGGAAACCATGCAGAGTGAGGAGAGGGCCACGCTCGTTGACTTCTGTCCTCGCTTCTTCCGAGAGCAGGCGTGCAGGACAGACGTTTACAAGACAGGCTGTTGTGGGGACCTTCTAGACGCCTTTCTCCTCCGTTCTGTGTCTCCTGAAGCCCACTTGTCTCTTGTTCCCTTTGAGGCTGAGAAGGAAGGCACCGTTTGTGGTGACGCTTTCTGCTTCTGATTCCTTCTTTCATCAAGATACGTCCCATCTGGACCCTCATGCGAGTGAAAGTGTAGGTGCTCAGTCGTGTCCGCCTTTTGCAACCCTGTGGACTGTAGCCGGCCAGGCTTCTCCATCCATGGGGTTTTCCAGGATACTGGAGTGGGTTGCCATTTCCTTCTCCAGGGTATCTTCCTGACTCAGGGATTGAACCTGGGTCTCCCACACTGCAGGCAGACTCTTTACCATCTGAGCCACCAGGGAATCCATCTTGATCGGCATATGTGAAAACTGTTTAGGTAAGGATATCATTAAGATTTTCCAGAGATCTACATTGTATATCAAGTACTAACTTTCTTTCAAAGCAAACTGATCTTGTCTTCCATGATGAAGAGTCAGGAATTGAGCAGATATAGGAATATTTTTAGCCTCACTGTGCAGAGCTGAGAAGCACACTCAGTTTCAGTGGACCTCTGTACCGTGTGGCAGTTCATCCTCTTCCCCAGATTTCTCTCTGGATAGAAATGAAGAAGCAGTTGGGAGAGAGAGACCCTCACTTCATTTACAGCGTTGGTGTCCCAGTGAGGGCAAAGCTAACGCTGCCAGTGAGCAGAACAAGGCAGTTTTCTCTGACAAAATCATAGAGACTAGGTTTTCTCTTGATTTACAGGGAACTGATTGAGGGATGAAATGCCCAATTCTGAGAATCAGAACCCTTGATTTCTCTTTACCTGAACTCCCATATCTCATTCTTCCTCCCTTTGCCTTGAGTTATTCATCTGTCTACTTGGCCATAGCTGAAAATAAACTTCTTCCAAATAAGTGGTGTTTTAGAGCAGGTCCTGTGGAGGAGGGCTGCTCCATTCCTGTAGCTACACGCATAGACAACAGCTTGCACACCTGCCCATTGCTAGGAGTGCATGTGTGCACACACGCACACACACAGAGCTGTGACAGCACAAACATGTTAGAAATCTAGGGATGCTAGCTGCTTTCATGTGGCCAAATACCTCCTAACAAGACTGGCTCCATCTTTGCTTTAGTCAGGTGGGGTCCCCTGGGATGCTGAGAGAATGATGGAGAGGGAAATAGATACAAGAGAGTTCTTCAGTTGGGGGATACCTATGAAAAATACAAATGATGGAACCAGATAACAGGAGACTCAGACTATAACAACGATCTGAAATGTCTCAGGTGACCCAAGTGGTAGGCTCAGAGCACAGAGTGTGCATCAGAGGAGTGGGCAGGAGTGGCCTGGCCCATCTCAGGTGGCATGTGGGGCTGCCCCAGCAGCAAGGCTATGGTGAGATCTGATGGGAGGTGCTGGTGCCAGACCACTATGGGAGACTGACTGCACTCCTTTAAGCTGAAAGGCAGGCTCTCACTGGTGGAGAGATCTGAGCTGGACACCTGCCTGACTGCCCAGCACAGGAGTAACTATGCCTCAGGGCTAGAAGGGAGAGCAGCAGGGGACCCTTAGAATTGTTGTAGATTGAATACACATGTTTGTTTGGGGTCACAATACAGCTTGTACATCTTGGGGGCACTTTCCTGTTTACCCCCCTTGTAGAGATTGGGGAAGCACCTTGTATAAGGTGCACACCCAATAATTAGTTGTCTTTAGTTGACAGCTTAATAGGCAAATTTGGCCTTGGAATGAGGAATGAAGCAGGGCAAAGACTAATACAGTTTTGCCAAGAAAATGCACTGGTCGTAGCAAACACCCTCTTCCAACAACACAAGAGAAGACTCTACACATGGACATCACCAGATGGTCAACACCGAAATCAGATTGATTATATTCTTTGCAGCCAAAGATGGAGAAGATCTATACAGTCAACAAAAACAAGACTGGGAGCTGACTGTGGCTCAGATCATGAAATCCATATTACCAAATTCAAACTTAATTTGAAGAAAGTAGGGAAAACCGCTAGACCATTCAGGTATGACCTCAATCAAATCCCTTATGATTATACAATGGAAGTGAGAAATAGATTTGAGGGCCTAGATCTCATAGAGTGCCTGATGAACTATGGAATGAGGTTCATGACATTGTACAGGAGACAGGGATCAAGACCAGTTCAGTTCAGTCCCTCAGTCGTGTATGACTATTTGCAACCCCATGAACTGCAGCACGCCAGGCCTCCATGTCGATCACCAACTCCCGGAGTTCACTCAGACTCACATCCATCAAGTCCGTGATGCCATCCAGCCATCTCATCCTCTGTCGTCCCCTTCTCCTCCTGACCCCAATCCCTCCCAGCATCAGATCTTTTCCAATGAGTTGACTCTTCGCCTGAAGTGGCCAAAATACTGCAGCTTCAGCTTTAGCATCATTCCTTCCAAAAATCCCAGGGTTGATCTCCTTCAGAATGGACTAGTTGGATCTCCTTGCAGTCCAAGGGACTCTCAAGAGTCTTCTCCAACACCACAGTTCAAACGCATCAGTTCTTTGGCGCTCAGCCTTCTTCACAGTCCAACTCTCACATCCATACATGACCACTGGAGAAACCATACCCTTGACTAGACGGACCTTAGTCGGCAAAGTAATGTCTCTGGATTTGAATATGCTATCTAGGTTGGTCATAACTTTTCTCCCAAGGAGTAAGCGTCTTTTAATTTCATGGCTGCAATCACCATCTGCAGTGATTTTGGAGCCCCCCCAAAATAAAGTCTGACACTGTTTCCACTGTTTCCCCATCTATTTCCCATGAAATGATGGGACCAGATGCCATGATCTTTGTTTTCTGAATGTTGAGCTTTTAACCCAACTTTTTCACTTTCCTCTTTCACTTTCATCAAGAGGCTTTTTAGCTCTTCTTCACTTTCTGCCATAAGGTTGATGTCATCTGCATATCTGAGGTTATTGATATTTCTCCCAGCAATCTTGATTCCAGCTTGTGTTTCTTCCAGTCCAGCGTTTCTCATGATGTACTGTGCATAGAAGTTAAATAAGCAAGGTGACAATATACAGCCTTGACGTACTCCTTTTCCTATTGAGAACCAGTCTGTTGTTCCATGTCCAGTTCTAACTGTTGCTTCCTGACCTGCATACAGATTTCTCAAGAGGCAGATCAGGTGGTCTGGTATTCCCATCTCTTTATGAATTTTCCACAGTTTATTGTGATCCACACAGTCAAAGGCTTTGGCATAGTCAATAAAACAGAAATAGATGTTTCTCTGGAACTCTCTTGCTTTTTCCATGATCCAGCAGATGTTGGCAATTTGATCTCTGGTTCCTCTGCCTTTTCTAAAACCAGCTTGAACATCAGGGAGTTCACAGTTCACGTATTGCTAAAGCCTGGCTTGGAGAATTTTGAGCATTACTTTACTAGCATGTGAGATGGGTGCAATTGTGTGGTAGTCTGAGCATTCTTTGGCATTTCCTTTCTTTGGGATTGGAATGAAAACTGACCTTTTCCAGTCCTGTGGCCACTGCTGCATTTTCCAAATTTGCTGGCATATTGAGTGTAGCACTTTCACAGCATCATCTTTCAGGATTTGAAATAGCTCCACTGGAATTCCATCACCTCCACTAGCTTTGTTTGTAGTGATGCTTTCTAAGGCCCACCTGACTTCACATTCCAGGATGTCTGGCTCTAGATTAGTGATCACATCATCGTGGTTGTCTGGGTCGTGAAGATCTTTTTTGTACAGTTCTTCTGTGTATTCTTGCTACCTCTTCTTAATATCTTCTGCTTCTGTTAGATCCAGACAATTTCTGTCCATTATCGAGCCCATCTTTGCATGAAATGTTCCCTTGGTATCTCTAATTTTCTTGAAGAGATCTCTAGTCTTTCCCATTCTGTTGTCTGCCTCTATTTCTTTGCATTGATCACTGAAGAAGGCTTTCTTATCTCTTCTTGCTATTCTTTGGAACTCTGCATTCAGATGCTTATATCTTTCTTTTCCTCCTTTGCTTTTTGCCTCTCTTCTTTTCACAGCTATTTGTCAGGCCTCCTCAGACAGCCATTTTGCTTTTTTGCATTTCTTTTCCATGGGGAAGGTCTTGTTCTGTATCTCCTGTACAATGTCACGAACCTCATTCCATAGTTCATCAGGCACTCTATCTATCAGATCTAGGCCCTTAAATCTATTTCTTACTTCCACTGTATAATCATAAGGGATTTTTTTAGGTTATACCTGAATGGTCTAGCAGTTTTCCCTACTTTCTTCAATTTAAGTCTGAATTTGGTAATAAGGAGTTCATGATTTGAGCCACAGTCAGCTCCTGGTCTTGTTTTTGCTGACTGTATATAGCTTCTCCATCTTTGGCTGCAAAGAATATAATCAATCTGATTTCGGTGTTGACCATCTGGTGATGTCCATGTGTAGAGTCTTCTCTTGTGTTGTTGGAAGAGGGTGTTTGCTATGACCAGTGCATTTTCTTGGCAAAACTCTATTAGTCTTTGCCCTGCTTCATTCCGCATTCGAAGGCCAAATTTTCCTGTTACTCCAGATGTTTCTTGACTTCCTACTTTTGCATTCCAGTCCCCTATAATGAAAAGGACATGTTTTTGGGGGTTTAGTTCTAAAAGATCTTGTAGGTCTTCATAAAACCATTCAACTTCAGTTTCTTCAGTGTTATACTGGTTGGGGCATAGACTTGGATAACTGTGATATTAAATGGTTTGCCTTGGAGACAAACAGAGATCATTCTGTCGTTTTTGAGATTGCATCCAAGTACTGCATTTCGGACTCTTTTGTTGACCATGATGGCTACTCCATTTCTTCCGAGGGATTCCTGCCGGCAGTAGTAGATATAATGGTCACATGAGTTAAATTCACCCATTCCAGTCCATTTTAGTTTGCCGATTCCTTGAATGTCAACGTTCACTCTTGCCATCTCTTGTTTGACCACTTCCAATTTGCCTTGATTCATGGACCTGACATTCCAGGTTCCTATGCAATATTGCTCTTTACAGCATCCGACCTTGCTTCTATCACCAGTCACATCCACAACTGGGTATTGTTTTTGCTTTGGCTCCATCCCTTCATTCTTTCTGGAGTTATTTCTCCACTGATCTCCCGTAGCATCTTGGGCACATAATTACCTGGGGAGTTCCTCTTTTGGTATCCTATCATTTTGCCTTTTCCTACTGTTGATGGGGTTCTCAAGGCAAGAATACTGAAGTGGCTTGCCATTCCCTTCTCCAGTGGACCATCCCCATGGAAAAGAAATGCAAAAAAACAAAATGGCTGTGTGGGGAGGCCTTACAAATAGCTGTGAAAAGAAGAGAAGCAAAAAGCAAAGGAGAAAAGGAAAGATATAAGCATCTGAATGCAGAGTTCCAAAGAATAGCAAGGAGAGATAAGAAAGCCTTCCTCAGCGATCAATGCAAAGAAATAGAGGCAAACAACAGAATGGGAAAGACTAGAGATCTGTTCAAGAAAATTAGAGATACCAAGGGAATATTTCATGCAAAGATGGGCTCGATAATGGACAGAAATTGTCTGGATCTAACAGAAGCAGAAGATATTAAGAAGAGGTAGCAAGAATACACAGAAGAACTGCACAAAAAAGATCTTCACGACCCAGACAATCACGATGATGTGATCACTAATCTAGAGCCAGACATCTTGGAATGTGAAGTCAAGTGGGCCTTAGAAAGCATCACTACAAACAAAGCTAGTGGAGGTGATGGAATTCCAGTGGAGCTATTTCAAATCCTGAAAGATGATGCTGTGAAAGTGCTGCCCTCAATATGCCAGCAAATTTGGAAAATGCAGCAGTGGCCACAGGACTGGAAAAGGTCAGTTTTCATTCCAATCCCAAAGAAAGGAAATGCCAAAGAATGCTCAAACTACCGCACAATTGCACTCATCTCACATGCTAGTAAAGTAATGCTCAAAATTCTCCAAGCCAGGCTTTAGCAATATGTGAACCGTGAACTCCCTGATGTTCCAGCTGGATTTAGAAAAGGCAGAGGAACCAGAGATCAAATTGCCAACATCCACTGGATCATGGGAAAAGCAAGAGAGTTCCAGAGAAACATCTATTTCTGCTTTATTGACTATGCCAAAGCCTTTGTGTGGATCACAATAAACTGTGGAAAATTCTGAGAGAGATGGGAATACGAGAGCACCTGACCTGCCTCTTGAGAAACCTATATGCAGGTCAGGAAGCAACAGTTAGAACTGGACATGGAACAACAGACTGGTTCCAAATAGGAAAAGGAGTGTGTCAAGGCTGCAAGGCTATGATTTTTCCAGTGGTCCTGTATGGATGTGAGAGTTGGACTGTGAAGAAGTCTGAGCACCGAAGAATTGATGCTTTTGAACTGTGGTGTTGGAGAAGACTCTTGAGAGTCCCTTGGACTGCAAGGAGATCCAACCAGTCCATCCTAAAGGGGATCAGCCCTAGTATTTCTTTGGAGGGAATGATGCTGAAGGTGAAACTCCAGTACTTTGGCCACCTCATGAGAAGAGTTGACTCATTGGAAAAGACTCTGATGCTGGGAGGGATTGGGGGCAGGAGGAGAAGGGGACGACCGAGGATGAGATGGCTGGATGGCATCACAGACTCGATGGACATGAGTTTGAGTGAACTCCGGGAGTTGGTGATGGACAGGGAGGCCTGGCATGCTGCGATCCATGGGGTCCCAAAGAGTCGGACACGGCTGAGCGACTGAACTGAACTGATACATCAATTTGTTAGTCATTCAGTCGTGTCTGACTCTTTGTGACCCCCGTGAACTGTAGCCCGCCAGGTTTCTCTGTCCATGGAATTCTCCAGGTGAAAATACTGGAGTGAGTTGTCATTTCCTTTTCCAGGGGATCTTCCTGACCCAGGGATCAAACGTAGGTCTCCCGCATTGCAGGCAGATTCTTTAACATCTGAGTCAACTGGGAAGCCTGTATATCAATTTGGGTAGAATTAATCTCTTAACAAAATTATGCCCTTTAATCCATACAGGTGGCATATCTAATTTGTTTAGGTGGTCTATAATTTCAGAAATGTCTTCTAATGCACACTAAATATATAGAATATATACATATTTTGATCATTTTAATTTTGAGTACTATTATTGTTATATTTCAATTTCCAGCTTCTCATTGCAAATATGTGGAGATAAAATTGATCTCTGTACATTGCTGTTGCATCCTACAACTTTGCTGAACTCACCTATTATTGCCAGTTGACAATTTGTGGATTCCTTGGAGTTCTTTCTCTTTCTCTTCTCTCTCCCTCATTCTTTCACTTTGCTGACAAAGTATTTAATTCATCCTTGCCTTGTTCCCAGTCTTGGAAAGCATTCCATCTTTCATCATTAAGAATGATGTGAGCTGGATCTTCTCGTGAGAAAGAGATCTTTACTTTTGTGAACTTCACATCAAAGGATCTTAACATGTGAGCCCTTGGGCCAGTAGCAGTAGTATCATCTGGAACTTGTTAGGAATCCCAATTCTTGACCTCATTCCAGACTGAATCAGGAGCTCTGAGGATAAGGCTTAGCAGTATTTATTGCACAAGCCTTCAAGGAGCTTTTGATACATTCTGATATGTGAAGACATTACTTCCAAGTCTTCCTTTCTCTTCTTTTCTTCCTTCTTTCCTTCCTTTCTTTTGCTCAACAATTTTTGTTGTCTTTGTTCAGTTGCTGAGTCATGTCCAGCTCTTTGTGACCCCATGGACTGCAGTACGCCAGGCTTCCCTGTCCTTCACTATCTCCCGGAGTTTGCTCAAACTCATGTCCATTGAGTCAGTGATGCCATCCAACCATCTCATCCTCTGTCATCCCCTTCTCCTCCTGCCTTCAATCTTTCCCAGCATCAGGCTCTTTTCTAGTGAGTCAGCTTTTCACATCAGGTGGCCAAAGGATTGGAGCTTCAGCTTCAGCATCTGTCCTTCCAACGAATACTAAGGGTTGATTTCCTTTAGGATTGACTGGTTATATCTCAGCTATTTGCACAGTATTTAATAGTTGCTTTCTCTGTGTTCTCAGTCATGTCCAACTCTTTGCAACCCTATGGACTGTAGCCTGCCAGGCTTCTCTGTCCATGGAATTTCCAGGAAAGAATGCTGGAGCAGGTTGCCATTTCCTACTCCAGGGAACCTCCCAACCCAGGGATTGAACCCACATCTCCTACATATCCTGCATTTGTAGGAGAATTTGTTTTACCATTGAGCCACCTGGGAAGCCCATTTAATAATGATTTGGCCATTCATCTGGTGTGACTTCCTGAAAGGATACCCTGCTGCTTTGAGTAATGGTTTGCCAACCCAACAGTGGGCAGACACTACAATGTGAGTTTCTATCTATGTGCTTTCACTAACCTTTAAATAAAGCTCACTGCTTTCAATATGGCAATTCACTCTCAAACTTTTATGAAGCAACATCATCACAGGTAATTTGGTGATAGTTTCATACTTTTTATCACAAAACTCCACACTCTTAGGAAAACAGAGTAGCTTGAGGAAAGTTACAAAGAGAAATTAGTGGTCAGTTTTTGGCTGATTGAGATTTGACCCCACATAGAGGACCTCTTCTGCAGAACTGGTGCAAGTGAGGAGTGAGGTATAATAATGCAGAAGAGTGCATGCAAATATCCCCCAATTGCTCTTCATTTCTGTTCTTCTCTTTTCCTACATTGAGTTAGCCTAAATTTGCACCAAAGACAAGCAAATCAAATAAAAAATCACTTACTGTGTTTTGACACATTAAGCAGAGTACAACGTGCACTCACATATCAGATTCTTCAAGAGAAAATGCAGAGAGAAGATGTGAAAGACAAACCATTTATCTGAGTTTAATCTCAGAAAGCTGGAAATCAGAAAACTTCACTGTGCCACTGGAAGCAAAGCTTTTGGAAAATAGGATTAGAATTAGGGTTAGTTCTGAAATAGTTCTGAAAGGGTGATTTTTAAAAATTCTTTTCATTCCCTGTTACCCTAATTGTGGTGAGTCCACTTGATAGGCTAAATCCCAGGCTCTCCTCTTAAAAGCTAGAAGAACTATTTTTGCCTCCATGATACTGTGGCTTGGAAACATCTACATAAGGATATGTGAGTGCTGTAGTATATAGCTTCTAAAAGTCTTCAAATATTGCCCTAAACCCACTTTCTAGTTTCATCTCGTTTTTATTTATTTATAAAGATTAAAAAAAATTTTGGCCACATCATTCAACACGTAGGATCTTGGTTCCACAACCAGGGATCAAACCCACACCCACTACAGTGGAAGTGCAGAGTCTTAACCACTGGACTTCCAGGGAAGTCCCATTTCATCTCCTTTTCATTCCATAAACATTATTGACCTGCAGTGGTCAATAAGAAGGGTATGAAGTCGCCTTTTTCTATATCCCAGGGTGGAAACTACAAAGATCTAAGGGAAGATGCTCTTTTGGTGGACAGACCTTTGGACATCACTGTGTAGGACCTCAAACCAGCACCTCCACGCTCCATTCATTAGACTGGCCCTGGGGAAAAAAATCTATCCCTGGGCATCCATTGTGGCAATCAGAGCCAAGAATATTCTCCAAAGCAAATTATTCACAGGACACACACAATATAATAATTTCTAGAAGCTGGGCAAATACAGACGAACAGAAGGATTGCATGAGCAAAATAATTAAGTTTTTTTTTCTTATGTTACTCTAATATAGAAGCCCACAAATCTATTCATTTCAAAAGAAACTGAGAATTCTTTGCCTCTGTTAAAAATAAGAAACTGCATAAATATTTAAGCAGGTTTCTTAATGATGTTCTTAGGCCTAAAACTCTCTTGGCAGTGGACTTTGTGTACCTACTTGCAACTTTTATCCCCATTAGTATCTAAATCCTTTCCAAGGAATTGGAAGAGAATAGAACTGTCTTTATTGTTATAGCATGGAGATAAAGTTGGCATTATAAGAATTTAGGCTAAAAATAATACCAAGTACAGCCAAAGAGTAATATGTTATATCATTATCCAGAGTTTTCTGGAAAATGAGAGCAGCCCTACTTTCTGCCAGTTTTCAGCAACTGAATTTCTGTGTTTTGGGTAAACCATAGTGTTCAGCTTGGATACAGTAGATATTTCCTGCCACCCTGGAACATCGTATAGCAATTATTTTAAAATAGAGGCCTATTATCTGCGAGTCTTTCTATAACCAGTGTTTTAAAATGTGTTTATTTATTCAACAAATATTTCTTAAAGAGAACTCTAGGCTTTCCCATTGTGTTGTTTTCCTCTATTTCTTTGATCACTGAGGAAGGCTCTTGACAATCTCTTTTAAAAATTAGAGATAGCAAAGGAACATTTCATGCAAAGATGGGCACAATAAAGGACAGAAGTGGTATGGACCTAACAGAAGCAGAAGATATTAAGAAGAGATGGCAAGAATACACAGAAGAACTATACAAAAATTATCTTCATGACCTGGATAACCACAATGGTGTGATCACTCACCTAGAGCCAGACATCCTGGAATATGAAGTCAAGTGGGCCTTTGGGAACATTACTACAAATAGAGCTAGTGGAGGTAATGGAATTCCAGCTGAGCTGTTTCAAGTCCTAATGGATGATGCTGTGAAAGTGCTGCACTCAATATGCCAGCAAATTTGGAAAATGCAGCAGTGGCCACAGGACCGGAAAATGTCCGTTTTCATTCCAATCCAAAAGAAAGGCAATGCCAAAGAATGCTCAAACTACTGTACAATTGCACTCATCTCTCACGCTAGTAAAGTAAAGCTCAATATTCTCCAAGCCAGGTTTCAACAGTACATGAATTGAGAACTTCCAGATGTTCAATCTGGATTTAGAAAAGTCAGAGGAACCAGAGATCAAATTGCCAACATCTGTTGGATCATTGAAAAAGCGAGAGAGTCCCAGAAAAACAAACATCTATTTCTGCTTTATTGACTATGCCAAAGCCTTTGATTATGTAGATCACAGCAAACTGTGGAAAATTCATAAAGAGATGGGAATACCAGACCACCTGATCTGCCTCCTGAGAAATCTGTATACAGGTCAGGAAGCAACAGTTAGAACTGGACATGGAACTACAGACTGGGTCCAAATCGGGAAAGGGGTATGTCAAGACTGTATATTGTCACCCTGCTTATTTAACTTATATTCAAAGTACAAATTGGGTAATGCCGGGCTGGATGAAGCACAAGCTGGAATCAAAATTGCCATGAAAAATATCAATAACTTCAGATATGCAGATGATACCTCCCTTATGGCAGAAAGCAAAGAAGAACTAAAGAGCCTCTTGATGAAAGTGAAAGGAAAATGAAAAAGCTGGCTTAAAACTCAGCATTCAGAAAACTAAGATCACGGCATCCAGTCCCATCACTGCATGGCCAATAGATGGGCCATGGGGAAACAATGGAAACAGTGACAGACTTTCTTTTCTTGGGCTCCAAAATCACTGCAGATGGTGACTGCAGCCATGAAATTAAAAGATGCTTGCTCCTTGAAAGAAAGTTAGAATCAACCTAGACAGCATATTAAAAAACAGAGACATTACTTTGCCAACAAACGTCCATCTAGTAAAGCTTTGGTTTTCCAGTAGTCATGTATGGATGTGACAGTTGGACTATAAAGAAAGCTGAGTACCAAAGAATTGATGCCTTTGAACTGTGGTGTTGGAGAAGTCTCTTGAGAGTCCCTTGGACTACAGGGAGATCCAACCAGTCCATCCTAAAGGAAATCAGTCCTGAATATTCATTGGAAGGACTGATGCTGAAGCTGAAGCTCCAATACTCTGGCCACCTGATGCAAAGAACTGACACACTGGGAAAGACCAGGAGAAGGGGATGACAAAGAATGAGATGGTTGGATGGCATCACCAGTCCATGGGGTCGCAAAGTCAGGCATGAGTGAGTGACTGAACTGAATGACAACAAATATTTACTGAGTACCCAACATGCTGAAGGTGCTAAAGATGAACAGACAGCATTATAATAACAGTGCCTAAAGCTAGAGAGAAGGCAAGAGTGGAAAGAGACAGTTGGCTAAGACGTAGGAACTTAAGGTTATTACATGCTATGTGCATGTGGGTGATGGGCCTCCCTGGTGGCTCAGATGGTAACGAATCTGCCTGCAGTGGAGGAGACCTGGGTTTGATCCCTGGGTTGGGAAGATCTCCTGAAGAAGAGAATTGCTACCCACTCCAGTATTCTTGTTTGGAGAATTCCACAGATGGAGGAACCTGGAAGGCTATAGTCCAAGAGGTCACAAAGAATTGGACACAACTGAGTGACTAACACTTTCACACTTCCATCTGGGAGATGGGATGAGGGGTGAGTGAGTGAAGGAGACGAGTGATGGAGGAGATGACATTGAAGATGGACCTAAAGGCTGAGAAGGAATCATCCTTGTAAAACTGGAGACTATGAGATAAGAATTATTTTCCTTCCATGTATACATGTCTCTCAACACATGTGGTAGCCAGGAATTTTGAAATCCATAATTCTTATTCAGAAATCAGGAAACGTAACATAGAGTGTACAATAATGTGATCTATTTTCAATTTACACAGTGAAAAATAATGGATGAATTTTGACATAAACCACAACATTGCTCAACCCTCTAGAAATCCATTCTTTCTGTTCTCTGCTATAATGTCATACCCACCAAAAATTGGAAGATCCCATAATCTTGTTCTCCAAACTCATATGCATCACCATTGTTTTTTTAATTATTATTATTATTAGTTTTTGGCTGTGCTACATAGCACATGAGGTATTAGTTCTCTCACCAGGGATCAAACCCAGACCTCCTGCGATGGAAGCTCGGAGTTTTAACAGCCGAATGGCCAGGGAAGTCTCCTGGATCACCACTGTGAGGAAATTGCATCTCTCCTTTCTACTTGCATTCTAGCCTCAAATAGTAGTGTCTATGTCTTGGCTAGTGAGAATCTATGTGTCCAGGATAATCTTCTGCTATTTACAGTCTGTTTCAGAGGGAAAGCATGTTTCTTCCTGAAACACTTCCCCTGCTTATCTCTTCCTGAGATGCAGAGACCCTGCCGGCTGCTGTGGGTCTCCATGCAGGGCTCACTCTGCTCAGATGAGCTGAAGGGGCTCCTCCTTCCCAGGAGAAGGAGCTGCTAATGCAATAGAGGGAGATACCCGAGAGAGGGCTGCCCCTGCCTCCTCCTTGCCATTCAGTCACTCAAGCATGTCCAACTCTTTGTGACCCCATGGACTGCAGCATGCCAGGCTTCCCTGTCCATCACCATCTCCTGGAGTTTGTTCAAACCCATGTGCATCGAGTCAGTGATGACATCCATCCCACCATCTCATCCTCCATCATCCCCTTCTCCTCCTGCCCTCAAGCTTTCCCAGCATCAGGGTCTTTTCCAGTGAGTTGTCTCTTTGCATCAGGTGGCCAATGGCATCACCTCAATAACCCTTGATTTCAATGCCTCTGAAGCATGGGTACTGCCTGTCGTTGCAGACGGGCGGGCCTTTTAACTTGTGTCTGCAATGCTCTGTGCTGTGCATTCCCAATAGTCTTTCGTGCTGTTTCCCACACAAACAGTGAGACCTAGGAGACTGTTCTTGGCAGAAGAGGGAAAAATTGAGCTTCTTTCTTGAGCAGTGAGATTCTTGGTTATTACCTTAGGAAGATGCCATTGTTGTCCAGGAGAACATGGGCTGTGATGCAACATCAATACATACACACACACAAACCCCTAAAATGGAAATGTTCAGATGTCATCACAATAAAATAGATAGCATATAGGAGGGAGGCTCAAGAGGAAGGTGATATGTGTATAATTATGGCTGATCTGTGTTGTTGTGTAGCAGAAGCCAATATTCTTAAGCTATTTCCCCTCAATTAAAAAAAAAGTTGAGAGTAATGAGAAAAAAGGATAATACAAAGTGGTGAAGACAAATACATTTGAGTAATACATTTCAATACATATGATTCCCTTACATAAAAATTCTTTTGTAGAATAAAATCAAGTAACACGATTTCATCATATAGTATGAAATCATTTTGAAAGCTCCAAACCAAAGATAATTGATGTATTTGGGAGATACATATATATTTAGTAAAGCTGAAAAGAAAAATGAGGAAAAGATAACCATAAAATTTACAATAATAGTTCATTTTGAAGGAGGAAGAGAAGCAGCTGAGGATGGGGCTCAATTAGTTGCTCAGTGGTTTGGGTAATCATAGTCCGTTTCTTGGGCTGTGTGATCTATTCATGCACTTTTTATCTTTTGTGTCTCGTATTCTTTACATTATAAAAGTTCAAAAGTGATTCATAAAAGTAAATGGTTCTCTGCCTTATTAGCAATTTGTTCATTCCAATTAATCAAGCATGTGCAATTACATCCACCCTGGAGTTTGGAGTTTACAGAGAAAGTAATGTCCAAAACCCCATTCCTGTGAAAACTGGAAAATCCAAGTGTTTTCCCAGGAGAGTGGCTCTTCTCTGATTCAGCTCAATACTGGAAGAGAGAAGCGTGGCAGACAGAGCTGGGACTTAGGCTCTGGCCCGGGAACTCTTATGAATTTCTGCTGTGTTCTTAGATTAGCTGTGACGTGCATGCTCGCTTCATCCAGAATCATTTTTTTCCCAAGGGAATCTGTGGTCTATGGCCCGTGGAGACCCTGAGTGTGCCAGAAGTAACTGTTCATAAATGCCTGCCTGGGAAGCACTGTGATGGGCAGAGAGAGAACGAGCAGTGATGTTATGTGCTGTCTAAAGGGGAGACTGGCTGTGATCACAGCCCTTCTAGAATGTTCTTTCCAGCCTCCAGAACCATCCCCACCTCCAGTCCTTATCTGCAAGGCTCTCCATCACCCACAGTCCATGCCTGGTGGGCTCATCTTCCCACCGTCTGCAGATACCTCACATTTCCACCAAAGACTTTGCTCAAGTGGGCATGCTTTCTCTCCACTGAACACATCTAACTTCTGGCAAGGTCCAGTCCAAGCCAGTCAACCAATCATCTATCCAGCAACCAAACAGCTTGTTTGTAAATGCACTGCTAAGTCTCTTCAGTGGTGTCCAACACTATGGAGCCCGCCAGGCTTCTCTGTCCATGGGATCCTCCAGAGAAGAACACTGGAGTTGGTGGCCATGCCATCCTCTGCCAGGGTCCAGCCCCGGTGGATCCAGGGTAATTCGAAGCGGGGACTGAGTCAGCATCCTAGGAATTAATTGCTTAATTAAAGATATAGAGGGAGATTAGAAAGAAATAATGTAGTAGGAAAATTAGTGGAGAAAAAGAGGCTGAATAACTTGGTTTACGTGGGATACCAATAAAGCTTCGAGACGAGAATCTTGCACCACCTACGTAGGCCACCGGCACCCACTTGAATATCAGAGGGTGCCCCGCCTTGGGTTCCCTCTTGCGTGGAACTCAAATGCCAGGGCAAAATTAGCAGGCATGGCGAGCACCCACGCTCCAGATGGGAATTCAGCCAGAAGGGAAAAGAAAGAATGACATGGGGGAATCAGTCTTTCCAGAAACTGATCCGATTTCTTTATTTTTTAGGTTTGCTTATATACCTTTTGTTACACATAGAGACAAATGGAAATTTTAAAGTCACTTTGGGGTCAGCAGTCCTGACCTTTATCAAAATCAGGTGCTTCACATAAATGTATAAAAAAAGGTCTTAGGGGTTTTACATCATCTTCTGGCCATGAGGCCTGCTGACATTTTACGACCCTTTCTTTCTGATAATGGTCAGTTAACCAGAAAACTTGTTTTTTCCAAGGGTGTTTTTTCTTAAACCAGGCACCACCCTCTGAAGGTACCAGATAAATTGCATTCCTATAGGGTGAGGGTGTAGTGGGTTACAACTAAGAAAGGAATTTATTTAACCTAAGGTTAACATGATTAATCTTAAAGGTTAATACTTATTTCTCCTATATGCTAGTTATATTCATTATAAGGGCAGGGAATATGGAGATTTAGCAGCAAACATCAGCCCAACAAATGAAAACCCTTCACCAATGTTCCCCTTAAGATCTATTTAGTCTTAAGATAGTGATAAAGTTACATTTTTACATAGCAAGGACACAGTGATTTATAACAAAGTACAGTGATCTATAACAAAAGAGAATATTCATTAACTCAAAAAGTCTAGTATTGCTAACATCAAAAACTACTATATTTCCTTTTCTGTATTCCAAATACATTAATATATTCCCAGGTGTCTAAGGATATGGAGGCCTGGCAGCAATCATTGACTCAACAATGAAAAAAGCCTTAGGCTAATTAAGATTTTCAAAATACTCCAAACTCTCTGGGCTGTTTATGGTTGAGAGGTAGTAAATAATTATGCACCTAGTGGCAGGAGTGTGGATAATCCTGTCACACAAGCTAGTCTGCCAGCAGAGAGGTTTGACCTGAGACACCCTTGTCACGCCCAGGAATTTTTATTGACTGGAGCTGCAGGTTTACTCCTTCTCCGAGAGAACCGGTGGTGGGGGGTCAGCCCCCCATAAAGTCAGAGGTGTAGGTGAGAGCATGAAACAGTAAAGTAGGTAGACTCTGGTTTGGGGGGTAGATGCTCGGGAACAGGGCATTTCCTGAGGCTCGATCCCACCGTTGCGTATGCCGAAGCCTCCTTCCTCATGACCTTTGCCATGGGCAGAGTTCCTCACGCTGGCTCCCGGCCCTCCTCCAGGGCATCTTCCTGACCCAGGGATCAAACCCACATCTCCTTTGCCTCCTGCACTGGCAGGCACGTTCTTTACTACTAGCATGCCACCTGGGAAGCCCCTATAAACACAAAGTAAAATTCAGATTTGACTGCATCAGTGAAACTGTCTCAGCCAGTTCAGTCACTCAGTCGTGTCTGACTCCTTGTGACCCCATGGACTACAGCAGGCCAGGTTTCCCTGTCCATCACCAACCCTTGGGGCTTGCTCAAATTCATGTCCATCGAGTCGGTGATGCCATCCAGCCATCTCATCCTCTGTCATCCCCTTTTCCTCTTGCCTTCAGTCTTTCCCAGCACCAGGAAACTATCTCAGATGAATCTAATCTCCATTGATCTCACCACCATGTAGACATTTAGTTTAACACGTAATAGGCATAGGGCTTTCCTGGTGGCTCAGGCAGTAAAGAAAGCACCTGCAGTGCTGGAGACCTGGGTTCGATCCCTGGGTTGGGAAGATTGCCTGGAGAAGGAAATGGCAACCCACTCCAAGATTCTTGCCTGGAGAATCCCATGGACAGAAGAGCCTGGTGGGCTACAGTCCATGGAGTTGCAAAGAGTCAGACATGACTGAGCAACTAATAGTTTTACTTTGACTTTGTAATAGACATGTATGCATTATCTTATGTTTTCGAGTGCAACAGTTATCAAATACTTTTTACTTAATGTCCAATTACAGTACAATAAGTCAAGGATGAATTTACAGTTGACCAACCAGTCCGGATCTAAGGTTATGTGGGAAAAATACGAAGATAATGGTCAGCCATTGTACCTGAATATTTCGGTGGACTGTTTATTTGTGGGAATATGGGGATGGTGATTAATGCATGGGTTATAATGTAGACCCAGTGAAGGTCTATTTATGCTATAGTCCCAGCCAGAAATATTGCTAATGCATATATATTCATTTCTACTCATTTTGTGTTAATCAAACAGTACTAAAAAACTGAACTCATCATAAATATAAGCTGAAAAATAGACACACAGATGTAAAAAACAAACATATGGACATCAAGGGGGGAGGTGGGGTTGAGATGAATTGTATAAGTTTTTAGTCATTACGTAAAAATGAAAGTGTATGGAGTTGCATATGTCTTACAGGGAATTCAGGGTAACATATTGTTCTGAAAATTCTCAAGGTGTATCTAGAAGTCAGAGATCACAATCTGTAAATCACTGCTTTAACTGTTCTAGAGCCCACGTGCTGTGTTTGGTTTTACTGTGTTGGTTTGGCTTGTGTGAACAGTTCTTGAGTCTCTAGGAGCTGCAGAGCACACTTGCAGGTTGATTAGAAGAAGGACTGCCACGGGAGGGCAGCTTCACAATTTACCACTTAGGTGACTTGGACAAGTCACTTAAGCTTCTCGGGCCTCAGTTTACTGACCTGTAAAAGAGGGATGATACCTCATGGGATTCTTCTAAGAACAATCAGCGTTCAGGGCACAGAATCAAACTGTGGTTTTAAGGACTTGGAAACACAGCTTCTGCCCTCAGTGAATTTGAAGGTGAGTAGGAAAGACGGTAGAAAGAGAAGTAAGACACTGTGGTCCAAATAACCCAGCTCTGATAGCCTGAGACCATCTGCCATAACACCATGTCACCTGGACAACAAAAACCAATCTGGGGCTGACCATAGGTTACATGGTTCCTAACTCAAGGATTGAACCCAGGTCTCCCATGTTGCAGGCAGATGCTTTACAAGCTGAGCCACGAGGGAAGCCCAAGAATACTGGAGTGGGTAGCCTACCCCTTCTCCAAAGGATCTTCCCAACCCAGGAATCGAACCGGGGTCTCCTGCATTGCAGGCGGATGCTTTACCAACTGAGCTATCAGAGAAGCCCAACCATAGGTTGGGGTCGCAAAGAGTCGGACACAACTGAGCGACTGAACTGACTGATTGACTGATTGGTTGCGTCCCCTTTCCTATTATCTATTCTTCCTCAAAGGCCTTTTTCTCCCGCAAAAGTGACTCTTCCTCCGCAAGAATTCAAGCAATATCTGACTTGCTAATCTCTGATAAAGTCTGTTGCATATTACTCATTGCAGGGGTGACATTGTAAAATCTTGTTCCTAGAAACAGCAAAATCTTCATCCAAGGGAAAATAACCCCATCTCAAGGAGATGGGGCACCACGTAGGGTGCAGGCTCCTGGAATTGTACGCAGAGCCCTGTGCCGGTCTGACTTTAGCATTGTATGGGTGTATAGTCTGTAACATTCGCTAGATTGCTAAGGGGATCCATCACCCAGAAAGTGTAAAAAGCCAACTCTTTCCGTGATTACACTGCAGAGAGTGCAGCAGGCAGACACTTGCATGGGGCACAGACACTGTCCCCCACTGTCAACTGTATAATTCATTCCCTGCAGCATGAACCCTGCAGCTGCCTTAGGAGGTTCAGCCTAAATCTTCTCCCAGTCACTTTGTAGCCTACAAGGATAAGCACAGACGCTTGCACAATTTTCTACAAGGAGAGCTCCAGAATCCAGAGGCTCTGCGTACAATCCAGGGCCTTATAAACCATCCTCAAAGAAGCATGAACTTTTATTTCCCAGGAAATTGGTCATCCTTCTTTGAGACATCTTTATGAACTAGTCTCTCTAGTAAGCCCTTACTGCTAGGTTCTGTGGGAGGCTGGCGTTATTACTTCATCTATGTCTCAGACGCTTTGTAAAGTGTTCCTGGGGTCTCCTGCCAGGCGGAGGATGTCTAGAAGTGACTCAGTCCTCAGTGGCTAACTAAAAGAAAGACGAAAGGCCAAAAGAAAAGAGAGAAAATGCCTGCATGCTAAAAAATCTGCTCTGTAATAAAATTGGAATCAATTCTGGATTAGTCTCTTTTAATATGGAAACCACATACAAGGTCTGGGAATATGTGATGGCAACTAAAAATACCTCCTGGGAAGCTGGAAACTGCTCCAGGGAGCCAAACTAGAAAATCAATTTACCATCAATTAGAAAAATGCAGTGTTACCTTAAAAGGCTTCTAGGCCCAGATTTGAACTGTAGTCTGATTGATACAATGTGAGGGTGATAAAAGGCTGGAGTTGGAGTTCCTGAGTACCCACCCTAGCTCCTGTGCAAACATGGGGAAGGATATTTCTCAGTTTGTCTGTTTTCTCAAGCAGTCATTACTAAAATTCCATAAGTTAATATATGTAAAGCACTCGGAGCAATATCAGACATCCTAGTGTTACAAACACCATCTCTTATTTACTACTATTATTATTTCAGCTGACACATTTTTTATGTTAGTAACTGTATCCACATAGGAATCATCCACACACATATGAAATGTCCTGAGAGAACCACTCAAGGGGTCTGTCTAAATGCTGCCCAAGGCGGACGGTGCCTCAGCTCATACACACAGGTCAGAGAGGCAGGCGCCTTCTCCTCTGGGACCTTCAGGAAATGACATTTCTCTCTACTCCCCATGGGTGTGTTATATGGTGGTCCTCCATGTAAATCTGCCAATAGGATGCAATGCCCTGATCTGCACAGGTGGAAACCCAAGCCTGCTGGACACATCATAATCTAACAAGTTATTACGCTGAGTTTCTGACATCTATCATTTGTGAGTTTGCTTAATGTTGGCTGGTCACCTGCCATTCCACCGTCTGGGTATTTCGTCAGACTTAATTTGGTGCCATGAAGTCCTCTTCATTCCCATCACCGTCCTATAATCTGCCCCCTGGGGCCCTGAAGTCACCGCTTTGTGTCTCTGCCTGCTGTGGTGGAGGCCGCCCACACAATGTGCCTGCCCTTCTTCATGAAGTCTGAAATGAAGCCATTAGGACAGTCATTATGCTTTGGTTTAGTTACCCTGACATTGTCTTTCAAGGTGCAAAACCTTGTGGGGAGTAAACAATTTGTGTGTCGTGAAAGCTTTAGTTGCTCAATCATGTCCGGCTCTTTGCCACCCCAGGGACTATAGCCCACCAGGCTCCTCTGGCCATGGAATTCTCCAGGCAAGAACACTGGGAGTGGGTTGCCACTCCCTTCTCCAGGGGATCTTCCCAACCCAGGGATCAAACCCAGGTCTCCCCCATTGCAGGCGGATTCTTTACCATCTGAGCCACCAGAGAGGCCCAGATAATTAGTAGATAACCAGTTACCATGGGCTCGTTGACAGTGGTGGAGGAAACTTAGGTCTTGTCCGGAGGGAGCTGAAGAGTGGAACCTTAACACAAGGTAAGAGATGGAGAGGAGGGCATCTTGAAGATGACCTCTTGGTGCCCGGTGTCCCCTTCTTCACTCTGCTCACCATCAGCTGTGTCAAGACACATGACTGCTGTCTGAGAAGTGTCTGTGGAGTGATCAGAGACAGTCTGTGTAGTGGGGAAGTGGAGGCCCACTCAGTCTAGAAGCGCCATGTGATAGAAAGAGGTTGGGGTGAGGAGAGAGGAAGCATTGTCAAACAACTGCTAGGCGATAATGTGGTCTCATTCTAAAATCCATTTAGTAAGTAGTGTATAGGAAAATAATAGGCCTATAGCAACTTCTTTTTGCATTTTTAATGTTTGGCCAGGAGGGACCAACAGAGCAGGAATGAACATTTGTTTTCTTTTTCCTGCTGGGACGAATCAGCGATAGAAGACTGGACATCTTGGTGTCTACATCCAGTGTGTTCACAGAGGCTGATCTCTTAGGGTGGTTGAGAAGTTAACTCCGTTTGGATAATCAATTGTAGAATTTAAGAAAGAGCCTTGTGTTGTAAGGAATCTCCATAGTGCTTGTGTCAATTTGCATTCTCACTAGGAATAAAGCTACCATATGACTCAACAATCCCAATATTGGGCATATACCCTGAGGAAACCATAATTGAAAAAGACACATACACCCCAATGTTCATCACAGCACTATTTACAATAGCTAGGACATGGAAGCCACCTAAATGTCTATCAACAGATGAACGGATAAAGAAGTTGTGGTATATATGCACAATAGAATATTACTCAGCCATGAAAAGGAACCCATTTGACTCAGTTCTAATAAGGGGGATGACTCTAGAGCCTATTATACAGAGTGAGGTAAGTCAGAAAGAGAAGAATAAATACTGTATATTAACACATACATACGAAGTCTAGAAAGATGGTCCTGATGAAGCTATTTGCAGGGCAGCAGCAGAGTCACAGACATAGAGCAGGCTTGTGGACACAGCGGGAAGGAGAAGGCGGGATGAATTGAGAGAGCAGCGTTAGAACATATACCGGACCATAGGTCAGATTAGATAGGCCCGTGAAAACTTACCGTATGACCCAGGGAGCTCAAACGAGTGCTCTGTAGCACCCAAGCCGGGTGGGATGGGGCGGGGTGTGGGAGGGAGTCTCAGGAGGGAGGGGACACGCGTACACATGTGGCTGATTCATGCTGATGTATGGCAGAAACCAACACAGCATTGTAAGACACTTACACTCCAATGAAAAATGAATTACTTCTTTGAAAAAAAAAGAAAGAGCCTTGACCCTTATTGGTCATGATTAAGGTGGTTTACAGAAATTCTGGTTTGCTCTTTCTGGATGTTGTGGAAGGACTGTGCTTCACAACTCTCCTTGAGGTTGATCAGCCTGTTTTTCTCACTTTCTTTGGCCAATACTGACATGCCACTCCCAGGTGTAAACTCTTGGTTCAGTGCTCAGAGGACCATGCTGTTTCCTCTGATTGCGGAAGCATATGCCAAGATGCAGCCTCCTCCGTGATCAGAACCATCCTCCAGGTCCATCCTCACTAAACATGCGGTACAAGTGATAAATATTTGATGTATAAAGCCATTTAGATTTTTAGACTTTTTTTTTTTTCAGAGTAAACCTACCCTATTGTGATTTTGGCAAAAACTGCTGAGACAAGTATATTATGCTGGAAGTTGAGATATTTGTATTGTAGACTGATCATTTTCTCTGCAACCCTGAGAAAATAATTCCTTTAGGCCACTAAGAGCACTTCTCTCCCAAGTTGGAATGATCCCTGTGGTAATGGATCAGAGTTGGAAACATCAGGATGATTTCATTATTTGTGACCCCATGAATCACAGCACGCCAGGCCTCCCTGTCCATCACCATCTCCCGGAGTTCACCCAGACTCACGTCCATCGAGTCCGTGATGCCATCCAGCCATCTAATCCTCTGTCGTCCCCTTCTCCCCCTGCCCCCAATCCCTCCCAGCATCAGAGTCTTTTCCAGTGAGTCAACTCTTCTCATGAGGTGCCCAAAGTACTGGAGTTTCAGCTTTAGCATCATTCCGTCCAAAGAAATCCCAGGGCTTAGCTCCTTCAGAATGGACTGGTTGGATCTCCTTACAGTCCAAGGGACTCTCAAGAGTCTTCTCCAACACCACAGTTCAAAAGCATCAATTCTTTGGCACTCAGCCTTCTTCAGAGTCCAACTCTCACATCCATACATGACCACAGGAAAAACCATAGCTTTGACTAGATGGACCTTAGTCGACAAAGTAATGTCTCTGCTTTTGAATATACTATCTAGGTTGCTCATAACTTTTCTTCCAAGGAGTAAGTGTCTTTTAATTTCATGGCTGCAGTCACCATCTGCAGTTATTTTGGAGCCCCCACAAAATACAGTCTGACACTGTTTCCACTGTTTCCCCATCTGTTTCCCATGAAGTGATGGGACCGGATGCCATGATCTTTGTTTTCTGAATGTTGAGCTTTAAGCCAACTTTTTCACTCTCCTCTTTCACTTTCATCAAGAGGCTTTTTAGCTTCTCTTCACTTTCTGCCATAAGGGTGGTGTCATCTGCATATCTGAGGTTGTTGATATTTCTCCCGGCAATCTTGATTCCAGCTTGTGTTTCTTCCAGCCCAGCGTTTCTCCTGATGTACTCTGCATAGAAGTTAAATAAGCAGGGTGACAATATACAGCCTTGACGTACTCCTTTTCCTATTTGGAAGCAGTCAGTTGTTCCATGTCCAGTTCTAACTGTTGCTTCCTGACCTGCATACAGATTTCTCAAGAGGCAGGTCAAGTGGTCTGGTATTCCCCAGGTCATTAGGTGCCCAATATGCTACTGGAGATCAGTGGAGAAATAACTCCAGAAAGAATGAAGGGATGGAGCCAAAGCAAAAACAATACCCAGCTGTGGGTGTGACTGGTGATAGAAGCAAGGTCCGATGCTGTAAAGAGCAATATTGCACAGGAACCTGGAATGTCAGGTCCATGAATCAAGGCAAATTGGAAGTGGTCAGACAAGAGATGGCAAGGGTGAATGTCGACATTCTAGGAATCAGCGAACTAAAATGGACTGGAATGGGTGAATTTAACTCAGATTTCATGTTTAGCTTAGTATAAAACAGACGCTACTTATAGCAATATTTATAGACATGTGCATATACCCAGCTTATAGATACACACATTTCTCCTTGTTCTGCAAGCTGAGAGGACTTAGAAGCAGTAAACACCCCATCCCCACACCCCCAGTAGCAACAAAAAAGCCAGATTCTTGGTTTCTAATATCGTTCTCCAATATTAGAAAGCAAACCCCTTGGAGAAATGGGATAGTAAAGAGATAAGACGAAACCGAAGCTTTTCTTTTTGTGCCAGAAAGTGAGAAAAAAGAAAACAATAGCTCCACAATGCTGGGAGTTTGTCAAAGGGATACAGGCACAAACATAAATAATTCCCAGTGGCCAAAACTGGAGCATTTTGAGTGAAAAAAGCATAAAATAACATTGGATTATGTTTTGCTTCCCCGATGGCACAGCAGGAAAAGAATCTGCCTGCACTGCAGGAGACACAGGCGATGTGGGAGACATGGGTTCAATTCCTGGGTCAGGAAGATCCCCTGGAGGAGGAAATGGCAACCCGCTCCAATATTCCTGCCTGGGAGATTCCATGGACAGAGGAGCCTGGCGGGCTGCAGTCCAAACAATCACAATAAGTCAGACACGACTGAGTAACTTAACACACAATATTGAATTATAATCCAAAGTGTGAAATAAATGGACTAATCAGTGGTTGCCTGCAAATGGAGCAAAATAGGGCAGGGGGATTACAAAGGACCCCAAGGGGTATTTGAGGGAAAGGGCATGTCCATTGTTTTGATTGTGGTGATGATGGTTTCTTTGTTCCAAATCGATCTAATCATATTCCTTAAACATGGCATTTTATTATATGTCCATTGTTTTTCAGTATATTAAAAGTATATGTCCTCACATACCATTTGTTTAAAAATGCATAGAACGGGTTTTAGTCAAAAGAGCCCAAAACAAAGATAACTCAAATGTCTTAATAGGAAAATGAGTTAAAAAATGTTGAATCTTTGTACAATAAAGTTTATCACAGCAGGTAAAAGGGATGGACTCAATATAGGCAACACTAGAGATGAATCTCAAAATCATTATACCAAGCCAAGGAGGTATCAAAATTGCATGATTTGATTTATATTGAATCTAAAAAACAAGTAAAGTATTTACAATGACAGAAATCAGAAAGTGATTTTTTCCCCTAGGAGTCGAGGAAAAAGTAATGGAGAAACTCCCTGGGGATTGAAAATGTTTTACATGTTGTATGGCTTCCAAATCGGGAAAGGAGTACGTCAAGGTGTATACTGTCACCCTGCTTGTTTAACTTAGATGCAGAGCACATCATGGGAAATGCCGGGCTGGATGAAGCACAAGCTGGAATCAAGACTACTGGGGGAAATATCAATCACCTCAGATACGCAGATGACACCACCCTTATGGCAGAAAGTGAAGAGGAGCTGAAGAGCCTCCTGATGAAAGTGAAAGAGGAGAGTGAAAAAGCTGGCTTAAAACTCAGCATTCAGAAAACGAAGATCATGGCATCCGGTCCCATCACTTCATGGCAAATAGTTGGGGAAACAATTGAAACAGGGAGAGACTTTATTTTCTTGGGCTCCAAAATCACTGCAGATGGTGACTGCAGTCATGAAATTGCTCCTTGGAAGAAAAGCTATGACCAACCTAGACAGCATATTAAAAAGCAGAGACATTACTTTGCCAACAAAAGTCCATCTAGTCAAAGCTATGGTTTTTCTAGTACTCGTGTATGGATGTGAGAGTTGGACTGTAAAGAAAGCTGAACAGTGAAGAACTGATGCTCTTGTGGTGTGGGAGAAAACTCTTGACAGTCCCTAGGATTGCAAGGAAATCCAACCAGTCAATCCTAAAGGAAATCAGTCCTGAATATTCATTGGTAGGACTGATGCTGAAGCTGAAACTGTGATTCTTTGAGCAACTGCTGTGAAGAACTGACTCATTTGAAAAGACCCTGATGCTGGGAAAGATTGAAGGTGGGAGGAGAAGGGGACAACAGAAGGTGAGATGGTTGGATGGCATCACCAACTCAATGGACATGAGTTTGAGCAGGCTTTGGAAGTTGGTGTTGGCCAGGGAAGCCTGGAGTGCTGCAGTCCATGGGATCACAAAGAGTCAGGCACGAATGAGTGACTGAACTGAACTGAAGGCTTCTCTGGTGGCTCAGCAGTAAAGAACCTGCCTGCAGTGCAGGAGACACAGGTTCAATCCCTGAGCAGGAAGATACAAATGGCAACCCACTCCAGTATTCTTGCCTGGAAAATCCCATGGACAGAGGATCCTGGTGGGCTACAATCCATGGGGCCGCCAGAGCTGGACACAACTTAGTGACGAACCCACCGCCACTTGATGCTTAAAGGCTGGATCCAAAGCACATGGAACTCTAGAGCTTATAGTCATACCATAATAAAAACAATAAGAAACAGCTATTCTTAGACATGATGAGAGGTGATAGATGGATAGACAGAGGGCGAACAGCTGCCTTTTTAGAGCAGTGGGATGGAGGATTGCATAACAGAGAAGGCTGCTATACACAGTCATGCTCCAGATACCACAGAAGTGCTGTTAAAAGCAAATGTGTTTGTCCCCGTCTCCCAGGTATAATTGAAATCAAAGAATATGTATTTACGTAGCTGTGCAAGTCAACAGTGTGCATCGCAGACTGTCTGGCCTTCCTGGGCTCTGTAGCTGTGGCGGACACACCCTCTACTTCCACCTCTGGGAGTACCTGACTCCTTCCCAACTGTTGAGAAAATGCCGAAGACAACATGTCATCCCTGGTTATCAGTGGTGTGGGGGAAGGCTGTGGGCATAGTGATGGAGATGAAGCTTGTCTTCACCCACTTCATTTCTTTAAAAAAATTTTTTTATTGAAATATAATTGGTTTACAATGTTGTATTAGCTTCAGGTGTATACCAAAGTGATCCAGATATGTGTAATATAAATATAGAACTAAACTTTTAGTGCATAGGTATTCTTTTTTAGATTCTCTTCCACTATAGTTTATTATAAGATCTTGAGTATAGTTTCCTGTGCTGTACAATAGGTTGTCGTTGGTTATCTACTTTGTATATAGCAGTGTGTATATTTTAACCCCCACTTCTTAATTTCTCCCTCCTCCCCTTTCCCCTGTGGCAGCCATAAGTTTGTTTCCTACGTTTCTGAATCTCTTTCTGTTTTGTAAATAAGTTCATTTTTGCATATTTTAGATTCTGCATGCAAATGGTATTTGCCTTTCCCTGTCTGACTTGACTTCCCTTGGTATGACCTCTGGGTCCATCCATGTTGCTCGAATGGTATTGCTTCGTTCTTTTTGTGGCTGAGGAATAGCCCATTGTATATCGTACCACGTCTGCTTTAGCCATTGGTCTGCTGATGGACGCAGGTTGCTTCCATGTCGTATAAAAGCACTGCTATGAACGTTGCCAGTGCATGGGTCTTTTGAATCAGAGTTTTCCCTGAATATATACCCAGAAGTGGGATTGCTGGGTCACATGAATATCTCACAAAGCCTTCATGTTTGAAAGTTCAGCGACTGTGCAAGAGACAGACCTGGATATTCACAGCACACTTCTGCCACCCACTTGGTCCTTGACCTTTGTACGTTAGTTCGCGTTTTCATGACTGTGATGGGTAAATAGTAAAAATGTCTGCCTAGGATTTGAATTGTTATTGTAATTAACAAAAACAGACTAAAAACAGCTGCTATAGTGTTTTGCACTTGATGTACACTCTAATGGATACATTTCATTGTTATCATCTCAGAAAGTATTCTTTCCCTTTCCTGACGGGAGACATGCAACTAGGGCATAAATATGCCCTCATACATAGGTATTACTCATCAGATTCTCTTTTATGACATGAGGAACCAGGAAACTAATGGGAAAGAATAATAAACTCTATGACTAAACAATTGGATGAGGAGAAAGAGATTTCCTAAAACAATTCAGCATTTTTAAAAGCTGGTGAATATGTATGTTATAAATGGATAGAAACAATTATATGCTTACACAGCCATCTTGCATTGAATTTCCATGTTGTCTCCAGTCTGTGAATAAGGAGTTCTTACAGTGGTCTGGGAGAATCCCTATTTGAGACACAAAAAAGAAATCAAAGAGTTTAAAAGAAATTAAGTAACAAACTCTATTCAGTGCAACTGCACTTTCCCATCAGCTGAAATCAGGTGTGTATGAGGTGTGTGTGTGTGTGTGTGTGTGTGTGTGTGAATTCGCATACACACTTAGCTGTAGCCACACACTGACTTCTGAGAATTTTTCAGAAATACCAGCTACGTGATACCCCCTTCTTGGAGCAGGGTGGGAGAGGGGAGTCTTACACCTACTTCTCTCTTCTTGAAATGCGATTTCCTTGTTGCTTTCATGTCCTGCCCAAATGTTGCTTTTTTAGCAACGCCTTCTATGAACATCTTTGATAAACAGAGCCCAGGGTCATTCTCTATTTCCTGAACTCGTTTTATTTTTATTCACAGTCTTTATCATGATCTCATGATACAGTGATATTTATTTACTCATCCAGTATCCCCTCCATACACATACACACACTGGAATGTTAGTTCCATTAGGTCTATAATCTCTGTAACCCTAGAGTCTAGGACCATGCCTGCACAGAGGTAAGATTTGATAAACATCCACTGTATAAAACATGACACCATGAGAGGATACATTTTTACTGTACTCATTAAAAAAAACAAATAAACAAAAACTCCAGGATTATTGGAGGTAAGTTGTTAAAGAAGTGAAATAATCAATGGATAGACTTTCACTCTAAAAGCATCTGTATATTGAGCTTTGTACATGTGAATGCCTTCTAGGCACAATCCAGTCCCTGTTAAAATAATTAACTTTGTGTTTGCTGCGTACTTTCCATCTTAAGAGTTCATAGCCTTTAGGACAAACTGTAGAGTTGAGAGTCGGGGCTGAGTGGATGTGGTGAGACAGGGGCAGCGCTGTCAGGACCCTGGACAGAGGCAGCAGGAGCCGCTCTACCCAGAACGTCAAAGGGAGGGAAATCAGGGCACCCAGCCTGCTTGCCTCCCCCTGGGGTCCAGCCTCGCGCTGTGATGAAGTGGAACCATGCTCCGGCTACCAACACTCCTCTAATCTTGCTAAGTCAAGTGGGTGTAGATTACACAAACTCAGCACAGGCAGCTTTCTTGCTGTAGAAAAAAATCAGACTTACTGACCCTGGTGGAAAATTAGACAAGTTAGACACACAATACATTTGCCCTCCTTGTTTCTTTTTCTATTAATATATTTCGAGTCAAATGGCACTTTCTTGGAAACACAAGATTTGGACTGTTTAAAGGAGCCTCTTTATTTTCCAAATGGCTTGGCAGCCTGTAACTTTAGATGTGGCAATTTGTTTCAAACTAAGGAATGACACTGAAGCTGAAACTCCAGTACTTTGGGCACCTCATGCGAAGAGTTGACTCATTGGAAAAGACTCTGATGCTGGGAGGGATTGGGGGCAGGAGGAGAAGGGGACGACCGAGGATGAGATGGCTGGATGACATCACCGACTCGATGGACGTGAGTGTGAGAGTGGGGGCTCCGGGAGATGGTGATGGCCAGGGAGGCGTGGCGTGCTGCAGTCCATGGGGTCACAGAGAGTCAGACATGACTGAGCGACTGAACTGAACTAAACTGAAGAATGGGGAAGGGGCAGATTCCAGTCTAAGGGAAAATAGTTGTGATTTTTGAGAGTTTCTTTTGAGCCAATCAGATAATTAGATAAAAGCTCTAAGGTGTTTTTCAACCTTTTTAGAAAACTAACCCCCCTCAGGGAGCCTTTGTAGGCACCCCCACCCACCGCCCCCACAAGTGCCCTCTCCAACTTCATGGTGTTGCTAAGGAATAACATTCTATTAGGTGGGATTAAGTTTCAGAGGAACAAAAACCATTGTAATATCTGAGATTTTTGTTGTCCTTATGGGAACTGATTTTCTTGGAGACAAAGTCATCTCCATTGAGAACATGCACTCTAAATATATATTGTTACTTAATCCACAGAGCAGCTTCATGGATGGAGATCTTGCAGGACTTTAAATCTTACAATGAGGGGAAAAAAAAACATGGCAGTGAGATAAGTTGCCAGAGTTACTGAGTTGGTAATAGCAGAACTAGAATTTGAACCAAGTCTTGTTTGACTTAAAAAAAAAAAAAGTGTGTCCTTAAACTCTACGCAACGTGGCCTTGAGCGTGAGAAGCAAATTGCAAGCGACAAGCCACAAGGCAAATACCAAGTGAACGTTGTCAGTTGTTTTGCGAGAATCTGTCCGGGGTATTCAGTCAGGTTTTGGTCTGAATTTTTTGGTCAGAGGTTTTATATTTTTAAATATTACCTTTATGTAGATACAATTAACATAAGATAGAACTTATTCTTTTAAAAAATAGAATTCAGTGTTTTTTGGTGCATTCACTGAGAGGTACAGCCATCACCCCTCCCTAGTTTCAGAACATTTTCATCAGCCCCCAGAGAAATTCCATGCTCATTAACCCCTGTGCTGCCCTCTCAATACCTGGCAACCACTGCCATACTTTCTGTTTCAGAGGCTTTGTCTATTTCGAACAATTCGTATGAATGCGATTATATCACAGGGGACCTTTTGTGACTGACTCCTCTCTTTCAGGATAATGTTTTCAAGATATATTCATCCTGTAGAACATGAAGCACACAATGCCTTTCCGTATCTGGATAATGTCCACAGTTTCTTCCTCTGTCCGGTAGTTGACGGACATTTGGGGCGCTTCCAGTCTCTGGTGGTCACGATTGATTCCACTGTGAATGTTCTTTGTGCAGGTCTTAGTGTGACCTCTGGGTACTGCGGAAGGCAGAGTAATGCACCCCACATCCAGGGGGTGCACCCACGTTCCAGTCTCTGGAACCTAGGAATATGTTTTACTACGTGGCGAAGGGGAATTAAGGTTACCAGTCCGCTGATCCTAAGACAGCGGAGCTCTCCTGGGTTATCTGTGCAGGTGCAGTGGAATCACGAGAGCCTCTGAAAGCAGAAGAGGGTGGGAGAACAGGAGGTCAGAGTGACATGAAGTGAGGACCCCCGTGCGGTGTCTGGCTTTGGAAAAGGCAAGGACGCTCCACTTGAGCCTCCGGAGGAGCAGAGCTCCGGGTGAGATCTGAGTTGGGCTGCTAACTTACAGTACTGGTGGATAACACTTCTGTATTACTTTATGTCATTAAGTGTGCTGTAACTTGTTATAGCAGGCAAAACAAGTGTAGACCCAGTACTGGAGTTGTTGAGTCATATGATGACAGCGTGTTTAACATTTTGAGGAGCTGCTAGACTGCTTTCAAAAGTAACTGCAGTATTTTCTGTTGCTGCCAGTGGTGTATCCTGTTAAGCCCCTGGAGCGACCTTTTCATCATGGTTATTGTGCTAGAATTTCTATTTGGAAATATATTGCTGTGTATCTACCTGTGCTTGTTTGATGAGCTGTTATTGTCATACTTTTCTTTAGTTCTTTAGATATGTGCCTTCCTTTAGTTCTTCAAGCATATTTAAGATAAGTCATTAAAGTTTTTTGTTCAGGAAGCCCAGTGTCTCGGCTTCCTCCTGGGCAGTTTCCACTGACTGTTTCTTTTCTTGCGTATGGACTGCACTTTCTTGTGTTTCCCCTTCTTTCTCTTAAGCTCTCGTGGGCTGCGGGCCAGTTTAAGTATTGCGATGGGGTCACTCTGGAAACCATATTTCCTTCATCCCAGAATGCCTGGTCCATGATTATTGCTGCTGCTGCTGCCGCCATTTGTTTCTTTAGTGACTTTTTGGAACTAATCCTATCAAGTCTACGTTCTTGTCCTACATGGCTTCTGAAGCCTCTGCTGTTAATTTGTTTATGTGTCCTTAGTCACAGGCTCCTTGGTCCATGGGATTCTCCAGGCAAGAATGCTGGAGTGGGTTGCCATGCCCTCCAGGGTGTCTTCCCAACCAAAGGATCAAACCGAAGTGACTCAGACAGGTATTCATTTTTCTGAGCCAACAGGTTGAGCTAATAACTGGCAGAGGTTTCCTAAAATACCAAATGTCCTTAAACTCCTCGAACCCACATGTCTTCCCCACTTTGCCTCAAGACCCTCAACACCCAGGCCTGTGCGATTCTCCCTTCACCTTCCCTTCCTGCTTGCACATACCCTCCAAGTCAGTCAGTAGTGAGAGATCAGAGTCTCTCAGACCTTTCCTGGGAAAGTATATGGCCTTCAGGATCCTCAGAGCATGTTGGAAAGTCTCCACTGGGCCCAGGTTCCACTGACATCATTGCAAGGAGCCAATGGCTCCCTGTATCTGCAGTTTTACACTGTGGGCATTTGTCATATCTATACATCTGTATGTCTATATCTATCTTCAAGTTAACAGTCACCCTTTGATGTTTGGGGATTATCCATTTCATGGATCTTGCATGAGGAAGACCACCTCCCCTATGGAGGGAGAAGGGTTTATACCCACCTTCCAGCCCTCTCTTGAAGCTGAAGCCCAGGCGTACTCTTTGGGCTCCACCAATCACTGGCAGCACACATCAGGATAAAGGATGAGCAGTTAACAACAGCACAGCAGAAAGATGCAAAGATTCGGAGACACCAGTACCACTGTTGAACCACTTCACTCAACACCCTGGACTATTGACAGTGTGCGTGCTCAGTCGTGTCCGACTCTTTGTGACCCCATGGACTGTAGCCTACCAGGCTCCTCAGTCCATGGAATTTTCCAGGTGAGAGTACTGGATTGGGTTGCCATTTCCTCCTCCAGGGGGTCTTCAGGACCCAGGGACTGAACCCAAGTCCCTTGTGTCTCTTGTGTTGGTAGGCGGGTTCTCTACCACTGCGTCACCTGGAAAGCCCGTATTGAACAGTAGATGTTTTTAATGTGAAAAATACCAAACCTGATTATTTGAGACTGTGCTGTAGCTGGTGCTCTGTTTTCTGATACATTCTCTCTCCACCTCCCAAATGTCTCTCCAGGGTGCTTCATGTTCCGCTTGTTATTAGAAAGCAAGCTTTCTTCCATTTTCTTCTTCTTTCTCCCTTAGATCTTTTTCCTTAGGTCACAGAACATGGTCACTGAAAGGACCGTTCTACTACATATTTTAACTTGCCATCTGATTATTGGAGAGGTTTCAGAAATCACACTGAGGAGGCCTTATTGTATGAATCAAAAGCTTGGATACACGCTCATCAGAGGAGAGAGGCTCATGTGTATACGCTGTGCCCATCTGCGTGCGGGCATATACAGGGTTTCAACATCCTTATATCTTTCAAATCATAACAAAGGCTTGGCATGCTCCATAGAAAGTAAGGGCAAAAGAAACATTTATCCATCCTGTGTTACGTGCTGGAGATTGCTCGAAGGGTTTTCATTCATTATCCCAACTGTCCCCACCATTTCCGTTTTCAGACCACAAAGTGAGACTCTGTGAAGCTACGAATGTCTGGAAATCATACAGGTCACTGTCGGTACAGCCAGAAGGGGAAGCCAATTCTGCCTGACTCCAGAGTGCGTGCTTTGCCACTTGGAAAAGGTGTCTGTGCAGAAAGTTCGCATCTGCTACCTCGTGATAGGGAAGAGCATCCATGGGATTCCTCTTACTTCTATATCCTTTTCTCAAGCCTTTTGGAAGAGAAAAAATTGTCTAGCTATTCTGCCTAATGCCTGGAGTCTGGCAAGAGAACCAGGAGAGCTGTGACTGTCTACAATAACTGGTTAGCCCAGTAGAGAATCACTTAGCCCTGGCTTTCCTGGAGCAAATCAATGGGAAGAAGGACCCCTCTTCTGCACCATCATCCTTACCACTGTGTGTGAAAGGAAAAGTCATCGCTTGTGCAGCTTAATGCAAATGAATGGTTGGGTCATTGAAAGCTGGACCCATTTACTTCTGTACCTCTACTCAGGAGCCCCCCAGTCCCATAACATGGACCTGTGAAGTAAGATATACCGGGGTTCAGGTGTTAAAAGTACAGGAAACTTTGTGAGCCAATTTGGGGCTTTCCATTTTCAATAGTATCCTTTTAATGAAGATGTTGTTTCGCTAAAGTGTTTGAAACCAGTTTTGCTCCTATGTGAGGAAACAAAGCCAGCTCTTGAGAAATCCGGTGGAACCAATTTTCAGGGCAGAGCTGGGATGAAATAATTGTGCATTTATCATTTAAGTTAATTGCAATGAGCTTTCATCTAATGAGCCTTACCTCGAAACCCCATTGAAAACAATAGTTAATTGCTTCATTTTAATAAATGTTGTCAGGATAGTGAATATAACAGTGACTGAACACTCAATTAAGACTGGTGTTGGAAATGAAGATGCACAGAGCTTAATGAGATGCAGCATTGGAAAAGAAAATTAGCATCCAGAGGTGGAATAGGACATCCTTCTAAAAGCAACATAAAGCGAAGGAGTTTGTTTGAAGTAAACACAGAGATTCAGACTGTTGTCACATCTGAGTGTCTGCTATGTGACTGGGTGTGTTGGGCATCAGTGTGTTCCCACACTCATTTCGTTTGGTTCTTATTTTTTCTGATGAGGAACTTGAGGCTCAGAAGATTTTGCAAGTCAGTTCAGTTCAGTTCAGTTGCTCAGTCATATCCAGCTGTTTGTGACCCTATGGACTGCAGCACACTAGGCTTCCCTGTCCGTCACCACCTCCCAGAGCTCACTCAAACTCATGTCCATCGAGTCAGTGATGCCATCCAACCATCTCATCCTCTGTCGTCCCCTTCTCCTCCTGCCTTCAATCTTTCTCTGCATCAGAGTCTTTTCTAATGAGTCAGTTCTTCACATCAGGTGGCCAAAGTATTGGAGTTTCAGCTTCAGCATCAGTCCTTCCAATGAATATTTAGGACTGATTTCCTTTAGGATGGACCGGTTGGATCTCCTTGCAGTCCAACGGACTCTTAAGAGTCTACTCTACACCACAGTTCAAAAGCATCAATTCTTCGGCACTCAGCTTTCTTTACAGTCCAACTCTCACAGCCACACATGACTACTGGAAAAACCATAGCTTTGACTAGATGGATCTTTGTCAGCAAATTAATGTCTCTGCCTTTTAATATGCTGTCTAGATTGGTCATAGCTTTTCTTTCAAAGAGCAACCTTTAATTTCATGGCCGCAGTCACCATCTGCAGTGATTTTTCAGCCCTCAAAAATGAAGTCTGTCACTGTTTCCATTGCTTCCCCATCTATTTGCCATGAGTGATGGGGCCAGATGCCAAGATCTTACTTTTTTGAATGTTGGAGTTTAAGCCAGCTTTTTCACTCTTCTCTTTCACTTTCATCAAGAAACTTTTCAGTTCCTCTTCACTTTCTGCTAAGGGTGGTGTCATCTACTTATCTGAGGTTATTGATATTTCTCCTGGCAACCTGGATTCCAGCTGGTGCTTCATCCAGCCTGGCATTTTTCATGATGTACCCTGCAGAGAAGTTAAATAAGCAGGGTGACAATATACAGCCTTGATGTACTTCTTTCCCAGTTTGGAACCAATCTGTTGTTCCATGTCAGGTTCTAACTGTTGCTTCTTGATCTGCATACAGATTTCTCAGGAGGCAGGTATGTTGCTTCTTGATCTGCATACAGATTTCTCAGGAGGCAGGTAAGATGGTCTGGTATTCCTATCTCTTAAAGAATTTTCCATATTTTTTGTGATCCATACAGTCAAAGGCTTTGCGTAATCAATAAAGCAGAAGTAGATGTTTTTCTGGAACTCTGTTGCTTTTTTGATGATCCAATGGATGTTCACAATTTGATCTCTGGTTCCTCTGCCTTTTCTAAATCCAGCTTGTATATCTGGAAGTTCCCGGTTCATGTACTATTGAAGCCTTGCTTGGAAAATTTTGAGCTTTACTTTTACAGTAGTTTGAGCATTCTTTGGCATTGCCTTTCTTTGGGATTGGAATGAAAACTGACCTTTTCCAGTCTGTGGCCACTGCTGAGTTTTCCAGATTTGCTGACATATTGGGTGCAGCACTTTCACAGCATCATCTTTTAGGCTTTGAAATAGCTCAGCTGGAATTCCATCACCTCCACTAGCTTCATTCGTAGTGATGCTTCCTGAGACCCACTTGAATTTGCACTCCAGGATGTCTGGCTCTAGGTGAGTGACCACACTATCGTGATTATCTGGGTCATTAAGATCTTTTTTGTATACTTCGTCCATGTATTCTCGCCACCTCTTCTTAATATCTTCTGCTTCTGTTAGGTCCAGACCATTTCTGTCCTTTACTGTGCCCATTTTTGCATGAAACGTTCCCTTGGTATCTCTAATTTTAATGAAGAGATCTCTAGTCTTTCCCATTCTATTGTTTTCCTCTATTTCTTTGCATTGGTCGCTGAGGAAGACTTTCTTATCTCTTCTTGCTATTCTTTGAAACTCAGCATTCAGATCAGTATATCTTTCTTTTTCTCCTTTGTTTTCACTTCTCTTCTCAGCTATTTGTAAGCCCCCATCAGACAGCCGTTTTGCCTTTCTGCATTCCTTTTTCTCGGGGATGGTCTTGATCCCTGCCTCCTGCACAGTGTTGTGAACCTCTTCCCCTAGTTCTGCATGCACTCCATCTGTCAGATCTAATCTCTTGAATCTATTTGTCACTTCTCCTGTATAATCGTAAGGGATTTGATTTAGGTCATATCTGAATGGTCTAGTGGTTTTCCCTACTTTCTTCAATTTAAGTCTGAATTTAGCAATAAGGAGTTCATGATCTGAGCCACAATCAGCTCCCAGTAGCTACTCAAAGACAACTTCATGATTCAGAGCCTTTCTGTTTGTTTTTTTTTTTAATTGAAGTATAGTTGATTTGCAATATCATGTTAGTTTCAGATATGAAAGTAAAAGTGTTAGTTGCTCAGTCATGACCAACTCTTTGCAACTCCATGGACTGTAGCCCCCCAGGCTCCTCTGTCCATGGGAATCTCCAGGCAAGAGTACTGGAGTGAATTACCATGCCCTCCTCCAGTTATACACAGTAGTATGTATATATTAATCCCAAACTCTTAATTTCTCTCCCTCCCCATTTCCCCTTTGGTAACCACAAGTCTGTTTTCTCTGCCTACGAGTCTCCTTCTGTTTTGTAAATAAGCTCATTTGTATCATCTTTTTAGATTGCACACATCAGTGAAATCATATGGTATTTGTCCTTTTTGACTTCCTTCCCTTAGTGTAATCTCTCTCTAGATCCATCCATTTTGCTGCAAATGGCATCAGAGCCTTTCTCCTGGAGCCATTTGTTAATTTATTGTCTTGTCACATTTTTGCTAACTTTTCCATGGATGAAGTAGAAATCCAGAAAGTCTGTGCATCAGCAAAGGCTCTAAGTAAGAGAAACAAATTCTACCCTCTGATGGCATACAGTGCTTGAATTTTTACACACTGGTACGTTCCTGAAGCTTAAAATTTTAGGTGTAGGGATGGGGAAGGAGGTGGGAGGGAAGTTTAAGAGGGAGGGGACGTATGTATACCTACGGCTGATTCATGTTGAGGTTTGGCAGAAACCGACACAATACTATAAAGTGATTATCCTTTAATTAAAAATAAATAAATTGTTAAAAGTGTAGGTGTGTATAAATGGAACGGTTTCCTTATGCTCCCAGAGAAGGGAGGAGCTCTCTCTACATAAATGGGTTGAAACAACTCTTGGCAGGTAAATTGTGCCTCACTGATTTGATCAGACATTTGCCACCTGTATCAGGAGCAATGCAATTGTTTGACTCCCTTCCCTCCTGTTGGATGGTTCAGGTTGTCTTAACCCTGCTTCCTCAGAAGTCAGAGCTGTAGGAAGGAAAAACAGCTGAAACAGGTTTGTTAGGAAGGAGCAAGGGAAGAGAGAGAAAGTGGGAAGGGAAAGGTGGGTGGCTGGGGGCTGGATTGGAACACAGAGAAAGAGCCCATGACCACGTGATGTATGCCGAATACAAAGGTGCCTTTGGAAGGAGTCATCTGACATCTGACCCCACTCTCCAGACACAGGAGGGTGAACGGCCTTCATTAGCGAGCACCCAGCCCTGACCCAGCTCAACACCTCATTAGCTGGAAGCAAGCAGAGGCTTCGGTAGAGGAGAATATTCTCCACTTCAGTTTCTACAGTTCCCTTTTGTACAATATCCAACGTGCAGTAAAAAATAATTATGTGACAAGGAGCAGGAAAATGTGACCATAATCAAAAGAATAAATCTGACAATAGAAGCAGAGTCAAAAGTGACCCAGATTTTGGAATTAGCTGGGAAGGCTTGTGGTGGTGGTTTAGTCTCTTCCTCGTGTCTCACTGTTGTGACATCATAGACTGTAGCCCACCAGACTCCTCTGTTCGTGAGATTTCCCAGGCAAGAATTCCGGAGTGGCTTGCCATTTCCTTCTCCAATAATTGAATTGAAAATTATCTGAAATGATGAATTATTGCATCAGTTTACTAGCAAGAGAAAAGATCAACAAATCAAAGGCATGTCAATAAAAAAATGTATAAGCTCTCAAATCTCCATCAGTTTCTAGTAACTCAGATTTTTATTATGTCACTTTTTCTTATTATCATATCCATTCAGTTTTTTCCTGTTAGCTGGAGATTTTGGATGGTATATTTTAGTCTCTGTATGAAGTTATCTTCCTCCACTTTGGCAAGCAGTTAAATTACTGAAAAGTAGCTCACTTTTCTCTTGTGAAGCCTGGGTCTGGGGCTCGGTTAAGGTGTGCTTAACTCAGTTTTTCCCTTTTGACTCGGGAGTGGCCTTTCGAGGCCACTCTGCCTAGTTCACCAAGGTCTGTCCTCTCTTTCGGTACTGGGTAGGTGTGTGCGTAGTCATGTCCAGCTCTTTGCAACCTTTCGGACCCACCAGGCTCCTCTGTCCATGGGATTTTTCAGGCGAGAATACTGGACTGGGTTGCCATTTTCCTCCTCCAGGGAATCTTCCCAACCCAGGGATCCAACCAGCATCCCCTGTGTCTTCTGCACTGCACGTGGGTTCTTGACCGGCGGAGCCACAAATGCCAGCGTCGCCCTGCATCGTGTGATATTAGTTTCTGCTCAGCCCTTAGGCTTCAGGAAAGTGTTCTGTTCTGTGCTGTTCTTTCTGCGGATTACGCTGTGCATAGCTGGGGAGCCACCTAGATTCTAAGGGCATATGCTTGCAGTTGTCTGAGGTCACCGTCCTGGAATATGCCCCCTCGCCAGTGCCCTGCCCGCCTAGACCACCCCTCTCGGCAACCGCAAGCACTGATGCTTCCTCTGGCCAGTGAAAGCCCTGCCTCCCTCTCAGGAAGCTGCGGTGAATATGCGCTCAGTGTTGCGCTCCCTTTCTCTCCAGGCTTGTGGCTCTGTGTTGGGCTGGGCCTGGGTCCTGTTTCATCCAATCAGAGGCTGGCTTCCGGATCGTGGCCACACCCGGCCTTCTCCGGCTGCCTTCTTCCCCGCAGGTCAGGTGAAGCGGCACCCCTCCATTTTCCTTTCTTCTCCCCGAATGCAGTAGGGGTGCTCTGAGCGTCTGGGTTGCACTGTATGTCATTTCCCACTGTGTATCCATGCACCTGGAAATCTGTCACGGTACATACAGCTCTCTAGGTGCTCTTCTGGACTGTGAGCTCCCTGAGGGTAGTGGTCGGGTCACACTGCTCTTTTTATTGATCTAGTGTTTATTGAAGTATAGTTGACATACAATGTTGTGTTGATTTCTGCTATACAACAAAGGGATTCAATTATACATTTGTGTATATATATATACACATGCATGCATGCTTAGTCGTGTCCGACTCTTTTCACCCTCATGGACTGTAGCCCGCCAAGCTCCTCTGTCCACGGAATTTTCCAGGCAGTGATACTGCAGTGGTGGCCATTTCCTTCTCTAGAAGATCTTCCCAACTCAGAGAGCAAACCCTAGTCTCCAGTGTGTCCTGCGTTGGCTGGTGGATTCTTTACCACTGAGCCACCTGGGAAGCCGTATATATATATATATATATATATATATATATGCCTTATTGAAAATATTCTTTCCATTTTGTTTTTTAAACTTATTTATTTTTTAATTGGAGGACAATTGCTTTCCAATATTGTGTGGGTTCCTGCCACACATCCACATGAGTTGGCCATAGGTATACACTTGTCCTCTCCCTCTGAGCCTCCCTCCCACCTCCCACCCCATCCCACCCCTCTACATTGTCACAGAGCGCTGAATTTGAGCTCCCTAAATCATAACAACAAATATTTATCTATTTTTTTAAAGATAGTAATTTAAAAAATATGTTTATTTATTTGGCTGTGCAGGGTCTTAGTTGCAGCACGTGGGATCTTATTGCCCAGATCAGGGATCAAACCTGGGCCCCCTGCACTGGGAGCACAGAGTCTTAGACATAGGACCACCTGGGAAGTCCCCACTGCTCCTCCCATTTCCACACTCAGCTCAGTCCTACGGCCATTGATGTAAGCTGAGTGGTCCTCAGCTGAAATGGACAGAGTAGTTGGGCAGGCGCCTGGCACTGTGGGAAGAATCGGACTGTGCAGGGAAACTTCTAGCTGGAAAAGACATGTGGCTGCATCACCTCTCTGATGTCACTCTGGCAGACTTGAACACATTCCTTTTTTTTTTTAATTGAAATATAGTTGATTTGGGCTTCCCTGGTAGCTTGGATGGTAAAGAATACACCTGCAATGAGGGAGACGTTGGTTCAATCCCTGGGTTGGGAGGATGTGCTGGATGAGGACATGGCAACCCACTCCAGTATTCTTGCTTAGAGAGCCCCCATGGACAGAGAAGCCTGGCCGGCTACAGTCCACAGGGTGCGGAGAGTCAGACACGCCTGAGCAGCTAAGCAAGCACAGCACATAGTTGACTTACAACCTTGTGTTGGTTTCTGCTGTACAGAAAAGTGATTCAGTTACACATATACATGCATTCTTTTTCATAATCTTTTCCATTGTGGTTTATCACAGGATACTGACTATCATTCCCTGTGCTATACTGTAGGACCTTGTTGTTTATTCATGCTGTATGTAATAGATTGCATCTGCTAACCCCAAACTCCCAATCCAATCCTCCCACGACCTCCCACCCCTTTGGCAACCACAAGACTGTGGAACACATTTCTTAAAAGATCAACTGTTTGACGTGCTGCAGACTTGCATAAGGCTGCCTCTAACAGACTGCCTGGACCCTTCTCTGTGCTGCCCTCTTGAGGTGGTACTTCTAGAACAGATCAAATTTTCAAGGCACGGGGCTTCTAAGGAATAACAGAAAGCTGGTAGAACAGCTGGTAATCAGAATAGCTTCAAATCACAAGGATACATGGAGACCAAGCAATTCTACACAGCTGGGATCAGCCATGGGTGATGCAATCAGCCACCAGAGGGGTGTGGCAGTGCTACAGGTCGAGCTGTATTTCTTCCCAAAATGTGTTGAGGCGCTGACCTCCAAGACCTCAGCATGTGACTTTATTTGGAAATAGGCACTGCAGCCATGAAATTAGAAGATGCTTACTCCTTGGAAGGAAAGTTATCACCAACCTAGACATCATATTAAAAAGTATAGACATTACTTTCCCAACAAAGGCTGTCTAGTCAAGGCTTTGGTTTTTCCAGTGGTCATGTATGGATGTGAGAATTGGACCATAAAGGAAGCTGCGCACTGAAGAATTGATGCTTTTGAACTGTGGTGTTGGAGAAGACTCTTGAGAGTCCCTTGGACTGCAAGGAGATCCAACCAGTCCATCCTAAAGGAGATCAGTCCTGAGTGTTCACGGAAGGACTGATGTTGAAGCTGAAACTCCAATACTTTGGCCACCTGATGCAAAGAGCTTACTCATTTTGGACATGAGTTTGAGCAAGCTCTGGGAGTTGGTGATGAACAGGGAGGCCTGGCGCGCTGCAATCCATGGGGTCGCAAAGAGTCAGACATGACTGAGTGACTGAACTGAACTGAACTAAATTGAGAGTCTTAAAGTTGTAATTGACTGGGTTAAGACTGGATCATATTGGAGTAGTGAAGTCATTCATTCATGTCCAACTCTTTGCGACCCCATGGACTATAGCCTACCAGGCTCCTCCATCCATGGAATTTTCCAGGCAAGAGTACTGGAGTAGGTTGCCATTTCCTTCTCCAGGGGCTCCTTCCTGACCCAGGGATCAAACCCAGATCTCCCGCATAGCAGGCAGACGCTTTAACCTCTGAGCCACCAGGTAGAGTGGAGGCTCGTATCAGAGTGGAGAGGGTTCGTAACGCAGTGTAACTCACGTGCTTGTCAGACGGAGAAGAGACACGTGCCAGGGGAGGATGGAGGTGGAGATGAGAACGAAGCAGCTGCAAACCAGGGGGCCCCAGGGTGTGGCAACCCCAGAGGTAGAAGAGGCGCGAAAGCTCTGGGGGAGTGCGGTCCTGACAATGCCTCGGCCTCAGACCCGTGAGACTACACATTCCTTCCGGTTGAAACCACCCAGTGTGTGACTGGCTGTCATGACAGGCCTGGAGAAAGAAGACAGGCATTAGGAGGTCTCGGGTATAAGGGAACATGTCTTGGTGGGAAGAGCACTGGGCTGGGTTTCAGAGGAAATAATGTCCCTCGACAGGAATGGGTGAAGAAGAGGTGGCACGTACGTGCAATGGGATATTACTCAGCTGTGAAACGGATGGAGCGGTGTCGTTTGCAGAAATGTCTGCAGGACCTAGAATCTGTCACGCAGAATGAAGTAAGTCAGAAAGAGAGAAGCAAACGTCGTATATGCATGCCTGTGTATAGAATCTAGAAAAATGGTACAGACGAACCCATCTGTAAAGCAGAAATGGAGACGCAAAGATAGAGAATAAATGTGTGGACCCCTAGAAGGGGAGTGGGGAGTGAGATGAATCGGGAGATTGGGATGGACACATATACACTTTTGATACTGTGTATAAACTGGATAACTAGTAGGAACCCACTGTATAGCTCAGGGAACTCTACCCAGTGACCTAAATGGGAAGGAAATCCAAAAAAGAGAGGTTATATGCATATGTATGTTTGATTCTATGTATACGTATGTTTGATTCTATGTATACGAATGTTTGATTTGCTTTTTGGTACAGCAGAAAAAATAACACAACATTGTAAAGCAAGTATGCTCCAATAGACACTTCTTTCAAACAAGAAATCCGATCCCACCCCTATTTCTAGGGGAGGGTCTGGTTTGGCATGACAGCAAGAGAGCCTCTGGTCATGCTGCTTGTGTAAACAATCTGCAGACCCTTGCTGGGGCATTGAGGCTGAATAAGGACTGGTCAGCGGGAGGGTGAAATGATCACTCCCAGGAGAAGACAGCTGGAATGTGAGCTCGTGATTGACGCCTGCCCCAGAGAAGCAAGTGTTCTTTAGGAATGTCGATCCCTATTTATCCATGTCCTGGCCAAATCTAAGTGTGTCACCTCTCGGCCACACCTGGTAATATCCGTGAGACCCTGAGTGAGTCACCGTCTGCTGAGGTCTCAGGTGTCATCTGTAAAGCAATGGACTTTAATCACCTAGTCTTTACCATGATTTGCAATTTTAAGATAACGTGGTTGAAAATTTGAGGTAGAAAGGATTTGAAATGACCTCTCAGTGGAGGCTTGGCTAACAGAAGAGGAGCCTCAGTGAAAATAACATTCACTACTTTGCTGATACGTGTGTGTATACATGTGTATGGAATATATGAATCCTATTAAGGGCCAGAATTATCCATTTTCAACGGCTCCATGCTGCAGTAAGAACAAATCAGGTTTCAAAAACAAACTTATGGTTATCAAAAGGGAAAGGTGGAGAGGGGAGAGACGAATTAGGCATTTGAAATGAACATATACACACTACTATCTACAAAAGAGATCATCAACAGAAACCTGCTGTATACTGCAGGGAACTCGACTCAGCGCTCTGTAATAACCTATGTGGGAAAAGAACCCGAAAAGAGGAGAAATATGTATATGTATAACTTTGCATCTCTTTGCATCTCTTTGTATCACTTTGTATCACTATGTATATGTATCACTTTGCTGTACACCTGAAACTAATGAAACACTGTCAATCAACCATGCTCCAAAATAAACAGGAAATAACAGATTATAAATATGATAGCTCTCACATCCATATTTTTTCCTGGATACTCTGCAAGTCAATTCGTGTTTTAAATTTTACTTTCATCCTTTATTCGGTAGCAAACTGTTCATTTCATCATTGTACTTCATCACTCCTGCCATCTTGAAGTTACTGGAGGTCCAGTCACTCTTGTTATTTGCTGAGGTTACGCTACTGAGCATGACGAACTGAACGGTCTTGCTTGCGGAATCATCATTCAGCTTATTAACACAAACAACGGGCTGTGTCATCCTGTCCCAAGACTCTGACAGAGCCTGTGGGGAAACGGTTCTCGTTTTCAGTGAGGACAGCACACGCGTGTCAGTAGCAAAGTCCTTGGAGTTCAGTGTTTTGCTTCTAGTCCTGGCTGCGTGTCCTAAGAATAAGAATCAACATTGATGGATTTTTTTTTTTCATATTTTACTGTGAAGTGTGCTCCCTGTGGATACAATTCTCAAGATCTTTTCCAGGTTTGGGAAGCTCTTCTAGTTTCTAAGATTCCACGCTGTTTGCAGCAGCGTTCAGATTTCTCGCTCTTGGCAAATAGTGCCTGCTTCTGTCCTTTGACTGAAGTTTAATTTGACACAGAGAAACTTAGGTACAAAGCAGCCCAGGTGCCCCACTACTGTCCTTATCGTTGCTTTCATTAACTGACAGTAAAATTCAAAAACTTCTTAACAAGTTGGTGAAGCGTAACTCTTTCTTCATGAAGTCACACTGGTTATTGAAGTGAGGCTTCTAGAATTCATCGTCTTTTCTCCAAAGACTGCCAAGTGAATGGTACCAAAACCTCTCTGTTTTAATGTTGGGCTTCCCTGGTTGGCTCAGTCAGTCAGGGATCCGCCTGCAATGCAGGAGGCCTGGTTTCTGTCCTGGGGTCGGGAAGATCCCCTGGGGGAAGGAATGGCAACCCACTCCAGTACTCTTGCCTGGGAATCCCATGAAGACAGGAGCTTGGCGGGCTGCAATCCACGGGCTGGCACAGAGTCGGATGCGACTTAGTGACTAAACCACCACCATTTTAATGTAAAGGCTGAGAGAATGGCTAGCCCGACACCACCCCCCTCATGCCTATACCATCTCCAAGTCAGTGGGTTTTCAAAAAACAAAAAAATGGTCTGAATAAAGGGCAAATTACTCTGTCCCCTAACTGACTTAATGTCTGTTAGAAGATATGGACAAAATGAGCTTTACTAATTTGTTGGAATCATTGTGGAGGAAGAAACAGGACAGAAGTTATATGTTTTCATATTGATAGTTTCTTTCCTCTCCCAGTTAGAGTGAGATTGTGCCCAGGAGGTGTGAGTTTGGGTAATATTTTTATGTAGTTGCCCCTGTAACTGTCCGTGTGACATACTTATCATTAGATCCTGCTGGTGTGCTTTGTGTATGTGGGCTGTCCCCAGGTTAATGAGGATCTGTTTCTGGTGCAGCCGATTATAAACGGTGATGGGAAGGCTTCTCTGACCAAGAGTGCACCTTCACAGACCGGCCACACTGTCTGAGGTTTCTACCAGGAGAGGGGTGCAGACTTTATAGTTCCTGGAAGGGATAGCAAAGGAACTGGCCGATGGTTTTTTCTGGAATCTAAATCCAAGTTGAGTTGCAGTATTACCATATTCAGTTTTATTTTAGCTTGAAGAGAGAATTGGGGAGAAGGATGTGAAGGTGTCATCCTTTTGCCAAATGAAAGATAGGCAGTGTTATTTGATATAAACTGCTGCTAAGCTGTTAAGTGGCTTCAGTCGTGTCCGACTCTGTGCAACCCCATAGACGGCAGCCCACCAGGCTCCACCGTCCCTGGGACTCTCCAGGCAAGAACACTGGAGTGGGTTGCCATTTCCTTCTCCAATGCATGAAAGTGAAAAGTGAAAGTGAAGTCGCTCAGTTGTGTCTGACTCTTAGTGACCCCATGGACCGCAGCCCACCAGGCTCCTCCGTCCATGGGATTTTCCAGGTGAGTACTGGAGTGGGGCGCCATTGCCTTCTCCAATAAACTGTGTTAGACTGGATGAAATTCAGGATATTAGTGTTCGAGTTAAGCTTCCTAAAAGTTAGTTGCCTACATTTGGGTGAGTCAATCTTGTTTTACTGATCTATAAATATAGAGAACTTGACAAAACCATCTAAAATCTCTCCCAGTTTTGAAAATCCATAATTTCCTGTCTTGCTTACCTGGCTGGGAGGAAGATAGCAACCAGTGGACACCATGGGTCAGAATCATTACCAGACATGGTCAATAATAACTGTTCTCTAGGCAATGAATAAAAATGAACCTGTGAGGTATGACCATGTTGATCTGGGGTCATGGATTCTAATACTAGAAAAGGTGGTTGAAGCCCAGGAGGGTCAGCCCCGGGGGGAGCGGCAGAGCACAGCTGGTTGGGAGATCACTTCCTGGGAAGCTCCGAGGGGCTGCAGACCAGCAGCAAAGGCAGTCTACAGATGCAGGAGGTGAGAGAGACAGGGAAGGACCACACCTGCAGATGTGGAGTGAAACGCCGGTTAGGTGGATGTGGGAAAGCCAGCCTATTGGGTGGGACAGAAGAAACAGGCAAACAAGTCAGAAGACAAAGGTCAAAGGCAGGGGAGCAGAGACCACAGGAAAAGGAAGCAAAGTCACTGGACACCCAACACATCTCTCGTATACAGTCCGAACAGGGGGTCTCTCGTGATGGTACCAGCCCATGTCATCACGATTCCAGTCATCCTCAATGGGTTGAGCCCTACTTAAATGGATATGCAAATCTTTCAATGGCTGTTTGGACAAGATGAGCTATACAAGTTCAAGACTCGAGGGATTAGAGCAGAATTTCTCTTTAAAAAAAAAAAAAACTTGTGGACCATTCTTTAAAGTCTTTATTGAATTTGTTACAATACTGCCTCCCCCCATCCACCCCCGGCATCAGAAGGAAAAGTCTCAACCACTGGACCATCGGGGAAGTCCCCTAGAGCTGAATTTCTGAAGGGTCAGTACACAGAAACTGTAGGAACCTGTAAAAGCAAAGAGAAAAAGGAGGGGGAGGGAAGTACTGAAAATAACTTGATATTTCAAGAAAATGAATGACAGGTCAGAACTTTATTGGTCTCGCTATATTTTGGTAGCTTTTTTCTTTTTAATTAATATGGGTGGGAGCTGGTATATCATAATCGTTTCAGAGGTTAGGGTCTCTAAACTCAGATAAAGTCCTCTTAAGAATTATTGCAACTGAAGCACTTAAAACCCATTGAGCTCACCTAGGATTCAGTTTCTAATCCTGGCTCTGTGGTTTAGAGGTATTGTGAGTTTGAAACAATGACTTAATCTCTTTAAAAGCCCATTTCCTAATTGGTAAAGTTGGAACAGTAATTATCAGATTTAAATCAGATAGTAGGTTCTGTAAGTCATCATTTTCTTGCCATAGTCAGGCGTTGAGCTCAGCACTTGACGTAAAGGGTAAGGTGAAGAAAGGAGGAGAACAGCTCTCACATTTCACCACCACGCCTTTACTCCCACACCACAGATAATGGCTTTCCTCTGCCTGCCTACCTTCTGCCTTCTTGTTCTGTCTTTTCCTCCTGTCTCTGAATTGAAGATTTAATAAGACAGCTTTTAGGCATAATGGTGAAAATTGCCACTCTGCCCTTTACCAACCATGTAACCTTGGAGAAATCACTTAATCTCCTAAACCTCAATTTCCTCATCAGGATATCAAAGACGGAAACACGGTCTTTGAAATATTTTCGGGCAGACAGAAAATAATGAATGTCTGGCAGACACTTGGCAATTAATGAATTGCAAATAGAGTTTTCCATGGGAAGCAAAATGGAATTTTGGTAGTTAATATTTGTCAAAGGACATCTGTGTTGTCTTTTTACTTCGCCTCGAGAATATGAGTGTATTATTGGAAGGGGAACAATTTGCCTACTTAATGTTCATAGCACATGCATTAACCAGAAACTACAAAGCAAATAAACTTGGTGTTTCTCCTTAGGTGTGTTTGAGATGGAGGTTTAGGGAGAGGAGATGTAATGACTTGAAAGGCACCCAGAGCCTATGGTTCAAAAACCATCACTCTTTCATGAAGAACATTATCATTTAAGATGTCCTCAGACCAAACTGGACAACTCCTAGGTAGCCAGGCACAGAGAACTAGAGGCATCGTCATAAGGGTACAGAACGATAAAGCCTACAGCTTTATTTGCCATGGTTGGTTACGTCTTTGGAAATGACATTGCTTCCGGCCCCAAGGGTGGAATGGTGAGGGAAAAGGGGAGAGCAAGAGGGCAAGCGTGGGTGCCGTGGACAGCATGCCTGAGCCTGTCTCGACGGCATAGAAGGAGGAAGAGCTGTTTTCTGAAGCCAGGTGAAATGCAATCCTTGTTTCTGGCTGCCATATTTGAATATGTGCACACCTCGGGCATCTCACTGTTGATCATGCCCCTTGCTGTGCAGAGGCATTTTTGCTTGATGTAGTCCCATTTGTTTAATTTGTTTTTCTGGCCTGAGTTTTAGGGAGTCATAAAAAAAAAAAAAAATCATTGCCAGTGTCAAGGAGCATTTCCCCTTTGTTTTCTTCCAAGAGTTTTACAGTTTCAGGTCTTACCTTTAAGTCTTTATTTGAGTTGATTTTTGCATATGATATATTACAGATAAAGGTCCAATTATATTCCCCTGCACGTGCATATCCAGTCTGCCCAACAGCATTTATTGGAGACACCATCTTCTCCTCCAGTGTGTATTCTCAGTACCTTTGTTGAAAATAATCTGACCATATATGCTTGGATTTAGCTGGGGGCCGTCTGTTCTGCCCCACTGGTTTATGAAGAAGCAACCATTATTTAGAATGAATGTAGTTAATCTTAGGTTTGGAAAGGTCTGTGAAAGTTTCTATGTCAAACTTCAGGTATGTAATAGAATCCCTCCAAAGTCATCCATGGAGACAGTACCCTGTCCTCTGTTTAAATAATTTCAGTGCCTGGAAGTTCCTTAACAAGAGGGCTGCCATTGCTGGAATAGTCTTGTTCTGGATGACCACATCCTAATTATTTCCTCTAGATAGAAATGGAAAAACCATGACCCTTGGGCCAAACCAGGCTCAGAAACCGTTTTTATAAATAAGATTTTACTGCCGCATGCATAAGCCCATTCATTTACCAATTGCATATGGCTGTTTTGATGCCACAAAGGCAGACTTAAGTATTTGCTGCAGAGACTGTAAGGCCTATGAAACCTAAAATACTACCATCTGGCCCTTTCTAGAAAACTTTTGCTGGTCCCTGATTTAGAGAAATGGTCTCCAGACCAGATTGGACACTTGCTAATGAGCATACAAGTGATTGGTCAGGGGCTAGAAGAAAACAACAAAAATTGTATTTCTATTTAGGTTTAATTCATCCTTTAAAAGTCTCTGCTTTCATGTGTACTTAAATATATATACAAATAAATATATGAAAAATCTAAATATTTATTTAAATATTATATTTTATATCTACAAATATTATATATATATTTCTTTAGCAGTACCTAGCACAGACTTTTAACAATTATTATAACTGTATTGCTACATGGTATATTAGTATATTATCATTCATTATACATACTGCAATTATTGGAACTATACTATAAACCCACTCAAGTGCAACCGTATATCACATATAATATTGTATGATCAGATGTAATAAGGTGACAATAATTGCTCAAATGCTATAGAACTCATTCTGAGCCAGGCACTGCTCAAAGTCATTCACATCTATCTGCTAATTTAATTCTCGGATTAAATGTTAGTGTCATTATTCTTACAGTTCTCATTTTCTAGATGGTGGAGCTAAAGCAGTTAGGTTAATAAGGTACCAAGGTCTACAGCGAATAAGTGGCAGAACCGGGATTCAAACCTAGATGGTCTTGCTCTGTCTGTGTCGTAAACTCTTTTACATACAGGAACACGTGTATACAGTCTTCTTCAATAAATGCACAGATACGAGATTGCAGACTCAAACATTTCTTCCTGAGGGGGTGCACTGTAAATAACGTTTATAGCCCTTTGCTCTATACAAAACAGTGCTTATAGCCTTTTGCTGTATAAAAACGGAAACAAAGTGGTCATGTTCAGTACATGCCATAGATTTGCAGACAAGTATTGAATTCCTACTGACTCTTACATAGATCTGCTGGCAACTGCAGAACCCCACTGGCATTTATTGCTTTCTTGTCATCTCATTTAATCATGTTTAAATTAGGCAAATTATGTGATTGATATTATCTGAAGGAGCTGACTAGTCCTCAGACCGCCCTGTCTGGAGCCAGTCTCCTTCCAAGACCTCCTTAAGGTTACATTGTTATTTCGAAACCCTTTGCAGTCTGGGCTTCCTTTTCTCAATTCTAATGAAAGGAGAGAGGCATATCATTCCAGCGGGAATTTCTCAAATGCTCCCTTCCGCTGGCTGAGCGGGTGGGTGAGAGAGGGAGTGAGTCAAGTGTCGGGTTTTGAAGGGACCCCAGTTGTGGGTTTCAACCCGCTCTGAGTTTTGTGGCTTTCAAAACGGTTGTGTGTGGGCAGGAAGTTTGGGGTTTGGTTCCAAAGGGTATGGAAATCCTTAAACACAAGGTCTGTCCAAGAAATTCACACCAAGAGTTAACCATTGAACTACTAATTTATGGTTTCTATTTTAAATGCAGATAACCACTGCATCTGAGTTTTACATGACCTGTTGCAATCTTGTTGTGACTTGCTTCAACAAGCCAGTGTCAGCTCTCTATCCGGGGACTCCTGGTTGGGGCAAGAAGGAGGATTTCCTTTCAAGGACGAGGCATCACTTTCATCAGTCAATTTCATTTAACCCTCAACTTCAGGTCTCTTTAATGAGGAGCTATTATCCTGGTGAGGTGTGTTTGAAGTGCGTAACTGAGAATGTTCACTTCGGTGTTTAATTATGTCTCAGTTGCCTCATGTGTGACACAAATAAAAATTGTACCCGCATCAAGCAGACATTGTTAAATGTTAAATCATAGGATATATGAAAAGTGGTTAGTAAATGGTTTATAATAAGCCAGCTATTGCTGTTGTATTTCAGTGTTCTAATTCCCAAAGATTATGGTAACATACTTTGTGCCATCAAGACTTAATCTGATGGAATTCTTATTTTGGCATCTAGACAATGGTGTTCTTTGGCCTTCTCAGCAATGTAATGTATCAGGGGGCTGGAAGAAGGGGAGATATCTAAACAATGGAATCTTGCTAAAGACAGATGAATTGGGGTACCAACGTGCAAAGGGGCCCAAGGAGCCTGGGAAGCAGAGCCATGGTGGGATGGAGCCAAGAGTCTCCCAAAGCCTGACAACTTGGCGCTGAAAGTTCTCTTCATAAATGTCTAGACACAAGGAATATGGTTGCCTCTTTCTTCGTGAATTCCTAGTCCTCTGGTCCAAGACAATACCAGGGGTTTGGCCTCAGGGGGTGGGCTCACTATGGCACTTTATCATCTTCTATGATATTCTCTTTTTTTTTTATGAAACCTTAGACCACATTTTATTTTTAAATTTTATATATACATATAATTTTTCTTGATTGGGAAAGTAATATGAGCTCCTTGTCAGAAGTTTGGAAAACAAATGATTTTTTTAAATCTTATTTTATTTAAATTATCCATAGTCTCTTTACCCAGAAACAACCCTGTATTCCATTTTTATGTATTTTTTTCATCATTTAATTTTTACTTTTTTCCATATATAATGAGCCTCCACACAGTTCTCACTTAATATATCCCCTCTCTTTTTCACTTAATATTACGTTGGGAGCAGTTTTCTCTTGTTACTAAAACATCATTTTTGTTGTTTCATCATGTGAAACAGTCATCTGTTAACCATCCCTCCCCCTGTGAAACATTCAGTTCAGTAGCTCAGTCGTGTCCGACTCTTTGTGACCCCATGGACTGCAGCATGCCAGGCTTCCCTGTACATCACCACCTCCCAGAGCTTACTTAAACTTATGTCCATTGAGTCAGCGATGCCATCCAACCATCTCATCCTCTGTCATCCCCTTCTCCTCCTGCCTTCAATCTTTCCTAGCATCAGGGTCTTTTCCAATGAGTCAGTTCTTCCCATCAGGTGGCCAAAGTATTGGAGTTTCAGCTTCAACATCAGTCCTTTCAATGAACACCCAGGACTGATTTCCTTTAGGATGGACTGGTTGGATCTCCTTGCAGTCCAAGGGACTCTCAAGAGTCTTCTCCAACACCACAGTTCAAAAGCATCAATTCTTTGGTGCTCAGCCTTTTTTATAGTCCACCTCTCACATCCATACAAGACTACTGGAAAAACCTTAGCTTTGACTAGACGGGCCTTTGTCAGCAAAGTAATGAAAGGTTGTTGCTGAGTAAGACCAGTACAAACATAAAACCAAGATGTTCCTTCCGAGCATCACCACACCAGTATAAGCGATAGCAAAAGACATGGTGAAGGGCTGGCCAGTGAGAAAAAAGTGATTTTTGTCCTCGGGTTATTAGAGCCAGTCCTTCCAGTTCATTCCTACCAATTCCACAGAAAGAATATTTAAGGAGTTGGGGCAAAAGGTACTGGAGAGTCTTCTCTGGTCCATTAAGAGCTAGCGTTACCAAAGGAAGAAGGCCATTGTACTTCCTATCTGAGTAACCTTTAACCTGAGAGATGCTCTTGGAGCTAGAGCTCCATCTATCTTCTGAACCTTTGACTCCTAGCGAGACTAGGTGCTTCCTGACTACCCCGCCAAGTCTGGGACCTAAGTAACAATACACAGTAACAGCACAGGTCACAAGTCCCTTGAAAGTCTAAGATCCGACAGATTAGGTTAGTAGTTCTAATCCCCAAGAAGTTAGGAAATGGGGTCTAATTTTGGAAGTTGTACAAGGAAGTTGCAGCAATTTAGAAATTCAAGACATTTTGTAGCTTAAAAAAAAATAACAGCTTTATTGAGATATAATTCACATGCCATACAATTCACCCATTTAAAGTGTACAGTCTAGTAGCTTCTGATATATTCAAAGAGCTGTTCATCCACCACTGCAATCAATTTTAGAAAAAAATCATTGCTTCAAAAATAAACCCTGTGTCTGTTAACCCTTACTCCCTAATCCCCCACCTGTCTTCCCCAACCATAGGAAACCACTGATCTACCCTCTGTCTCCAGATTTGCTTGTTCTGGACATTTCCTATAAAACCAGTCATGCGCGTGTGGTCCTCTGGGACTAACATGTCTTCAAGGCTCATCCTCGTGGTACGTAATTGAACTTCACTGTCTTTTTTTTCTGTTTTGGCTGTGCTGGGTCTTCACTGCAGCCCACAGCCTTCTCTAGCTGTGGCATTCAGTCTTAGTGGGACGTCAATGCCCTGACCAGGGATTGAGCCCATGTTCCCTGCGTTGGAAGGTGGATTCTGAGCCACTGGACCGCCAGGGAAGTCCCACCCTCAGTGCTGCTTATGGCTGAATAACGCTCCATTGTGTGGAAATACCACACTTTGTTTCTCCATCCATCAGTTGATAAACATTGGACTTTTCCCCATTTTTTGGCTCTTAAGAATAACGCTGCTGTGGACGTTCACATACAAGTTTTGTGTAGACATTTATTTTCCTTTCTCTTGGGTTGGTGTGCTTTTATTAAAAATGTATTTGCTTATTAATTTTTGGCTGTGCTGGGTCTTTGCTGCGGTGCCTGAGCTGCTCGTGGCTGTGCGTGGCCCTTTCTCTGCCTGCAGATGCGGGGCTACTCCCTATGGCAGCGCGTGGCCTTCTCGCTGCGGCGGCTTCTCCTGTTGTGGAGTGCGGGCTCTAGGTGCCCTGGCTCAGGCGTCGCGGTGCACAGCCTCAGTTGCCCAGCAGCTTGCGGGATCTTCCCAGACTAGGGATCGAACCCATGTCTCCTGCACTGGCAGGCGATTCTTAACCACGGGGCCACCAGGAAAGTCCCTGTTGTAGTTTTATGAGGAGACTCCTCTGCCCTCTTTTTCCTGCTTCTCCCACCTCCCTCTTCTGCTTCACCAGGGTAATCCCCTCTCCACTTTCCTTGTAACCATAAAATCCAACCATCCTGTTCAGGCTGTGACCAGGACATAATGAACTGGTTTCCATTTCTTTCCTGAAGGACTCTCACCTTAAAGCCATCAGTAGGTAATAGCTTCTCTCTTGCTGCTAACAATGGGCTGTCAAGATCCCCATTTCCCAAAAGAGGATAAATGAAGATGTCAAGACCAGCCAGTAAGTCCAGAGCTGGAACCAGTTCCTCTCTAGGACACTCCATATCAGTGCTGCCCATTAAAACGCTCCCTACCGAAAACGATTTTGACTGAAATCACGTCCCAGAGAATCCCCTCTCGTCATCCAGACAGCTGTTTCTCTTTTAAGGGTCATGTGCCTACAGCCCGTGTCTTCCGAAACCCCTAAAGAATTTACCCGAATGATTTATTAGATGAAGTGTTAGAAGAAACATATGTATGTCTCTGTGTGTCTGTGTATTTGTGTCTGTGTGCATGTCTGTGCATCCATGTATGTGTGCATGCCTGTGTCTATTTCTGCATGTCTGTATCTCTGTCTCTGTGAGTGAGCCTCTATATATGTCTATGTGTTTGTGTCTCTGTGTCCATATGCATCTGTTTGCATATGTGTTTATGTGTATCTCTGTGAATGTCTGTGTGCGTCTATTTCCGTGTGTATCTTTGTGTGTCTGTGTTTGTGTGTGTCCTGCTGAAGTAGATTTTAAATTTTCCTGATCAATAATTTTATGCATTCTTATTATGTCCTCAGTAGCACTCAGAATAGTGGAAAGTACATAGTAGATTTCAAATGCATAGCTGTTGATCATCCAATTGCTGATCATTAGCAATATACCTCGGAGAAGGAAATGGCAATCCACTCCAGTGTTCTTGCCTGGAGAATCCCAGGGACGGGGGAGCCTGGTGGGCTGCCGTCTATGGGGTCGCACAGAGCTGAACACGACTGAAGTGACTTAGCACCAGCAGCAGCAGCAATATATATCCATCTAGCTGATGTTGATGAAACCTGCTCATATCTTAATTTAAATACATTATGTTTACATACATGTATTTAAATTAAGAGATTTATTCTAGTGTGTAGTATAATTCACTCAGTCATGTCTGACTCTTTGCAACACCATAGACTATAGCCTGCCAGGCTCCTCTGCCCATGGGATTCTCCAGGCAAGAATACTGGAGGGGGTTGCCATTCTTTTCTCCAGGGGATCTTCCCTACCCAGGGATCAAACCTGGGTCTCCTGCATTGCAGGCAGATTCTTTACCATCTCAGCCACCAGGGAAGGCCCCAAAGATTTATTTATTCTTGTTAAAAAATATAGGAAAGGACATTAATTCCATCCACCTTTACATCTTAAACTTGTAAAATAAGAACACTAGTTTGTGGCACTAGTTTCGTAACTTTTTAACACAGTTCATTCTGTCAGAGTCAGAAATTATCTAAATTTTCCAGGGAGCTCTCAGCCGTAGGCCCAGTCAAGGGTTCAATTAATAGCTAATGACATTTGAACTTACACAGAGCGAGCATATGGTGGAATTCCCTTTAAATAGCCACTGAGTACTGTTTTTGAAAACTGAATTTACCATTGAGGAAAATAATGCTTCCCGTTGGATGGAAGACTTACGACCTGGTTGCCTTTGGAGTCCTCATGCTGCGCTGCTTTGGGTCCTCCTAATGGCCAGTCCTCGTGACAAGGCACCAGCATGTCAGCAGGTGCTGAGCACCCAAGCAGGGAGCTGGCAGACTCTCGGATCCCTGAGCCAGTTTCCGTGCTGTCCTTGGAAAATCTGCTTCAGCTCCACCTCAGCCTGGTTTCCCTGCCTTGGTTATGGCACCACTCTGCTACTTACACTCCAGGGATGGAAAAATTCTCAGGGGAGGCAGCTCAGCTCCAAACATGGGACAAGTGGATGAAATGCTAAGACGTGTGCCGGCCTTCTTGAAACACTGGCTAATCTTGTTATAAACATTTAATATTTTAGTTGGTGTTTGAGATTTAATAACTGAAGCCCACAAAGTTTTTGTAGGCATGGAGGATGGAAGCAACGGTGATGGCCGCCATTTATAACTTTGAAGTTGATGGCGCAGAAACTGGGAGAGTGTGGACAAGGAATCCGCCAGCATCAGGGGATGTCCTGAGAGAGGCCTGTCCTGTCCGTCACCTTGAGTCTCCTTAAGTCTCCTTAAGTGGCCTTTTCACAAGGAGCTGCTCCTTAATCCAAGACCTAGAACAATTTCTCTACTCCAGAGACATTGGGCAGCTCCTTTCTCTGTGGCTCACAGAAGCTGGCCTAGAGAATACAACCCTCATCTTTTCCTTGATTCTCATGAATCACAAAACCCCGGCAGGCCATGAAGATGTGAAATATTGAGTCTATTCTGTCTTGACATAATAACAATATATTGTAAAGTTTAAAAAAATTAATTTCTCCCATATATTAAAAAAATTAATTTGGTTAGTATTTACTAAAACCCAATTAAAAGACACTTACTCCTTGGAAGAAAAGTTATGAGCAACCTAGATAGCATATTCAAAAGCAGAGACATTACTCTGCCGACTAAGGTCTGTCTAGTCAAGGCTATGGTTTTTCCAGTGGTCATGTACAGATGTGAGAGTTGGACTGTGAAGAAGTCTGAGCACTGAAGAATTGATGCTTTTGAACTGTGGTGTTGGAGAAGACTCTTGAGAGCCCCCTTGGACTGCAAGGAGATCCAACCAGTCCATTCTGAAGGAGATCAACCCTGGGATTTCTTTGGAAGGAATGATGCTAAAGCTGAAACTCCAGTACTTTGGCCACCTCATGCGAAGAGTTGACTCACTGGAAAAGACTCTGATGCTGGGAGGGATTGGGGGCAGGAGGAGAAAGGGACGACAGAGGATGAGATGGCTGGATGGCATCACTGACTCGATGGACATGAGTTTGAGTGAACTCCGGGAGTTGGTGATGGACAGGGAGGCCTGGCGTGCTGCGATTCATGGGGTCACAAAGAGTCGGACACGACTGAGCGACTGAACTGAACTGAACTGAATGACAAACCAGGTGGCTCAGATGATAAAGAACCTGCTAGCAATGCAGGAGACCCGGGTTCAATCCCTGGGTCAGGAAGATCCCCTGGAGAAGGGAATGGCAACCCACTCCAGCACTCTTGCCTGGAGAATCCCATGGACAGAGGAGCCTGGTGGGTCCCAGTCCTTGGAGTTGAAAAGAGTCAGATGAGACTGAGCGACTAACACTTCCACTTTCAATGGCAAACAAGTCAGCTTATGTTATAGGCAAAATTATGCCTTCTCACACACAAATTCAGAGGATGGGATGGTTGGATGGCATCACTGACTCAATGGACATGAGTCTGAGCAAACTCTGGGAGATAGTGAAGGACGGGGAAGCCTGGTGAGCTGCGGTGCATGGGGTCACAGAGTCCAGCACAATTTAGTGACTGAACAACAACACGCACAAGTTTTCATGTTGGATCCTGATCCCCTCGGAGCCCAGAATGTGACTCCTTGGAGCTGGGGTCTTTAGCATGGGCCCTTGTCCAGCCTGACAGTTGTCCTTGGAAGAGGGACTGCTGTGTGAGGACAGGGGAGAGGATGACCGTCAGCAGGGCAGGGAGTGAGGTCTCAGAAGGAACCACGTGCTGATTTATACCTATTAAAATTTGCATGGCGTAAGTATATAGTCTTTTTCTTTCATCAGACACAGAACTGAGTTCTCCTGAGATTTAACCTGGTTGTTAAATCACTAGGCTACTCTGAAGCCTAGTGAAGAGGTGGGTGGGATTCCTCTTGAGGTGCGTGCTCATGTCTGGCTCAGGACATGTGTACAGTGTTCCCAGATGCTCAAAATGCATTCACATCCAAAGCATAAAAGGTTAAACTCATGCTTCCATGTGTGTGTGTATGTGTGTGTGTGTGTGTGTGTGTGTTTTATTAGAGTATGGTTGCTTTACAATGCTGTTAATTTCTGAACATTTAACACTCCCTGCCCTGCACGACATAGTGACTCAGCCTTATGTTTACAAAACCACAAACAGCTTTCCATCTGGCTCAGAGCGAAAGCCCACGCCCTCAGGACGGTCTGTAAGACACCGCGTCCTCTGCCGAGACTCTGTTCTCCCTTCACCGTTAACCGGTTTCATTTCCTACAGTTCTCCTTGTCAACGCTGCGCTCCCGTCACACTGGGCTTCTGTTTCTCAGACTGACCCATCACTTTCCTATCTGAGGGCCCTGCTCTGCTGTTCCCTCTGCCTATAGTGCCGTGTCCTCAGTTCTCATTACTCACTCCCTTACTTCCTTTGAAGTGTTAGTTGCTCAGGCGTGTCCAACTCTTTGCGAGCCCATGGACTGTAGCCTGCCAGGCTCCTCCATCCTTGGGATTCTCCAGGCAAGAAACTGGAGTGGATTGCCATTTCCTTCTCCAGAGGCTCTTCCCCACCCAGGGATCAAACCCGGGTCTCCCACATTGCAGGCGGATTCTTTACTGCCTGAGCCACCAGGGAAGACCCTGCATGCACGCGTGCTAAGTTGCTTCAATCGTGTCCAACTCTGTGTGACCCTGTGGACTAGCCCGCCAGGCTCCTCTGTCCATGGGATTCTCCAGGCAAGAATACTGCAGTGGGTTGCTGTGCCTTCCTCCCGGAGGTCTTCCTGACCCAGGGTGGAGCCCACATCTCTTAAACTCCTGCATTGGCAGGTGGGTGCTTTACCACCAGCACCACCTGGGAAGCCCCAGGAAGCTCTTGGGTCACTTAAATATTCTCTTATTGAGATCTTCCCCTAATCACTATACCTAAACATCAACTCCAAGAACACTCCCGCATCACCCAGCACTTTACCCAACTTTGTTGATTTTAAAGAGTTTTTTTGTAGACCATTTTAGTCTTTCTTAAATTTGTTAAAATATTGCTTCTGTTTTATATTTTGGTTTTTTTGGCTGCAAGGCATGTGGGATCCTTGTTCCTTGACCAGGGATTGAACGCTCACCCTCTGCCTTGGAAGGCACAGTCTTAGCCACTGGACCGCCAGGGAAGGCCCCAGCTTTGCTTTTCTCGACAGTACTCACCCTACCTGACCTGTTCCTCTCTGTAGTCAGTCTCCCCACTAGAATGTTGTGTCCACTCAGAGAGAGCTTTACCTGTCAGGTTGATGCTGGGATTAGCACACCCACTGAATCGCGCTGAATGAATGAATGAGTTAAAAGACAGACTGATTCCAAGGGGTGTGGAAATTTTGCAAAAGATTAAAGAGAGACAGATGGACAAGCAAGAGTATGAACTGTATACTTAGAGGAAGAAAGACTAACTATATGAGACACATTGCCCCTCAGATTCTACAAGTATAAAGGAATTGCGCAATGTTTCCATCTGTGACATACTTACAAAAGAATGCTTTTGCATTATCTCTTAGAATTCAACTTTTTTGTGTGTGTGTATTTTTGCATTGAGTAATGGAAAGGATACTTTGTCCATGGAATTCTCCAGCCAAGTATACTGGAATGGGGAGCCATTCCCTTCTTCAGGGGATCTTTCCAACCCAGGGATCAAATCTGGGTCTCCTGCATTGCAGGCAGTTTCCTTATTGTCTGAGTTACCTGGGAAGCCCTTGAAAATCAATGAATACAGCAAAACCAGCTCATTGAGCTATGAAATATGGATTCTCACAAAGGTAGGATTGTCAGATTTAGCAAACAGAAGTACAGCATGCCCAGTTAAAACTGAGCTTCAGCAAAACAACAGAGCGTGTCTTTGTATAAGTATGGATCAGGCAATATTAACCCATGCAACAAACAAGATGTTTGCTGTTTTTTGAAATTCAAATTTATCTGGGGTACTGGGTTTGATCAGGACACCCTCCAAATCGCCAGTGCCATCATGAGACCTAAAGGCTGAGACGCCCCGTCTGTGCTAAGCTTCCTGCCCTCAGTTCCCCCAGCAGTCACTGGGGAGACACCATTTTGACACCTCTCCATCTTGCTATGGGCTTCCCAGGTGGCACTAGTGGTAAGCATCTCCCCTGCCAATGCAGGAGACAAAGGAGATGCAGGTTCGATGCCCGGGTCGGGAAGATGCCCCGGAGGAGGGCATGGCCACCCGCTCCAGCGTGCTTGCCTGGAGAATCCTATGGACAGAGGAGCCTGGCGGGCTACAGTCCATGGGGTCGCAAAGAGTCAGACACGACTGAGCGGCTTAGCACACATGCACACACCTTGCTATAAAGAACAGCTAGAGGGTAGTTCTCATTTAAGAATGAGTTTTCCAAACTGAGGTGAAAAAAGGCAAAAAAAAAAAAAATGAAGGACGATGATTCAAGTGTGGATTTTAACAAGTCATTCTAATCTCAATGAGGCCCCCAGTGACCCAGGATTGTTGGTTCAAAGCGACAGGTCCATGTGAAAGATAAATAGGTGGGAACTCTCCCCAAGCACCCCAAATCCTGTAACACACTGGGTAGCTCCTATTCTTATCAAAGCCCAGATGTTTAAACTACAGGTGAGAACGAGGTGAAGAGGCACCACCCTGTTCCCTGACAGCCCTCATTTAGTCTTGCCCTTTGGTCCTGCCTGTCATGGTCTCTGTTATAATTTGCACAGGCATCCCCTATCGGGGTACTTTCTCGCAGGACGATGAGAGCAATGACAGTGTTTACGTCAGCCTCCAAACTTGCTTTGATCCTTAGCTGTCACCACTGTCTAAAGGGGAAAGTCACCACTGGTTCTTAGTATAAGCCCTGACCCTTGTGGGGAGGTGAGTGTTGGGGTGCTGCCCACAGAAGCCAGGCCTGCAGGGGGCAAGGGCAACCCCTTGCAAAATTTGCTCTTGGCCAATAGAGAGCAGATCAATGGCTGAGCAGGGACCTCTGCTTTCTGTTTGGATGTTCTTTATGAGAGAGCCAGAGGTTGCTTCTGGTCCACTGCCCAGCACGCAGTATGGAAACTGCAGTTAAGCCCCAGCAGTGAGTGAGTGCTGTGCTGTTTTATTGCCTGGTCGCATCCATTCTCAAATCTGCCTGTCTCCTCTTCAAATAATAACACACTGTGTTCTTCCCCAGCATGTATGACTCTGAAGACTTAAACCAGTGTTTTTAAAAAGTGTGGCACCCAGACCCGCAGTATGAGCATAAATTCTATGCAAATTTTTGCACTTGTTAGAAACAGGCACATTTTTGGACTTCATTCCAGAATCAGAAGTTCTGGAGGTGGAACCAGGAAATCCAAGGGAAAGGAGCCTTCCAGGTGGTTCTGATACAGCCAGTGTTTGACAGCCACTGACCTAAACCACTGAAACCACTGGATTAAGATTAAAAATAAGAAAAGGAGAGCAGGCTGGCAGGAAAGATAAACACATCAGGCCACGATCCCTCGGGAACTGTCAGTTCAGTTCATTTCAGTCACGCAGTAGCATCTGACTCTGTGACCCCATGGACTGCAGCGCGCCAGGCCTCCCTGTCCATCACCAACTTCCAGAGCTTACTCAAACTCATGTCCATTGAGTCGATGATGCCATCCAACCATCTCATTTTCTGTTGTCTCTTTCTCCTCCCACCTTCAATCTTTCCCAGCATCAGGGTCTTTTCCAATGAGTCAGTTCTTCCCATCAGGTGGCCAAAATATTGGAATTTCAGCTCCAGCATCAGTCTTTCCAATGAATGTTTAGGACTGATTTCCTTTAGGATGGACTGGTTGGATCTCCTTGCAGTCCAAGGGACTCCCAAGAGTCTTCTCCAACACCACAGTTCAAAAGCATCAATTCTTTGGTGCTCAGCTTTCCTTATTGTCCAACTCTCACATCCATACATGACTCCTGGAAAAACCATAGCTTTGACTAGGTGGACCTTTGTTGGCAAGCTAATGTCTCTGCTTTTTAATATGCTGTCTAGGTTGGTCATAGCTTTTCTTCCAAGGAGCAAGGGTCTTTTTATTTCATGGCTGCAGTCACCATCTGCAGTGATTTTGGAGCCCCTCAAAATCTATCTGCCATGAACTGTGCCGGGGCCTTATTGGTTCTCCAGGTGAGTCTAGAACTCACGGGGTTCCTGATGGGAAACCAGGCCAACGAGTCCTGCCAGGGTCGGGGGTGGGGGCGATGGGTGGGGCTTTCTGAGGAAGGAGCGGGTGGATTTCCTCACTGTCCAGGTAGCTCCCAGTCACAATTCCTCTTTCTCTTTCTTTTTACTAAGGGGGCTTTGAACACCGCAAACATGATCGTTTTTTGTCTTCTGTTTTTCCGACTTGCTTTCCAGTGGCGGCTACTGAGCCCCTGTGCGCCATCTGCATATGAAGGGGCATCGTCCCGCCTAGAGGGCAGGTTCAGGGCATCGGGGCAGGCTCGGTCCAAACCACCGTCGGGGGACATGATCCCAGCAGGAGGCGGGAGGCGCACCACCAGCCAGGATTCCAACTGCAGTGGGACTGGATGGTCCTCTCTGAGTCTCCCTTCTGTTCACCTGTGAAACATTCAGACTTGCTCTCAGAACTGTCCTCAGGATGTTCTTAGAAATCTTCCCCTGCACTGACCAACCGCCTTGTGCAGGTCTGGCTTGCTGAGAGGCTATTGGAAGTGCAACAGTGTCACCAGTACGTGAAACGCGGGCCTCCCAACAAACTATCGATGAGGCTGGATTTAAGGGAGCCCAACCGGGCTGGTCACCCTCCCTGCCGCTGGCTCCGGCCCACAGCCCTCCCTTGGGTCTCTTCTGCTATCACGACTTTCCACTCTTGGGAGTGGAAAATGAAGGGTAAGGCTCTGTCGGTGACTAAAATGGACACTAGCCCCTCCCTGGATGAGAGGCACAAAAGTCCCAAGGAAATGCGGCAGTTTCCAGGAAGAGCAGTGTACCAGTAACCACCCATGAGCACCTTCCTTTCAGTGAATTCCGTCTTCAGTTCAGTCGTTCAGTCGTGTCCAACTCTTTGTGACCCCACGAATCACAGAATGCCGGGTCTCCCTGTCCATCACCAACTCCCGGAGTTTACTCAAACTCATGTCCATTGAGTCGGTGATGCCATCCAGCCATCTCATCCTCTGTCGTCCCCTTCTCCTGCCCCCAATCCCTCCTAGCATCAGAGTCTTTTCCAATGAGTCAACTCTTTGCATGAGGTGGCAAAGTATTGGAGTTTCAGCTTTAGCACCAGTCCTTCCAATGAATTCCCAGGACTGATCTCCTTCAGAATGGACCAATTGGACCTCCTTGCAGTCCAAGGGACTCTCGAAAATCTTCTCCAACACCACAGTTCAAAAGCATCAGTTCTTCAGCACTCAGCCTTCTTCACAGTCCAACTCTCACATCCATACATGACCACTGGAAAAACTAAAGCCTTAACTAGATGGACCTTTGTTGGCAAAGTAATGTCTTTGCTTTTTAATATGCTATCTAGGTTGCTCATAATTTTCCTTCCAAGGAGTAAGCATCTTTTAATTTCATAGCTGCAATCACATGATTTTGGAGCCCCCCAAAATAAGGCTGACACTGAATTCCATCTTAGTTACCAGTGAACCCCAGCTTGGGCAGGCAGCGACTGGAGAAAGTGTGGATGGAGGGAGAAGGAAGGAGGGAGAAAAACAGGCTTGATACTCGGGCTGCAAGCGAGAGTGTGAGACAGAAAGCAACTGGTGAGTAACCACTCCTCTTCACCTTATTTCCCCCCCTTTTACTTTTCCTTCTATTCCCTATGTTAGTAGGATTTGGAATTAACAAAGCTCTTGGAATTTCCGACCCAGTTTCCCCCTCAGTCAGTCTCTCCCATCAGGAAGCGTCCATAAGCCTCTTATCCTTCTCCATCAGAGGACAGAGAGAATGAAAACCACAACCACAGAAAACTAACCAATCTGATCACACTGACCACAGCTTTGTCTAATTCAGTGAAACTGTGAACCATGCCGTGTAGGGCCACCCAAGATGGACGGGTCATGGTGAAAAGTTCTGACAAAACATGGTCCACTGGAGAAGGGAATGGCAAACCACTTCAATATTCTTGCCCTGAGAATTCCATGAACAGTATGAAAAGGCAAAAAGGATGAAAGATGAACTCCCCAGGTTGATAAGTGCCCAACATACTGGTTGGATGGCATCACTAACTCAATGGACATGAGTTTGAGTAAGCTCCAGGAGTTAGTGATAGACAGGGAAGTCTGGCATGCTGCAGTCCATGGGGTTGCAAAAAGTCAGACACGACTGAGCCAAATTGAACTGGAGTTTCTGATCCCCAGAACAGTTTTTAGACTTGAGCTACCCTGGTGGTCAGATAGTAAAGAATCTGCCTGCAATGCAGGAGACCCGGGTTCAGTCCCTGGGTGGGGAAGATTCCCTGGAAAAGGGAATGGCAACCCACTCCAGTATTCTGGCCTGGAGAATCCCATGGACAGAGGAGCCTGGCGGGCTACAGTCCATGGGGTTGCAAGGAGTTGGACTTAGTTCTTTAAGTATTGATTCCTAATCGTTGCATGGACAGCTCTCCATGAGCATATAATTAAGCAACTACTGTATTGTAGGCCCAGGTAGATCAGTCTTTAGCCATCTGCATGTTTACCAGAGCCCCAGTGCTGTGACAAGTAGAGAAAACTGGAGTGGAGTGGAAGCTGTGGCCAGAGGGATGGGAAGAGGCAAGGCTCACAGACTCACAAGTAACCACCGACCCCTAAAGCACCCTCCTCCCTCACCCACCAGCCCGCCCTCTGCTGCCTTGAAAGGTTTGCTATCACTCAGAGTGAGACCCAGCAAGATGGGGGTGTGAAGTGAGAGGCTCTTCCAGGATGCACCTGGGGGCTCACTGGGGGGTCATTTTCAGATCAAGGCCTGTGAATGTGGAACTGTGGGAGAGGCGGAAACTGGGGAGCCTTCCTGCAGTGTACAATGCAAGAGTGGAAAGTGAGATGTGGTGGTGGGGGTCTTCCTGCATGAGGACCAGGGGGCCACTGTGGCCTCTGGCTTTGAGTCCTAGTCTCTGGGAGCTGGAAACACTGCCTGAGGACCCAGGTCAGTACCCCTGGGAGAGGGACAGGCAGGAGCTGAGAGGGTGTCAGAGTCCCGGGTCTACATCCTGGATTCTGCTCTCGGTGAGGGTGGGGTTGAGTGGGTGCAAGGGCTTCCCTAGAATCAGGAGACATCCCATCACGTAGCTTATGGAGACGAGTGGCTTCCAGGGGCGTGCAGGGCTCGTCAGAGCCTCCAAAAGCAGCAACATCAATTTGATGTTTTGTTTTCTGGTGGGATTAAAGCTCCGGAGGTCCTCCCTGTTTTCTTGGTTGCTAGGGCTGATCTAGAATTTGGGCCGAGCTGGACCTTCCAGTGATAAGATTGTATGGGTTTAATGGGTAAAGAATAGAGCCACAAACCCTGCTTGGACACCCGGGGAAGCCCAAGTGTCCTGAGCCTATGTCAGAGGCCGGCGAGTTGCAGTCATTGGTAGATGGCCCTTGTAGACACTCGCCTGCATGAATTGCTGTGCAGGGAGGCTGGGCTTTGTGTCTGCTTGTTTATTTAGCTCGGATAGAGGCAGAGGCTTCGTGCGGAGGGCCTTGGGGATGCCAGAGACACATGGCCCATTGAAAGGGGTGGAGGGCAAGGGCCTTCCCCAGGGAGAAGGGAGCAGGAGCTGTCAGAGGAGCCCTGGAACCTGAGTCCTAAAGGACATTGCTTATGCCCGGGTACGGGCCAGGCTGGGAGGAGGCCCGGTTTGAATGGGGAGCCAGATAGACAAAATGAAGTTCAGACGAAGTCATTTGCTGAAGACTGTGGTTTTAGTTACGTAGCACACCTGGGATTGTTGGTGAAGCTCATGTTCTCTCAAAATGCTGTTAAAATTCAAATACATTGTGGCTGAAGGGGAAAGTTCCTCATGTTATAAATGTGAGTAAAATGTAAAGAAGTGGATTTTATCTAGCGGTGTGGATAGAAAAATGGAGAATCTTGATTCAATAAATCAACTTCAATTTGAATGAAGCTCAACCATGACATGTTTCTAAACTTGGCGCAGGGTTCAGTCCTGCCTCAGTATTTTACGGAAGTGGTTTGAAAGCAAATGTATACATAACATCCCTTTAATCACATGTGGTTTGGTGTTTGTTTAGCTTTATTGAAGTAAAAATTGATGACACGTACACGCTGCTGTATTTAAAATAGATAGTCAACAAGATCCTACTGCACAACACCAGGAACTCTGCTCAATGTTCTGTGGCAGCCTGGATGGAAGGGGACTTTGGGGGAGAATGGATAGATGTATATGTATAGCTAAGTCCCTTTGCTGTCCCTCTGAAACTACCATAGCTTTGTTAATTGGCTATACTCCAGTATAAAACGAGAAGTTTAAAAAAATTGATATACATAAAAATGCACACTTTTAACATGCATGTCGATGAGTGTGGACGTAGGCATACCCCCAGGCCAGGGGCCACACGCATCCATCACCTCCAAGCATTTCTGCGTGTCCTATGTTGTTTTTTCCCTCCTTTGAGACCATTCAATATGAACTCTGTTCTCTTAACATAAACATGCTCTACGTTTCATTGTTAACTATAGGTACTGCATTGTAAAACACATCTCTAGAAAGTGTTTGTCTTGCACAGTAGAATCTTCCTACCCGTTGAAAAGCAAACCCGCATTTCCACCTCTCTCCGGCCCCTGGAAACCACCCTTCTGCTCTCGGCTCCTCTGTTTGATTGTTCTAGATTTCTCGCACAAGTGGAATCGGGTAGCACCCGTCTTCTGGGACCGGCTTGTTTCACTGAGTATAATGCGCTCTGAGTTCATCTGTGTTGTTGTAACGGCAAGATATCTTTCTCTTTGAAGGCTGAATAATATTCCACTGGGTGTACACATCACATTTTCTTTGTCTCTTCACCTGTTCATGGAAATTTGGGTTGTTTTCATATCTCGGCTATTGAGAATAAAGCTGCAATGACCACGGTGTGCATGGTATGATAGATTTAGCATTTTTTAAGAGCTTTTTTAGTGAAATAGTAGATTAAACCAATAGTGATTTTTTAAAAGTAAGGATTAATAAAGTTTTTGCACTGAAGGCAAAAAAATCAATCATATAAATAAAGAATCAGATCCTTGTTCATACGACAAACACCTAGCTGATATGGCTAATTTTAAGCTCACTATGACTCACCCATCAGAGAAGGCAATGGCACCCCACTCCAGTAATCTTGCCTGGAAACTCCCATGGATGGAGGAGCCTGGTAGGCTGCAGTCCATGGGGTCGCTAAGAGTTGGACACGACTAAACAACTTCACTTTCACTTTTCACTTTCATGCATTGGAGAAGGAAATGGCAACCCACTCCAGTGTTCTTGCCTGGAAAATCCCAGGATGGGGGAGCCTGGTGGGCTGCCCTCTCGGGTTGCACAGAGTTGGACACGACTGAAGTGACTTAGCAGCAGCAGCAGCATGACTCCCCCATGTCACAAGGATCTTAAAAAAAACAGCACTCTGATCTTAGGCAGAGCTTTGAAATTAAAAAAGAAAAAAAAACTTTTAGTTTTGAAATAATTGTAAATTTACAGGAAAATTTCAAATATAGTGCTGAGTTCCTGTGCACTTCCCTGAGCAATGTTTCCCACGGTCATGGTGTAATTGTCAAGACTAAAAGACTCACTTTGATGTGTTATTGACTAAACTGGGGACTTTGTTCACTTTGAGCAGCTTTTCCACTAATGTTTTTATTGTTATCCAGGATTTTCCAGTGCATTTAGTGGTTCTGTTTCCATAGTCTTCTCCAATCTGTGACAGTTCTCAAACTTTGTCTTGTTTTTCTTTCATGAACTTGGCACTTCTAAAGAATAATGGTCAAGTGTGTGTGTGTAGAATGCTGCTGAATTTGAGTTTGTTGGATTTTTTTCATGATTACATTGAGGTTATAGTTTTGGGGGCAATATGTCACATAGGTGACATGCCATGATTGTGATCTGCTTACTATTATCATATTATGACCACATGATATTGGCAAGTCTCATTATTAAGTAAGTAACCATGGTGACCACATGGTGATGTGTTAATTCCGTGTTACTCTACTGGAAAGGTGATATTTTTCCCTTTGTAATTAAAAATTATTTGAGGAGAGATAACATTAGCACTGTGCCAATACTCTGCTCACTCACTTTGTTATTCACCAGGGAATCTTGCTTGCAGTGAATATTACTCTAGCACTCTAGTGGCGGCTTTCTGTCTCCCTCATTTCATCCTTGTTTGTTGGAATTCTTCTGTTAGGAAACAGTTTTCCATTCTTCTCCATTTATTTTTTCAGTCCTTTATCCTTATTCACTTCACTATGTCAGTATGGAATCATGAATTCTGTTTTACTTTCAGTGATAATCAAATGCCATCAGTATCTGCTTTGTTACTCAATTGTTTCTAGTTTGATCTCTGGGAGATCTTTCCAGTTGGTTCCTGTGACCTTCTAACACACACCAATCCTCTTTTGCCCACTCTCTTGCTTTCTGACTTGACAAGATAGTCCAGGTCTCTTAGGTGGACATTTTAATGTGGAGATCACACGAGGATACTGGTGTTCAAGTTCTCAATTTCACATTTCAGGAAGAATATGGCGTTCATTTCAGATTTTCAGGTGGTAACAAAGAGAATGGCATCAGGGTATGAAAATGCCCCACCCTTGAGCTGACCGAGGATGAGATGGTTGGATGGCATCACTGACTCGATGGACGTGAGTCTGAGTGAACTCCGGGAGTTGGTGATGGACAGGGAGGCCTGGCGTGCTGCGATTCATGGGGTCGCAAAGAGTCAGACACGACCGAGTGACCGAACTGAACTGAACTGAGCTGTCTTGGAATCTTCGAGGTCAAATCTTTGAGGCTTGACTTCTGGACGAAAGGTTGTACCTATCGAGGTGGAGTGGGAGAATGGGAAATGACCAGGGGTGGCCTTCTGGTCACTTCCATGGTAGAATTCCATGTGACGCAGAGATGACAAAGCCTCACAGAAGAGAAGGGAGGCGTGTTCGGAGAAAGACAACAAGCCCTTCTGCCCTGGTAAGGTTACCGCAGTTTTGACTGCGGGCCCCAACCTTTCTTCACCAAGAACTAGTTTCGTGGAAGACAGTTTTTCCAGGACCAGCGTGAGAGGGCGGTTCAGGGATGATTCAAGCGCGTTACATTTACTGTGCACTTCATTTCTGTTGGTGTTACATCAGTTCCACGTCGGACCATCAAGCATTAGGTCCCAGAGGTGGGGACCTCTGCATTTTGAGGTCAGCCAACGAGTGAGGGCAGGAGCGCGGGCTGGGGGTGGGGGCGGGGCAAGGAAACTTGCCGGGGAGAAAACCACTGCCCCGAAGCAACGGGCAGTCTTCCTTCTGGAGAGACAGCCCAGAAAACGTGTCCATTCACAATACCAGGCTGGCTTCTCAAAAGACAAAAACCAAAGACACGGGCTGCCCCTGCCGGTAGATTCTCCTAGGGAGAAGAACTTGATGGATTGAGCAACTCTCTCTTAAATATGCAGGAAATCATATCTGCTCATATATTTTTCAGAATGTTTTCCGTTCTTGCATTAAAGAAGGGAAAGCATTGTGGCAGCGGTGGGGGCAGGCCTATCTAAAATTACCTCAGGCTTTCTCAGAAACATAAAAAAGATATTTAAATTCTCCAACATAAAACCTATTTGTAGTGATTTTATTCATGTTTTCCAAATACAGTAAACTCCAGTTTATGGGGCATTCTATCAAACGGAAGCCTATTTACTGGTACTTTAGTGCTTTTGTAGAACCCAAGCGAACAAAAACAAAACAAAAATCAAACATGATTTCACAGCTTGTCTCGTTATGAACCTTGATGTTGATAGCTAGAATGGACCGAGGAAAAACTTTCCCTATAATCTCAGTGTTAAGTGTTTTCTCTTGGACACTGATGTGTTTAAAATTGATCATCTATGCACTACCAGAATGTTTATTCAAATGAAACATCCAGTTACTCTACTCTGCAAGTCTGAAAGGTAATGCAACAAATATCTCTTCTTCAAGGGAGGGTTTGGATCTGTACAGCTTCAGGAATGCAGCTTCAACTCATTAATATTTCTTAGAAGAAATGGTTCTCTATCTATGAATTGTCACATATACATTGAAATGATATCTTAGACCTGAGATACAACCAACCCATTCCTTTGAAATTCATGAAGGTCAAGTTCACATGGCAAGTGTTTTTGCTTTTAAACAGTCTTCTCTGTACAGTGCAGCAAACTTGACTCAATATTCTATAACAACTTACTTGGGGAAAGAATCTAAAAAAGCGTGGATATATGCATGTGTATAATTGAATCACTTTGCTGTACACTTGAAACTAATACAACCTTGGTAATCAACTATACTTTGATTAAAAAAAATTTTTTTAAGGAAAAAAAACACATTAAAAAAAAACCCTTCTTTCCCATATATAAGAATTTCCTTATTTGGTTATCAAAGACAGAGGTCATCTATTTGCCCTAATGAATAACTGGCAACCTTCAAGTTTAAGGTCATTTACACATGGCCTTTCCCAGCATTTATCAATGTATGTCCTCCTGAAAAGAAATGTTGCTTGTCTGTATGTCCTTAAGAATACGGTCATTCTCAACCCTCCATCTCTTAGCATTTGTCCCAGGCAATGGCACCCCACTCCAGTACTCTTGCCTGGAAAATCCCATGGACAGAAGAGCCTGGTAGGCTGCAGTCCATGGGGTCACTAAGAGTCAGACACGACTGCGCAACTTCACTTTCACTTTTCACTTTCATGCATTGGAGAAGGAAATGGCAACCCACTCCAGTGTTCTTGCCTGGAGAATCCCAGGGACGGCGGAGCCTGGTGGGCTGCCGTCTGTGGGGTCGCGCAGAGTCGGACACGACTGAAGCCACTTAGCAGCAGCAGCGGCAAATCTTCCTACATTCTAGCCACATTCATTTCTTAGGTTTTTTTTTTTTTTTAGTTAACCGGATTTGTGCCTCCTCTGGAGTGACTTTTTCTTCCTAATCACCTCCTGCCCACTTCCCCATCCAGTTTAATTGTTCTCTGTTCTTCAAGCCTCACCCTCAAAGCATGTGTCATTTGTTTGGTGACGGCGCCTTCTCTGTTGCCATAGTGTCCTGGCCACACCTCCCTTGGTGAAACGGTGACGCTTCATCATTTCCATGACCTGCCTTCCATGAAGCCACTCCTGGCTGGGACTCCTGGCCCATTTGTGCTATAATTTTATGTTCTCCTCTCCAGACTGAAGCCCCAGCACCTGGAAGGCACTCAGAGGATGCTTGGTGGTTTTCACACCTGGATTATCAATGAACGGTGCTGGGGCAACATTTTACCTTAAAACAGTCATAGAGTTGCATGTCAGGTGCCTAAGACGTTGGTGTCTTCACTCCTCCTACATCATTCTCTTTCTCTTTAAAAATATACTCATCTACAATGTGTTTGTGTTTGTTAGTTTCAGGTGTACGGCAAAGTGATTCTAATATGTACATATGTATATGCTTTTGAACTGTGGTGTTGGAGAAGACCCTTGAGAGTCCCTTGCACTGCGAGGAGATCCAACCAGTCCATCCTAAAGGAGATCAGTCCTGAATATTCATTGGAAGGACTGATGCTGAAGCTGAAACTCCAATGCTTTGGCCACCTGATGCAAAGAGCTGACTCATTGGAGAAGACCCTCATGCTGGAAAAGATTGAAGGTGGGAGGAGAAGGGGAGGACAGAGGATGAAATGGTTGGATGGCATCACCGACTCGATGGACATGAGTTTGAGTAAACTCCTGGAGTTGGCGATGGACAGGGAAGCCTGGCGTGCTGCAGACCATGGGATTGCAGGGTCAGACATGACTGAGCGACTGAACTGAACTAATTATACGCTTTTTCAGATTCTTTTCCCTTATAGATTATTATAAGATATTGCCTATAGTTCCCTGTGCTATACAGTAGGCCATTGTTGTTTATTTTATATACAGTAGTGTGTATCTGTTAATCCCAAACTCCTAATTTATGCCGCCTGCTGACTTTCCCCTGTGGTAACCATTTCTGTGGTCTGTGAGACTCCTTCTGTTTTGTAAATAGGATCATTTGTATCATTTATAAATTCCACATATAAGCGACACCATATGATACTCATGTTTCTCTGACTTATTTCACTTAGTGTGATCATCTCTAGGCTCATCCATGTTGATTCAAATGACAATGTTTTCTTACTAAAGTATCAAGTTTAGAATAAGATTAAAGGAATTATACATTAATATCCATTTACCAATAACCTCGATTCTACCGCTAACGTTATGCTGCTGCTGCTGCTAAGTCACTTCAGTCGTGTCTGACTCTGTACGACCCTGGAGATGGCAGCCCACCAGGCTCCCCCATCCCTGGGATTCTCCAGGCAAGAGCACTGGAGTGGGTTGCCATTGCCTTCTCCAAATGTTATGTACATCTTACCAAATATTTCTCTAATCACTTCTGTATCTGTTAATTCATCTTATTTTGTTGATGCATTTAAAAATAAACTGCAGACATCAGTAACTCCCCCCTAAATACTTCATCATGCTTATTACTAAGTAGAAGTCCATATCTTTTTTTCCTATTGAGTCAAAATGTACGTACACTAACGTGTATAAGTAGTAATGGTACTTTCTTTGTTTTAAAAAAAATACACAAAACGCTGAAACAGAGTGGATACATGTATGTGTGTGCATAACTGGGTCACTTAGCTGTATACCTGGAACTAGCGCAACATTGTAAATCAACTCTTCCCTAACAGAAAATAGAAACTGAAGAAGAAAGAATACAGACAGTTACGACACAGAACATGAGCAACCAAATGAAGAACATCCCTGCCACCCCGGCAAGTTCCTTCACACCCTCCCAGTCATGTCTACCCCTTCCATCCAAGGCAATCTCCGTTCTGATCGTTTTTGTCACCATAGATTAGCCTTCTGTGTTGCAGGACTTCTCATAAATGAAATCACACAGCGTGCTGTTATTTGTGTGGCTTCTTCACTCAGCCCAGTATTTCTGAGGCTCTACTGCTGTGCTCGTGTGTTGGTCTCCCCTGCCTCTTTACTAGTGAGCAGTGTTCCATCACGTGACTGTCACTCAGACTCTTGCCTGTTCTCCTCCTGGTGGTCCCCTGGGCCATCTCCAGGCTTTGGATAATATTCCAAATAAAGATGCTGTGACTCTTTTTTTTTTTTTGCAATTTTTATTAAATAAACGGAGAAGGCAATGGCACCCCACTCCAGTACTCTTGCCTGGAGAATCCCAGGGATGGGGGAGCCTGGTGGGCTGCCGTCTATGGGGTCGCACAGAGTGGGACACGACTGAAGTGACTTAGCAGCAGCAGCTGCATTAAATAAAAAGTCTTATTTCTTTTGGTGAACTACCAAGAATTTCTATGTTTGGGGTAGGTATATGTTTGAATGTATGGGAAGTTGTCCGGCTTTCAAAGTGATCGTACCATTTTCTACTCTTGTCAACAGTGGGTAGGAATTTCAGTTGCTCTGTAGTCTCACCAGCTCTTGGTATTGTCAGATTTTTAATTTTAACCATTCTAATGGGTTCACCCTTCACCTTTTAAATGCCTACAATCCATCGCCAGACTGAATCAGTGTCTAGAAAGTCCACACTTCCACCTGTATGTGTAATTTTAAATTTTTGTTTCAATTTTAAGTGATTTTATTACCCAATTATTTTCTTCAGGAGAACAGTTTTTATCATGACAAACTCATTATTAACTAGACATTTTGAAAATGTCATACAACTTGCTGGGAATAATTAAGTATAAAACCTAGAAATGGTGCATGGCATCCAAGAGAAGCAGAATTCATAGCAAGATCTGGGAGAATTGCTGCAAAATTGTCATACGTGTAATGGCTTTACTGCATCACTGTGTACAGATGACCAGTGGGAGAAGTTGCATTCTTTGTCTCAGAACTGACAAAACGTAGGCTTTGGAGCCCAAGTACCTGACTGGTTCTTATTCATCCTGCTTATGTGTACTTTTTATTCATCCTGCTTCTAGGAACGCTTCGTATTCACCCTGTGTAACTATATTTACTACTATTCTGCTGTTGTTCTTCAGACACTAAGTCATGTCCAGGTCTTTGTGACCCCATGGACCACAGCACGCGAGGCTCCTCTGCCCTCCACCATCTCTGAAGTTTGCTCACGTTCATGTCCATTGAGTTGGTGATGCTATCCAACCGTCTTACTCTCTATACTACTATACATACTACTTCTTATCCATACTACTTCTATAACTCTGGGAAAGTTACTTATCAGAAGCCATTGCTTCCGGTTCTCCATCTGTAAAATAGGAATAGCAGTACTACCTCCTTGCATGACTGTTGTGAGGACTGAATGAATTACTGCATGTAAAACAAGACCTCGCATGTTCTTTGGTTTTGGTGGGTGCTATGCTGTGCCCCACAGATCCTGGTGGGACCCTCTTCCTTCAGCTGCCAGGAGCACTGCTTCCAGAAGTGAAGTCGCTCAAATCTCCCAGCAATTGCCCTTGATTAAAGGATGCTGTCCCCACCAGGGCACTTGACCTCCATGAGGGCAGCCCACATGCCATGGCTGGTCCATGGAGGGGTACGAACACCAGGTTAGCTTGCCTCTGTTTGGAGCATCTCTTAAGTGCCACCCGGCTCCAGAGCTCACCTATCATATATATTCCTTTTATTCCATCCTTACTTCTACTGCTTTAGTTCATCCCCAATCAGCTGTTGCCAAGATTAATCTAAAGGCTTCATAGCTCATTTCCTTGTGTCCAGGTCCAGCCCTTTCTAATCCATATTCATCTCTTTCGCTGAAATAATCTTTTCTGAAATGCCAGTCTAATCATGTCACCTTCCTGCTTGAAATCATTTAATGGATTCTTATCACCTTAAGAACAGAATCCAAAATTTCTCAGCACAGAATAGGAAACTGTCAAAATCTAGTCAATGTCTATCTGTGTGGGTTTAAATCTTACCTCTCCCTTACCAGTTCTTCAGCACCACAATTGAAAACATCAAAAGCATCTTCAGAGTCCCTTGGACAGCAAGATCGATCCAGTCAACCCTAAAGGAAATCAACAATGAATATTCATTGGAAGGACTGATGCTGAAGCTGAAGATTCAATACTTTGGCCACCTGATATGAAGAGCCAACTCATTGGAAAAGACCCTGATTCTGGGAAAGATCAAAGGCAGAAGGAGGAGAGGGTGGCAAAGGATGAATGGTTGGAAAGCGTCACTGACTCAATGGACATGAGTTTGAACAAATTCCCAGAGATAGTGAAGGACAGGGAATCCTGTTGTTCTGCAGTCCATGGGGTCACAAAGAGTGGGACATGATTTACTGAACAGCAACAGTAAAACTATTGTTTATTTCTGAACTGTTCTTGAAGCTAAAGGTTTCAATGTGACTTAACATCAGTTCCTTTGCTATGATGGTGACATTTAAGTCTTAAATTCAGTGCTGTATTTTTCTTAAAGTTGCATTCACCATTAAAACTCTTTTTCCAATAGGGATCTGATAGCCTGTAGTATATTTACATTGAGTTAGAGGAGAGGAATGGAGAAGGTGATGGCACCCCACTCCAGCACTCTTGCCTGGAAAATCCCATGGACGGAGGAGCCTGGTGGGCTGCAGTCCATGGGGTCACTAAGAGTCAGACACGACTGAGTGACTTCACTTTCACTTTTCACTTTCATGCACTGGAGAAGGAAATGGAAACCCACTCTAGTATTCTGGCCTGGAGAATCCCAGGGACGGGGAAGCCTGGTGGGCTGCCATCTATGGGGTCACACAGTGTCGGCCACAACTGAAGCAACGCAGCAGCAGCAGCAGCAGAGGAGAGGAAAAGGGTTATAAGAATGATGTTCAGGCTTTTCCCCAAGTACCTTTTCTGTCTTTTTTTCTGGGAAATAGTGTGAAGGAGAGAAATGTGACTAATGAATTTCTACCTGTGTGCTCATAAAGATTTATATGCTGGGCCGAATCCTATTACTGGCCAATCAAATTGCTCAGCTACTCCTACCCAGTTCATGAAAGTTAATAAGATCCTCTCTGCAGCACTGGTGCAAAAATAAAAACTGATTTATGAAGAAGGTTGATTTTTTTGTACCAGTCACTCAGCTCTATTTTCCTGATATATATGGGGAGGATGGGTGAAGACTATTAATACATTGTAACCCTACGAGTATCTCAACCACCTGTCTGCTGTGAGGTCACAATGCAGTTGTGTTGCTATCCTATTCTTGATCAAAAATAAATGTGATCTCAGATAAGGCCAGGGACATGGTCAACTAGTAGTTTAATGTTGAGCAATTCAACTAATGTTTCTAAGTTCAAGCTTTGAATGTGAATCTTTTATTTACACAGAGCTTTTTTTTTTTTTAAGGGCAGCCAAAGAAATAAAAATCATACAGATGAAAAATCAGGCAGATGGAAACAGGTAAACTTATTCTTTGCAGGTGATATGATTATTTCTGTACAAATAGTCAAGAACTTTGAAGTGAATCCAGTTAGTAAGATCATAAAGTGTAGTGTTGATACTCAAAAATCAATTGTATTTCTGTAATAACAGCAAACAGTTGGATGACAAAAATGCTACTTGCAATAGCATTAAAAAGATGAAAAAACTAGAGATACATGTAACCTAGTAACTGCAAAATCTGTGCCATCTAAATTATAAAACATTGCTGAGAAATAATAAAAAGACCTAAGTTAATGAAGGGAAAGGCATTACTGATGAAAGATTCAGTGTTAAGATTCAGTGTTCATCTTCATTGTTAAGATGTCAGTCTTACCCAAGCTGATCTTAATATACAAGTCCATTCCAAACCCCAACAGGCTTCTTTGTAGAAATTGGCAAAGCTCTTTCTAAAATTTATTCAGAAAGGGAAGGACCTAGAATGCCAAAATAATTTTCAAGAAGAAAAAGAAAGTTGGAGAACACTATCTGATTTACAAGCTCACTAAGAAGCTGCACCATCGAAAACAAAAGGATTGGTACTAAGGACAGATGTAGACGGGGTTCCCTGGCAGTTCAGTGGTCAGGCCTTGGTGCTTGCACAACTGGGGCCCTGGTTCGATCCCTGGTTGGGGAATTGCAGTCTTGCAAGCTGTGAGGTTCAGCAAAAGAAGAAAGAAAGACAGCCATATAGATCAATGAAACAGAACAGAGACCAGAAATAGATCCATGTCTATATATGGCCAAATGAATTTCAACAAAGATGTCAAGGTCATCAGTGCAGAAAAAATAGAGACAGACGTGAATTCCAAGTGGTACCTTCAGCGTTGAGAAGGTGGTAGCGAGAAAGAACACAGCGTCTTCAAGGAAGAGGGAGTTGAACAGCACGACACAGGCTTCAGTTCAGTTCAGTTCAGTTCAGTCGCTCAGTCGTGTCCGACTCTTTGCGACCCCATGAACCACAGCACGCCAGGCTCCCCTGTCCATCACCAACTCCCGGAGTCCACCCAAACCCATGTCTATCGAGTTGGTGATGCCATCCAACCATCTCATCCTCGGTCGTCCCCTTCTCCTCCTGCCCCCAATCCCTCCCAGCATCAGGGTCTTTTCCAATAAGTCAACTCTTCGCATGAGGTGGCCAAAGTATTGGAGTTTAAGCTTCAGCATCAGTCCTTCTAATGAACAGCCAGAACTGATCTCCTTTAAGATGGACTGGTTGGATCTCCTTGCAGTCCAAGGGACTCTCAAGAGTCTTCTCCAACACACAAGCATAAATGAACCCAAAGCTGGGTATAGGGAGTAAGAGGCTTAACAAACAGGCGTGTGAATGTCTCTGGATGCTTCCGGTCCCAGTAAGGTGCTGGATCTAAACAGTAATCCTTCATAAATGCGATCCTTCGGTAGCTGTGCAGCAGCCGTGAGGATGGATCCTTCATTTTCTCCCACATTTAAGTCCCTTAATAAAATCTTTGCTTCTCAGAGTACACAAACTACACCAGCTCCAAAAGCTCCTTCCAGGATCACCATTTAAAAAAGGAAAGAAGTAAGAGAGGAATTAAAATAGAGGAACCACAGCTTCCACTTCCTATGCTGAGCCATAGATGGTAAGGGGTGCTAACTTAGAAGAAGAAGATGACAAAGACAGAATATTGTATTGCTCAGGGAAGCAATATTGTATTTCCAGAGAAGCAGAGTCACTAATACGGAGGGACCTATGTATCTATAGACAGATACAGATACATGCCAACAGACTTCTTATAAAAGCATGAGTTACAGGATTATGGAGGCTGACAGATCTCAAGACCTTCATGCTGAGTGTACAAGCTGGAGACCCAGGACGGGGTCGAAAGCAGTAAAGAGCTGAAACAATCACTTTTTGATTTCCTCTGCCTAAGGTTTCCCCTTTTCTGATCCCCCCATTTTGTTATTCTGATAAGTCCTGTCTAAAGGCAGGAAAGAGCTGAAGTCCTTGTTCAATGGCATGCAGGCGGGAGAAATTCTCTCTTACTTGACAGTGTATGGAGGACTAAAAGGGTCAACTTTCACGCCCCCAACTGATTGAGGCCCACTCACATTGGGAGAGCAATCTGCTTTTCTCAGTCCCGTCATTCTAATAATCACATCCTGAACACTCTCACAGACACACTCAGAATAATGTTTGACCAAATGTCTGGGCAGCCATGATCCAGTCACATTGACCCATGAAAGTAACCATCGCAGATGTTTTGAGGTTATGGGTTGTTGTTGTTATGTTGTTAGTTGCTAAGTCATGTCCAACACTTTGCACCCTAAAGACTGTAGCCCACCAGGCTCCTCTGTCCATGGAATTCTCCAGGCAAGAATACTGGAGTGGGTTGCCATTTCCTTCTCCAGGGGACCTTCCTGACCCAGGAATCAAATCCATGTCTCCTGCACAGAAGGCAGATTCTTTATTGGGTTATGGGTACTGGCCTTATATTCTAAAATAGAGTTCAGTGAGTGGACCATTTAGCATGAGACTTATTTTCACATTCTCCAGCTCTGTTTTTACACAGGGAGCAAAAAGGAAAACTAAATATTCTTATCGTTTGATGCTTAAGTGAAAAGAACATACCTCCAGAAAGGACTTCAGTCCCCACCCCAAACCCCAGGGAGGAGGGAGATTCTGGACCCAGACTGGGGCCTGGTGATCACAGGTACACCTGGTGAGTGAGACAAAGACAAGCTCATCCATGAAGGCGAAAGAGGAAATGATCATTTTATGAGACTTGGTACACTTACAGCTTCATTAAGCTTCTGTTTCACCCACCTCCAAAGTTTAATCACCCTTCCTGGGAAAGAAGTTATATTTGTTTTCATGAGAATTTCTTCTGTGTCTGCTGATTTCCTGGGACTAGATGGTGACAGTAGTCCTATAAAATATTGAATTCTGTGGGCTTTATTTTCCTAGGATTATCTAAATACATCTCTCCTTCAAGGCCAGTTTTGAGTCTAACATCTAGGAAACCTCCTTACAACCACAGACCTGTCTGCCTGGTAAGGAAAGTCAAGTCTTCTAGAACTTGTGGTCTGCGCACTTCACCTTGACACTTGATTGTAAAAGTCTTCAGTTTCTCCAACTTTTCTTATGGTTAAGTAGTTCCAAACAGACAGAAAAGGTCTTGAAATAGTTTTGTTTTTGAGACCTCACTCCTTGTGCCTGTACTTCACCCATATCTCATTTGTCCTTCTTTGTATCCTCTGCATGAAATTAAATTTCTGATCATAAGGATGAAAGAACACATGGGACCACCCTGTGGATGGCACAAGAATCAGCTTCAAAATGGGTTCTCTTTCTTATTTTTCTGTTGCCACTACTCCAATCCAAACCAGCAGGAGGGTCCTGCCATGGTCTCCTAAGCGGTTCCACCCACCTCTCCTGAATTCCCTGCTTATCCTATTACAGTCAGTCAGTTCAGTCGCTCAGTCATGTCTGACTCTTTGCAACCCCATGAACTGCAGCACACCAGGCCTCCCTATGCATCACCAACTCCAGAGTTTACCCAAACTCATGTCCATTGAGTCTGTGATGTCATCCAACCATCTCATCCTCTGTCCTCCCCTTCTCCTCCCACCTTCAATGTTTCCCAGCATCAGGGTCTTTTTAAATGAGTCAGCTCTTCACATCAGGTGGCCAAAGTACTGGAGTTTCAGCTTCAACATCAGTCCTTCCAATGAACACCCAGGACTGATCACCTTTAGGATGGACTGGTTGGATCTCCTTGCAGTCCAAGGGACTCTCAAGAGTCTTCTCCAACACCACACTTCAAAAGCATCAATTCTTCATTGGACCTTGCTTCTATCACCAGTCACATCCACAACTGGGTGTTGTTTTTGCTTTGATTCCATCCCTCCATTCTTTCTGGAGTTATTTCTCCACTGATTCTCAATAGCATATTGGGCACCTAACAACCTGGGGACTTCATCTTTCAGTGTCCTATCTTTTTGCCTTTTCATACTGTTCATGGGGTTCTCAAGGCAAGAATGCTCTTGATTAAAACTTTAGAAGGTTTATCCCATCAATTTTAGGACAAAATCCAAGCTTTCTAGTCTGGCCTATAGGGGTCTGCATAATCTGACCTCTTATCATCACCAGTGAACTTAACCCGCCTACCATAGGAAAAAAAGAAAAAAGATCTCTCAGTCATGTCTGACTCTTTCACAACCCCAAGAACTGTAGCCCACTAGGCTCCTCTGTCCATTGGGTTCTCCAGGCAAGAGTACAGGAGTGGGTAGCCATGCCCTCCTCCAGGGGATCTTCCCAACCCAGGGATCAAACCCAGGTCTCCTGCATTGCAGGTGGACTTTTTACCATCTAAGCCACCGAAGTTCAGTTCAGTTCAATCACTCAGTCATGTCTGACTCTTTGCAACCCCATGGACTGCAGCACACCGGGCCTCCCTATCCATCACCAACTCCCAGAGTTTACTCAAACTCATGTCCATTGAGTCGGTGATGCCATCCAACCATCTCATCCCCTGTCGTCCACTTCTCCTCCTGCCTTCAATCTTTCCCACCCTCAGGGTCTTTTCTAAGGATCAGTTCTTCACATCAGGTGGGCAAAGTATTGGAGTTTCACCAATGAATGTTCAGGACTGATTTCCTTTAGGATGGACGGGTTGGATTTCCTTTCAGTCCAAGGGACTCTCAAGAGTCATCTCTTAGAGTATAGATTATTGATAATCTATAATCTGCATGCAAACCATAATACCATGGTCTCCCTGATCTCTAAGCTCCATCTCCTCAACTTGGAAAGCTTCCTGGTTTATGCCTGTTACTGCCCTTTCACATCGCCGACTCTCCAGGGCAAGAGAGTCTCTCTAAGATTCTTCTTCTCTAGGGCAAGAATCCAGGATGGTGATGGGAATCTTGTTTATTTCCCGTGTCTCAGGGATCACTGTCCAGCTCTGCTTGATGCCCAAAACCTCCAAGCCATTGTCTCTTGGACCTTTTTCTGTTTTAAGTTTCTGTTTTTACCAGTCAGGATGGTAAATCCAGTCTCTGTGAAACCATCTTGGTCATCAGCAGATAGCTCATTGACTGAATCCATACAGCCTTTAAAAAAGTTGTGATATCATTGACAAAGTATCAAATTCACCCTCTAACAGTGTACAATTCAGTGGTTTTCAGCACATTCGCAAGGATATTTATTATATTCAGTATTACCATTAAGTTCAGAACATTTTAATCACCATAAAAAGAATTTCCATCCCCTTTATTTTTTCCTTTTCTTCTTTTATTAAAAAAAAAGATTAAAAAAAAATGTATACCTATGGCTGATTCATGTTAAGGTTTGACAGAAAACAACAAAATTCTGTAAAGCAATTACCCTTCAGTTAAAAAATAAATAAAAGCAAAACCAAAAAAATTGGAGTAATGTTGATTTATGATTGCAGTCATCCCATTCCATTCTCCTCCCAGTGCCTTACACCTGAAATCTACTTTCCGTCTCCCGCGCTCACCTGTCGTGGACAGGGCATGTAAACTGCTTCATGGGACATACGGGCTTTGCTCCTGGCTTCTTTCAGCAGAGTCGACAGAGTTGTCAGCTGCCTGCTGAGTGTTGACGGTGACCCAGCCCACACTGAGACTCTCAGTAGAGTCCAGAGATTTACTGTCTCCAACAGCACCTCTACGCAGAAAAGAATACAAATTTTACACAAAAGGCACTCATGAAACAAACATCAAAACAACTGCCAATGGCAACACCGCAAGCCCAGAGGATGGGATATCTGATTCCCAGAGTCGCCACGTGGTATCACTTAACAGAATCCATTTTTGGTACGGGGCTTCCCAGGTGGCGCTTAAAGAATCTGCCTGCTAATGCCGGAGACTTAAAAGATGTAGGTTTGATCCTTGGGTTGGGAAGATACCCTGGTGGAGGAAACGACAACCCATTCCAGTGTTCTTGCTGGGAGAACCCATGGACAGAGGAGCCTGGTAGGCTACAGTCCATGAGGTCACAAAGACTCAGACATGGCTGAGCATCTCACCGCATTTTCATTAAGACCCAGGAGGCCTGTAAAAATGCAGGAAGAAAGGGCAGAACCTCAAGATCAGCCAGAAGCAGGAGCCCAGTGCCTCCTTGTCTCTCCTGTGTACTCAGGAGTGTTCACTCCCACATGCGGACGTCTAGATCCCAGGAATATACCAGAACCTCCTCAAGCCTCTCTGGACACCACCTATTCCCAGTTTCCCCTTATGAGGTTTTCTTTTTGCCTGCCATTTGGCCACTGATTATTTGTTTGCGTATTCCCTAAATGTTTTTGATACATGCCCCTTTGAAAGGTTTTAGCTGCCAGGCAGGCTCTAATCAAAGCAGCCACCCAGGGGGTATCTTCCAGAAAAGTAATGAGATTGCGTCAAGTAATGAGATTCTCTGGGCGAGAAGCTGCGAAGGGACTTTAAGCCCGTGGTGCCCACTGCACGAGCCCGAGGCTCCCGGTCCTCACTGTGATGAGCTCTCGGTTTCCCAGGCTACTGCAGAGCCACAGACAGGAAGCTGGAAGAGAACATAGCACAATGCCACAAAGGCGGCTGATTTTACTGAGACTGGGCTGTTTTTCTTAAGTAAAGTCTCCCGGAGTTGCTGCAAGCCTTTCCTTGATTTTTCAAAGCTGATTTTGACACTTTTTTGCCAGTTTCCTTAATGCTTTTATGGAGGAGAGAATTCTAAACCATCAAAGGAAAAGCTGAATTATGCACTTTGTTGCTTAATATCTTTCTCCCCTGCTAGAATGTGGTCTCCATGAAAAGGGACATCTCTCTTGTTTAAGACAGCACTTCCAGGGCAAACTAATATGACTTGGACAAAACAGGGGAGCCATAAGTACTTTTCAGTGGATAAATGGGTGGATGAATGGAAGGGCTGCTGCTGCTGCTGCTGCTGCTAAGTCGCTTCAGTTGTGTCTGACCGTGTGACCCCATGGACGGCAGCCCACCGGGCTCCCCCATCCCTGGGATCCTCCAGGCAAGAACACTGGAGTGGGTTGCCATTTCCTTCTCCAATGCATGAAAGTGAAAAGTGAAAGTGAAGTCGCTCAGTCGTGTCTGACTCTTAGTGACCCCATGGACTGCAGCCCACCAGGCTCCTCCGCCCATGGGGTTTTCCAGGCCAGAGTACTGGGGTGGGGCGCCATCGCCTTCTCCAAGTGGAAGGGCAGTCTCCCTATAATGAAGCATGTGGAATCTGACCTCAGCACCTAGTTGCCTTTCCATTTGCTTTTTCTCTCCAGCCAATGACGTCCACTCCCTAAGGCTCACACCCTCACTCAAGGGTCTCCATTTCGCCCCAGCCCTCAGTGCAGAAGGACCACCAGCAGCTGCACCAAAGCTACACCCAACACAATCCAGCATCTAATGAGCAGCCTTTAACCGCACTTCACAGAGCAACAGAAAGCACAGCTTTAGGACGCGTCAGTCCTTCGTTCGGGCGCCCTAGAGCCTCCGAAATCTCAGCGTGCATGCTCAGTCACTCAGTCGTATCCAACTCTTTGCAACCCTTTGGACTGTAGCCCTCCAGGCTCCTCTGTCCATGAAATTCTCCAGGCAAGAATACTGGAGTGGGTTGCCATTCCCTTCTCCAGGGGATCTTCCAGATCCAGGGGTCAAACTGATAGCTTACGGTGAATGATGTTGGATTCATGATCGCCAAAGAACATTTAACTTAGGGAGCAGGGACCAGGCTTGATTACTCAAGAGCTTTTGCATGGCAGATTTTCATTAAAGTATGAAAAAGGACAAAGAAAGCTTCTGACAGAGACCTCAGAAGCGGGATGGAGAGTGCTCTGCTTGCTAGTGTTAGAAGGGAGTTATATACTCTTTTAATTGGTTATTACAATAAATCGAAAGAATGTCTCAAGGTTGTAAAGATCTTACTAGACCCACTCCCACAATGTACATTTTAAGACAACAGGATTAGAACTTAACAACAGAAAGCTCTTACCAGACCCACTCCCATAATATACATTCTAAGATAACAGGATTAGTCAGAAGCTTTTCAGGAAGGAGAGACTGTCCTCCAGCAGGAGCAGGCAGATTCTTTACCGTCTGAGCCACCGGGGAACCCCCTAAATTTCAGCAATACACCTTCAATACATCTTTAAAAGTTAGTTTTCAGCTTTGCTGAGATTACGCAAAATGCACCTGTAAATGAACCACTCCCATCCCGCTCCCAGTTGCCACTGAATATTTTCGAGAAAAGCCTCTGGACACGAGAAGGGTTTGCTGCTGCTCCTGTTGGGGAGGATGGGGGGTGACTCCAGCTGTAGCCTCACACGCCCTAGTTCCTGGAGCGGAATCTCCCTCGCTTTCCCCTAAAGGCTTCCACTGAGTTGGAAGATCATTTACTTGACACGAAGGATGCTCCTATCTCTCTCCCAGTCCTCATTCCCGTGACGGTGCCCTTGACCTGATTTCCCAGGCCCTATTCATTCTCCACAGTGGAAAGAAAAAAAAAAAAAACAAAGAAACAGACTCTTCTTCCTTTGTTCTCTAGAAACCAGAAATAGGCAGGGGGAGAGGGTAACACAGGATTCTGACATTGAAATCACACTGTTCGTATGGAACCTGATCCTCACGGGAAATCAAGCCTGTCCATGCATGAACACACAGAATGTGTCCCAAACTGGCTTAAGCTTGTCTTATTTGACTTGCACTGGCCCTTGAGAGAAACGAATGCCCTCTTCAGATCACCATATGGGACGCCAGTGCCTGAAAAATGCTGGTTGCTTCCTCCAGCAGCTCCCCTCATGACGAGCTCTGACATTCACATGTGAAAACAAACTGCCTGTGAGGCTTTGAGATGCAGTGTCTGTTTTTGCTTTACCTCTGGCTGTTGCTTTGAGTGGCTTCACTCTCAATGCGCTGCTGGGAATGCTTTCAGGGGTGAAAATGAGCCTCTATCAGATGCCCTCGAGGCCTGGGGCCCGAGGGTGGTCATTCGGTGGGTCTTTGAATCTCCTGGATGAATTTGCAAAAGTTTGTGAAAGTTGTGTTTGCTAATTTCAAGATGGAGTCTGTAACTTTACTCCTCAAAGGGGCCTAGCATCCAAAGGAGATTAAGAACCAGTAGTTTACATCATTGGAAATGGTCAATTATTTATTTAACTTTTCCAGCCTGCTTCTGGCATTGAGCTTCCCTGGTGGCTCAGACAGTAAAGCCTCTGCCCGCAATGTGGGAGACCCGGGTTCGATCCCTGGGTCGGGAAGATCACCTGGAGAAGGAAATGGCAACCCACTCCAGTGCTCTTTCCTGGAGAATCCCATGGACTGAGGAACCTGGTAGGCTACAATCCATGGGGTCGCAAAGAGTAGGACACGACTGAGCCACTTCACTTTCACTCTGGCGTTGACCCAGCTCACAGCACTTCTCCCCACCCTCCCCAGACACCTAAGCTCAGCCTGAGAAAGCTGCTCCTTTGCCTCCTGCTTCCGAGAACCTCCCCCCTTCCGAATGTTCCTTCTGTAGCTGGTCTTAAAGCGTTCTCGTTTCTCTCCTGAGTAACCCTCAGCAGCCAAATGAAGAAGGAAAACTCCAGTCTCCGTGTTCTGAGACTCTCACACGAGGCAGAGTGCACGTCTCCTCCTGGAAGAGCAGCCTGGCACTTAGCCGATGCTGCCTCCAACAGTGGCCCCCAACCTTTCTGGCACCAGGGACCAGTCTTGTAGAGGATGCTGATCTTGGTAGTTGGAATGGACAGACCTAAGCGGGGTCGTGATGGGGAAAAGCCAAAGGGATGACGGGGCTGTTGGCGGGAGAAGCAGTGAGAAGGACTGAGCCTGCGTGTGACCTTCAAGGACGACTCAGCAGTCACATTAAAGTCTCGGGGGGGGGTCAGGGCAGGATGGGGCAGGAGCCCATACGTGGGCCCGTAGAAACAAGTAGAAGTTGGCATGAACTCTTGGCTTTAAGCTTTACTCCCCCGAAGATCTAGACCCCGCGTTTAAATGGGAAGTGGCGTTTCTGGCTCCGCTTTCCACGACCCCCAGGATCTTTTACGGCTGAACTTATGTAGCAGCACCTGAGTGAAGGTGCTGGAGGACACGCAGATGGATCAAACAGGTTTCTGCGGAATTTCCCCACCAGCTTCTGCTGAATGTGATCTGTTCAGCTTACAGTGTTTACTGCAAAAAAGAAGCCGCTGTGTGTGGTGCTTTCCATGTAAATAAAAAATGTGTTTCTCACCCTCCGGGGAGATGCCCAGCATCACAGGCAACCAAGAGACTGGTCAGAAGTGACAGAAATGTTTCCACATTCCTCATCCTAAACGGACTCCGAGAAGAGAATTCTCTTGCCCAGGAGCCCTCCTTGGCATATCGGTGTTCCCATCTGTTTTTACTTCCTTCTGGCTATGACAGAAACAGGGAAAGGAAATCATGTCTCCTAAGAACCAGGGCTTGTATCATCTCTTCAGTATAACTATTGGTTTCTTACCCCCAAGCCATTTTTCAAGAAACCCCTAGAGTGCTCTGCTGCTAAGTCACTTCAGTCGTGTCCGACTCTGTGCAACTCCATAGACGGCAGCCCACCAGGCTCCCCCGTCCCTGGGATTCTCCAGGCAAGAACACTGGAGTGGGTTGCCATTTCCTTCTCCAATGCATGAAAGTGAAAAGTGAGAGGGAAGTCGTTCAGTCATGCCCGACTCTTAGCAACCCCATAGACTGCAGCCCACCAGGCTCCTCCGTCCATGGGATTTTCCAGGCAAGAGTACTGGAGTGGGCTGCCATTGCCTTCTCCGTAGAGTGCCCTAGCCTGCAGGAAGAAAAAACTCTGAAATATTAATAATTTAAGCAAGAAGGAATGGCATTTAATCTTTCTGCTTCTGTATCTGGGAGAGGTTTAAATTAACAAGAGTGAACTTCATTGATAAACTGGGTCACATGGTCGGAGTTCCACAACACTTAAGAAGTCAGGAAGTTTTAGTGCTTTCAGATCCATTCCAACGTTAAATAAAGAACCTCTAGCCAAATTGTGCCAGTGAGCAAAATTTAATGAGCTGGGAAAGAATGATTTCTAATTAGTACATTAATTAATTTTTATGTAAAGAGATTTTCTGTAGTAACTGGGAACAGTTTATTCTCCAGAGCAGAGATAAATTGCCTTATTTATGATGTTCATTTATTTGGGGAATCTTTTTTTTTCATCATTAAAAAATTGAAGTAATCTTTGGTCCAAACTCTTTCCAAATTGTTACACAGTTTCACTAATAGAATTGAACTGAAGGAGGTTTTATTATGCTAAGAATTAAATTTATTCAGGAAGATAAATTACAAAAGGACACACACTTACACAAACATGGACACACAGAGAAATGAAAATCTACCAAACAAAAGAATTCTTTAAAGGAGCAAATCTCTTCTCTTTCTTTTCTTTTTTTTTTTTTTTTCAGTATGACTCATTCTAAATTTAGACCTTGTAGGGGTTAGTGAAAGAGTCAATGTTCTGAAACTTTGGAATGGCAGGATACCTGAAACATAAGTAGAATCATTAAATAACAGAGCAGAAGAACACTTAAAACCACTTAATCATGATGCCGAATCCCTCTCCCACCTCTCAACAGTTCAGTCCAGTTCAGTTCAGTCGCTCAGTCATGTCCAACTCTTCAACCCCATGGACTGCAGCACGCCAGGCCTCCTTGTCCATCACCAACTCCTGGAGTCCACCCAAACTCATGTCCATTGAGTCGGTGATGCCATCCAACCGTCTCATCCTCTGTCGTCCCCTTCTCCTCCTGCCTTCAATCTTTCCCAGCATCAGGGTCTTTTCCAATGAGTCAGTTCTTCGCATCAGGTGGCCAAAGTATTGGCGTTTCAGCTTCAACATCAGTCCCTCCAATGAACACCCAGGACTGATCTCCTTTAGGATGGACTGGTCCAGCTCTCACAGGAGCCTGTTTTATAGATATGAAAACTTATGTGGATTTACAACAAGTTCACATAATTTGTTGGTTAGGATTTGGCTGCATGTAAGACAGTCAAGGTCACTCAGTCGTGTCTGACTCTTTGCCACCCCATGGACTGTAGCCCGTCAGGCTCCTCCGTCCATGGGACTCTCCAGGCAAGAGTACTGCAGTGGGTTGCCATTCCCTTCTCCAGGGGATCTTCCCCGACCAGGAATCGAACCCTGGTCTCCTGCACCGCAGGCGGATTCTTTACCGTCTGAGCCACCAGGTGTGCTTATTAACACCGGCTTAAATGTATAAGGACATATTCTTTCCCACCTAAAATAAATTTAAAAATAAAAGAAAATAAATCCAAAATAAATAAATGTAGGCTGTTACGATGCTCCCATGTTCCTTAAAAGTCCAGTTTGGGGACTTCCCTGTTGGTCCAGTGGTGAAAAATCCACCTGCCAAGGGAGAGGACACTGGTGTGATCCCTGAGAGGGGAACTAAGATCCCGTACGTCATGGGGCAGCTAAGCCCACACACCACAATAAGAAAGCCTGCATGTCGCAACTAAGACCCAACACAGATAAATAAATAGATAGTTTTTCAAAGTCCAGGCTATTGGCAGCTTCCATTTCCATGGTTCCCTTCATGAGCTCAGGCGGGGGCTGCAGCATTCCATCCCCCTGCCAGGCCGCAAAAGGCTGGAAGATGGAAGAGCAGAAAGGGGTACACTCAGCTCTGTCCCAGTCGAAGCAGCCTGTCTCAGATTCCCAGCCAAGAGGACAGCAACAGTCACAACAGTCATACGCCTGTTCAACCTGGGCTGAGAAACGTCACCGCTTACCTGAATGCATTGGTGCCCTAAACACACACAGGCACACGCATACCTACCCACACACACACAATAACAGCAGCAACAGAAACTCCAAAGCTATCACTGAAAGAGGAAATTTGCTAATAAGGAGGAAAACTTAATATTGTGCTGTGCTGTGCTTAGTCGCTCAGTAGTAACAGACTCTTTGAGACCCCATGGACTGCAACCCGCCAGGCTCCTGGGTCCACAGGGATTCTCCAGGCCAGAACACTGGAGTGGGTGGCCCTGCCCTCTGCCAGGGGATCTTCCTAACCCAGGGATCGAACCCAGGTCTCCCACACTGCAGGCAGATTCTTTTACTGACTGGGCCACCAGGGAAGCCCCTGGTGGAGCTAAATTTAATATCAGGCAGATAATTAATTTTTTGCCACATAACCAATTCATGTCAAAACTAAAATTCAGAGTTCTTAAATAGCAATTCTTTCTATGACAGAAAACCTGAGAATTCTTAGATTTAAAATTCCTTGCCTATAGTTAGAATCAAAGAGCCAGACCTCAGAGATGATGACTCTTCTCTCTGCTGTCCCAGGGGCTGTCCCAGTGGCATTCAGATGTCATTTCCTGGGGAGCAGCCTGACTTTTACAGCAGAAGGTCTCCTGGAAGCCCCAAGGCCACAAGCCAGTGGCGGGATCTTAGTCATGTCGTATGTCCTTTGTGACTCTCTTAGTTTGTACCTGTGGAATGGAGACACCAAGGCATAGACTGAAGGGGCAAGTCAGCTTCAGGACAAATGTTATTCCCCTTTTCAACCAGACTTACTCACCTCTTAAGCTGCTTTTACGTGAGTCTTATGACGTTGCTGCTAAAAGCCCACTTAGATGTGATTTGTGATGCTCTTGGAAGCTTATTGTATAAAGCACACACACACACGTCAGTTCCTCCTAAGAAACAAGGATAGTTGAGACTGGAGAGCAGAAGAAGGATGAGAAAGAAAGAAGCTGCTCTGAAGAGTTTGTAGCAGCAAGAAATAAGACGAGTTAAATGCACCGTGTGTCCTCAGTGATGTCTGATTCTTTTTGACCTCATGAACTGTAACCCACCAGGCTCCTCTGTCCATGGGATTTCCCAGGCAAGAATACTGGAGAGGGCTGCCATTTCCTCCTCCAGGAGATTTTCCCAACCCAAGGGATCAAACCCATGTCTCCTGTGTCTCCTGCATAGGCAGGTGGATTCTTTACCACCGTGCCACCTGAGAAGCCAAATAATTAATTAATTATCTGCAGTTATTGCATAACTGAGTTTTGAGAGTTTTTCCTTTAGCTAGCTGGGTGAAGGTCTCCCAGAGAGGAAAGAAGGGAAATTATTCTTTTCCTATTTGCTGGAGAGGAAAGGGAAGTAGGGGAAAGAAAATTGACTATCAAGAGATGACAATAGACAAATGACTAAAAGGCTGGAAAAAAAACCTGAAAAACTAGAAAATGCAAACATTGGGTGGACCCAGCAATTTCAAATGGTGAGGGCTTTGGATGGATGTTTTCATCAATTTCAGTTCAGTTCAGTCACTCAGTCATGTCTGATTCTTTCCAACCCCATGGATTCCAACATGCCAGGCTTCCCTGTCCATCACCAACTCCCAGAGTTTACTCAAACTCATGTCCATCGAGTCCATGATGCCATCCAACCATCTCATCCTCTGTCATCTCCTTCTCCTCCCACCTTCAATTTTTCCCTGCATCACGGTCTTTTCCAAGGAGTCAGTTCTTTGCATCAGATGGCCAAAGTATTAGAGTTTCAGCTTCACCATCAGTCCTTCCAATGAATACTCAGGACTGATTTCCTTTAGGATTGACTGATTGGATCTCCTTGCAGTCCAAGGAACTCTCAAGAGTCTGCTCCAATACCACAGCTGAAAAGCATCAATTCTTCAATACTCAGCTTTTTTTTATAATCCAGCTCTAACATCCATACATGACGACTGGAAAAACCATAGCTTTGACTAGAGGGACTTCTGTTGGCAAAGTAATGTCTCTGCTTTTTAATATGCTATCTAGATTGTCATGGATAAGGCAACTCCAGTACTCCTGGCTGGAAAATCCCATGGATGGAGGAGCCTGGTAGGCTGCAGTCCATGGGGTCACTAAGAGTCAGGCACAACTGAGCGACTTCACTTTCACTTTTCACTTTCATGCATTGGAGAAGGAAATGGCAACCCACTCCAGTGTTCTTGCCTGGAGAATCCCAGGGACAGAGGAACGTAGTGGGCTGCCATCTATTGGGTCACACAGAGTCAGACAAGACTGAAGCAACTTAGCAGCAGCAGCAGCAGGTTGGTCATAGCTTTTCATCCAAGGAGCAACTTTTAAATTTCATGGCTGCAATCGCAATCTGCAGTGATTTTGGAGCCCCCTCAAAAATAAATTCATCCGTTTACTCACTCATTATTTCATACACTCAGCAAGCATTTCTGAGGAAGTTGACAGCCCTATGCAGAGTACATAATGAGAAATGCTGGGCTGGAAGAAGCACAAGCGGGAATCAAGATTGCTGGGAGAAATATCAATAACCTCAGATATGCAGATGACACCACCCTTATGGCAGAAAGCGAAGAGGAACTAAAAAGCCTCTTGATGAAAGTGAAAGAGGAAAGTGAAAAAGTTGGCTTAAAGCTCAACATTCAGAAAACGAAGATCATGGCATCTTGTCCCATCACTTCATGGCAAATAGATGGGGAAACAGTGGAAACAGTGTCAGACTTTATTTTTGGGGGCTCCAAAATCACTGCAGATGGTGACTGCAGCCATGAAATTAAAAGGCGCTTATTCCTTGGAAGAAAAGTTATGACCAACCTAGATAGTATATTCAAAAGCAGAGACATTACTTTGCCGACTAAGGTCCGTCTAGTCAAGGCTATGGTTTTTCCTGTGGTCATGTTTGGATGTGAGAGTTGGACTGTGAAGAAGGCTGAGTGCCGAAGAATTGATGCGTTTGAACTGTGGTGTTGGAGAAGACTCTTGAAGGTCCCTTGGACTGCAAGGAGATCCAACCAGTCCATTCTGAAGGAGGTCAGCCCTGGGATTTCTTTGGAAGGAATGATGCTAAGGCTGAAACTCCAGTACTTTGGGCACCTCATGCGAAGAGTTGACTCATTGGAAAAGACTCTGATGCTGGGAGGGATTGGGGGCAGGAGGAGAAGGGGACGACCGAGGATGAGATGGCTGGATGGCATCGTGGACTCAATAGACGTGAGTCTGAGTGAACTCCGGGAGATGGTGATGGACAGGGAGGCCTGGCGTGCTGCGATTCATGGGGTCGCAGAGAGTCGGACACGACTGAGCGACTGAACTGGACTGACAGCCCTACAGAAGTTCTGTCCTGAGAACACTGTAATGCAGTGGTGATGGTGGTGGAGATGAGCATAGTGATGATGGTGGTGGAGATGAGGATAGTGATGGTGATGGCGATGATAGTGGTGATGACGGAGGTGATGGCGACGAGGTGATGTGATGACGACGGTAAAGACGATGAAGATAACTCTAAATACTGACATGGCACTAGCTATGTGCCAGACATTCTTCTAAGGATTTTGTTGAATTTTTTCATTTAATCTGCACATCCATTCCATGAGTGGATGATTATTTTTATCCCTATTTTGCATATTTAGGAATCTGAGACATAGAGGTATGAGTCATCAATTAAAGGGCAATTCTGTTTTTATATAAACCTCCAAGAAAGCAGAGTAGTATATTGCAGTAGGTAACTTCTATGATGGGCCCGATGACCTCCCCCTCTGATAGTCATGGCCTTGAGCAGACACTTTCCCCAGAATAACTTTCTTGCAGCCAGTCGGATAACTGAATGTTGATTAGTCTCACTTCAGTCTTGCCAGTAGACTCTGCCCCTTGTGAATTTTGATGAAGCAATTTGCCACGTGCAGAAGGCCCACCTGGTAAGACCTGGGGGTGCTCTCTGGTTCACAGTCAGCTAGATACTGAGACCCTTAGTCCAATCACCTGAAAGGTACTGGATCCTGTCAAAAACCACATAAATGAACTGAAAGCTGATTGTTTCCTGGCTGAGACTATGGCCCTGGCTAACACCTTTACTGCAGCCTTTGAGAGCCTCTGACACGGAAGACTCAGCTAAGCCAGACCATATTAATGACCCTCAGAAACTGTGAGATTAAAAAAAACAAACAAACACATGTAGTTTTAAACCACTAAGCTTGTGGTAGTTTGTCATGCATAAATAGGCATATAAATAATATGTGTACAATAAGGGGGCTTCCCTGGTGGCTCAGCAGTAAAGAATCTACCTGCAATGCAGGAGACGTGATCTTGATCCCTGGGTCGGGAAGATCCCCTGGAGAAGGAAATGGCAACCCACTCCAGTATTATTGCCTGGGAAACTCTATAGAAAGAGGGGTCTGGTGGGCTATAGTCCATGGGGTCGCAAAAGAGTTGGACACTAGTTAGAGACTAAACCACCACTTTTCAGGAGAGTTTCCTCCAAAAAAGTCTAAAAGCAAAGGGAATACACATTAGAAGTGCAATTAATATCACCTGGAAGAAAAAGTAGAAATTAAGCTAGTCTTAAGATACAGAAATATTTTATAAATTGCCAGGAAAAGCATAGTGAATTATATAACTTGCTTTGGAGAGGGCTTGAGGAAGTGGTACTGGGGTATAGTCTTTAGGGAAGAAATTTTGCACTGTGTATTAAAACTTAAACTGGACTTTCTCTTTAAAGTTTTTAAATTTTTAAAGTTTTTTTAAAAATTTACACAGCAATTCTGCTTGTAAAATTTTTATCTAAATAAAAATTAGATTTTTGTATAAAAATATACCAAGGTGCAGCTCACTGAATAGTTTTGCTTATATAATTAAAAACAATCTAAAATTGAAAACAAGCCAAATATTTAGCAATTTGTTATTGAACAAATGTTAGGACAACTCCAGACATAGAATTGTATGCCTTCGTTTGCATGTTTAAGGTAGGAAAAAACTGAATAACATCGAAAAAGAATGATGACTTATTAAATCACAAAGTATTTTATAAAGCAGACCTCACAGTAAATCTTTACTGTGTGAATTACATGTATATGTTTGTAAGATGCTCAGGGATGTGTATATGTAGCCTGAAAGTGAAAGTGAAAGGGTTAGTTGCTCAGTTGTGTCCAACTTTTTGCAACCCCATGGACTGTAGCCTGCCAGGCTCCTCTGTCCATGGAATTCTCCAGGCAAGAATACTGGAATGAGTAGCCAATCTCTTCTCTAAAGGATCTTTCCAGCCCAGGGATCAAATCCTGGTCTCCTGCATTACAGGTGGATTCTTTACCATCTGAGTCACCAGGGAAGTCCACTCCAGGGACAAAGGACGGGAACAGTTTATATTAGGATGGTTAAAGACACTTACCTCACTACCTCATTGCAGTGAGGCAAATACCATACTATTGTACAATATTATGGATGATTCTTATTTTCATATTTGTTCTTTTCTGCATTTTCCACACTTAAAATGATTCTAGGTTGTTCTTGTAATTAGGGAAAAAGTAATGTATTATTGCTACTAATATAACTCACTTCATGATGCCAGACAGATGTGTTACTGAATGTTCATTTCTTTTTAATTTGCAGGCAGAAGACCCTGAAAAATACATTAAAGCAAGAAAACGCTGATAATATATTGTCTCTGGTAAGTAATGAAGTTAATCTTTCATTTTACTCTTGATAGTTAATTTGCTTCAGCTTGTACATTGCCTTGCCAATGAGTCAGTGCCTCACCAAGGCTGTTGGAAGCAAAATGATAGTTTAATTATGTTGGCTGTTGATAAGAACTGCTGACCTATTAATTATAAAGGGTACAGAGTAATCAGAACCCATCCTATTCTAGAATATCGAGCACACAAATGTTCTTGCAAACTTCCCAGAGAAGAAACAATCTACAAAAATATGGAGCCAATTTACTGTCCGAGAGAGTTTCCCAGAATAAATCATTTATTGGTTAGTGAAGCTTCAAAGTGATTCCTGGATGAAATGAGCAACTGAATACAGATCAACCTTGAATGCACGTCTCAGGCGCTCGCAGAGTCCTGCATGATTAGACCATTCATGGTATTCATTTTTCAGCAGGAAACTCTTTGTTTCAATTAATCAATCAATTAAGGCTCTAGCAGATCAAAAACATGATTAATTAATGATTGCCTATAACACCGATGACTCAGGGATAACTTGATTTTCTCCGGTTGTCTACCCATATGGAATGAATAGATCACGGTAGGGAGTTAGGTTGGTGACTATGGTGAGGGGATTGCAACGCTTTCTTTATCACTGCTAAATTGGAGAAAATGCTATACTCTGCACAAAAATAACAACCACTCTGTGTGAGCTCTGTATAAAACAGGATGGCTCAAATGAGGGCCAAGCTGAGGAACAATACCTTATCTAATGAGAACCAATGCTGTCATGGGCTGGTCTGTGAAATATACAGCAAGGGAAGAGGGAAAATATTAAAGAACAGCTTGAACTGACTCTTGGAGATTTTTCAAATCCGTAGTGAAATCCATGGGCTAAACAACACAGCTGATGCCCTTTAATGGGCCTTCTGTATCATCATTTTGTATTTGTGTTACTTTGGTTGATTGCGTATTTTTGTAAGACTGATCTCACATCCATTATGCGGCTGAGACAGGGATGTGTTTCTCTGCCGTAACTTGAGTTATGGGCACAGCATGCTAGGATTTAGGGATTCAGCCCCAGCAGACACCCTCAGTCCTCATCACTGAGCCCTGGGAACACTGGGATGCCCCCATTTTTCTCTGTGAATGACACCACTTCTCAGAATAACTGAGCAGTCCCCGGGGACATAGGATCCGGTAGCAGATCTCAATATGAGGCAAGGCAAGGCGCGAGGTGGGGTTCACCGTCCCAGTCGTCACGAAGGCTTACAGCATCACCTGATGATCTGATAAGGAGCACCTCGCTCCTGAGATGAGCAGAGTGCATGAGCAGAGGTGACAGGCCTCTCTCCAGGCCCGGGCTTCTGCACGTTCCTTCCGCAATGCCACCGTGATTAAGGGCACCACCAGGGCCAAGCTCCGCTGTGCAACTTCATGGCTGAGTCACCTGGAACATAGTACATTCTCTCTGAGCTGATGCAGCTAAACACAAACTGTGGTACCTGGGGCATACAGAAAGAGAACATAGATCGTGTAAAGTATATGATTATTGTCACTAATATACATTTTCTGACATTCTGGAAACATCCGTGGGCCTTTGGCACACTCTGTAGGACACTGGAATAAATACTGGCTTGCTATTGGGTTGTGGATGGTGCAAGAATGGAACCTGGGGATTCGTAGCTGCTGTGCCACGGGCTCTGTGGGTGGAGTCCTGCTCTGAGTTAGCCCATAGGATTCTGCCAAGGTGAGTTTAGTAGACGCGTCTTGAGGTGGTGGACATACTTCCCTGGCATCTATTTGATACGCCCCGTCTGTCGTTCTCTGCCCACCTCCTACAGTCTCAGGACTAGACTGGGTACCTCGTCAGGAGTTGAAAAGAGAAGAAGAGTAAGGTATTTTCGTGATTCCTTTACTTCTACCCTGCACTTGATGAGCAAAATCCAGGCTCGTCACATTTTAAGAAACTTGGGAATCAGAAGAGAGTTCAGTAGAACAAGGTGTCCTTTTGGAAGTGAACTGACTTAGAATCATTGAAAACTGTATTTTAAGAAGCTTGAATGACCACCAATGGTCAGTTAGGAGAGTGTGTGTGTCAGCTATATCCCAGAGCAACAGACTCCCCGCCACTCAGCACACACACACCCGTCAACACGCTTGCCTGCCCAGGTTTGCACTCCCCCATCTTATCTGTGTCTGGAGAGGCAGAGAGTGGCTAGTGGGCTTCCAGACACACTTGACTTCAGACTGCGGACTTTCTGGCCAGTTCCTGTGTGCTATCATGACCTGTGTTTGCCTATGTGATGTCATGACCCTTGTCTAGCTTGTTATTATTGTGTAGCTTATGGTGATCATGCATCAGGGGTCAGCGGATAAGAGTTCAGGCCCCGGAGCTGGACTGCCCAGGTTCAAATCTGGCTCGGCAGTGACACCTTAAGCAGGTTACTTAACCTCTCTGATCTGCAGCTTCCTCATTTATAAATTAGACATCACTGCTGTTGTTGTTCAGTGCTCAGTCATGTCCAGCTCTTGGGACCCTGTGGACTGCAGCACACCAGGCTTCCCTGTCCTTCACCATCTCCTGAAGTTTGTTCAAACTCATGTCCATTGAGTCCGTGATGCCATCCATCCATCTCATCCTCTGTTGCCCCCTTCTCCTTCCTCCTTCAATCTCTCCCAGAATCAGGGTCTTTTCCAATGAGTCAGCTCTTCGCATCAGGTGGCCAAAGTATTGGAGTTTCAGCTTCAGCATCAGTCCTTCCAGTGAATATTCAGGGTTGATTTCCTTCAGGATTAGAGATCATAATTGCTCCCATTTCATAGAGTGATTATTGGAAATAAGTTAATATACATAATTTGACACAGTACCGTGCGCATGATAAATTATCACTAAATATGAACTTTTTTTACTAGACCATGGGGTCAGAGGGAGAGAGTAAATAATGAAATACCCCTATAGCATCACATGTCAGGATTTGGTGTTTCAGCTAGCCATCAGTCACCTAATGTCCTATCCATCTCCTTCCAAATAAAACTACCCCTGGGTTCCGTCTCACCAGCCAAAGTATCAGCATGGTTCTGGAGAAGGATTAGCACGTCAAAAGGGAAGACCCAGTCTTATAAGGACCTTCATTCACCTGCGCACTGAGAAAATAGTTCTCACGTGCTTCCCAGACTCAGGTCCTTAGTAAAAGCAGGTGACACAATGGAGATCACGATTGGTGAGCCCTCCACTGTCATGAAGTGACCATTGTGAGCCACCCTGACTCCTCCTGGAAAAAGCTAGAGAGCAAATTAATTAAGTCCTTTCTACAAGGAAATTCATAAAAATGTAAATCCTGATTACTTCAGGGTGGAACATCAAAACTGACTTGTATTTCCTCCTTTTCACCTGTCTGCATTTTATGCATCTCTGTAAGAAGGTATTCCTCTGACCCAGAGCATATTATACAAAGTGAAGTAAGTCAGAAAGAGAAAAGCAAATATCATATGTCAATACATACGTATGGAATCTAGAAAGATGATACTGAGGAACCTATTTGCAGGGTAGCAGAGGAGATGCAGACAAAGAGAACAGAATGTGGACGTGGTGGGGGTAGAGAGGGGAGTGGAGTGGGGAGCCAATTCAGACAGTACCATGGAAGCATATACATCATCATATGTAAAATAGAGAGCCAGTGGGAACTTGCTGTATAACACAGGGAGCTCAAACCTGGGGCTCTGTGACAACCTAGAGGGGTGGGGAGGGGAAGGAGGGAGGCTTAAGACGAAGGGGACATATGGCTGATTCATGTTGATACATGGCAGAAAGTAGCACAATGTTGTAAAGCAATTATCCTCCAATTAAAAATAAATACATAAAAAGAATGTATTCCTTTGAAGAAAACTTGCCTCCCTATATGGGCTTCCCTGGTGGCTCAGATAGTTAAAAAAAAAATCTGCCTGCAATGCAGCAGAGAAGATCCCCTGGAGAAAAGAATGGCTACCCACTCTAGTATTCTTGCCTGGAGAATCCCGTGGACAGAGGAGCCCGGGGGGCTACAGTCCTTGGGGTCACAGGGTCAGACACGACTGAACAGCCGACACACAGCAATGCTGTCAGCCCCAACTGGTCCCTGCAGGCAAATCTGGCCTCTAAGCCAGTTGCCCCTCCACCCCAGCAGCCAGAGGTCTTGGTACAGGAGCTTTAACACCGCCCCCAGGGCTCAGACACGAGGAGAAACCGGTTCTCATCACTGCACCACTACCAAGGTCAGGCTGGCGTCGATCCTGCACCTCAACCTGAAGCTCAGTCCTCTTGCCATTACATCAAGGGTTTTGTTCCTGGGTCCTATTTTCTGCACATGTGACCCTCTGGGACAAGTGAAAGTCACTCAGTTGTGTCCAACTCTTTGAAATTCCATGGACTATACAGTCCATGGAATTCTCCAGGCCAGAATACTGGAGTGGGTAGCCTTCACCTTCTCCCAGGGATCTTCCCGACCCAGGGATTGAACCCAGGTCTCCCGCAGGTGGATTCTTTACCAGCTAAGGCACAAGGGAAGGAGCCCTTGTGCCTAGCATTCTCCCTTTTCTCAGCATTGGAGACCTGCTCCCGGATCTCAGATCTGAGGGGCTACCTCGGCGCAAGTGAATGGACTTCTCCACGTGCTCTGCTGAGTCTCTAACAACATTCCTAGCACAAGCAAGCCTGAATTTTTCAAAGTAGTTTCATTGTCCTTTTGAGTTTTGAGATGCTTTAGAATAATTGATTGGACTTCCAGAAATTTTCAATATTTATCACCCTTATGCAACCAAATTATAAGGATGGGAGTCAATGGTATTCTTGAAGCTTATCTCAGGAGTGATTATTGCCATCAATTTTATTGAGGTTCACTTCCATACCAATAAAATACACTCATTTTATGTGTACAGCTCAATGAATTTTGACAAATGTATTCACCACTTCCAAGATATGGAATATTTTTTTACTCACCCCACAATTCCCCTCTTACGCCTTTGCAGCCAATTCTTCCTACTTCTAAGAGGGGGCAACAGCTGCTATGCTTCCTTTGACTATAGATTAGTTTAGAGTTCTTTCTAGAATTCCACAGAAACTGAACCATACACCACGTCCTTTTCAGTGCTTGCCCCTTTTTATTCATCAGAGGGTTTTTGAGGATCATTTTGTTACCTAAGTACAGCCGTAGTTCCTTCCTTTTCGTTGATGAGCAGGAGTTCCATATTCCAATGCACATATGTAGCCCCATCTGTCCATCCCTTCCCCTGGCCACTTTCACTTCTTGCTAATTTTCAATTAAAATAAAGCAACTGCTCGAGTCTTTCTGTGGACATATGTTTTCATTTCTCTTGGGTAAGCACTGGGGGTAGAATTCCTGGATGACACAGTAAATATACTTAAGTGTAGGAGAAACTGCTGAAATGTTTTCCAAAAATGGAAAACGCCGCTTCTCTCTTTCTCTGGCTGCCACGCGTCTTATTTTCGTTTGTTTCACGGCTCGTCACCACGTGGGGTTGTCAGTCTTTTATATTTTGGCTACCTAGTGGTTTTAGTTTTTGTTATTCTGATGTCTAGTAATGTTGAGTATCCCCTTCCGTGGATGTGCTCAGTGGCCACATATATACATTATATAATGCATAACACATGATACAGAATATGGACTCTTTCTTCCTTTGTGAAGTGTCTGTATAAATCTTGTGACCTTTAAAAAAGTCTCTTTATTGAAGTATGACTGACCTATAAGTACCTGTAGGTATTTAATGTATACAACTCGAAGAGGTTGGAGACACACCTGTGAAGCCATCACTACGCAACCAATGCCATAAATATGTCTATCACCTGCAAAAGTTGCCTCCTGCCTTGTGAAATTTTTTTTCTTTTTTGTAGCAAACATTTGAGTATACAATATAGTATTGTTGTTCAGCGGCTCAGTCGTGTCCGATTCTTTGAGACCCCATGGACTGCAGCACACCAGGCTGCCCTGGCCACTATCTCCCGGAGTTTGCTCAGACTCATGGCCATTGAGTCAGTGATTCCATCCAACCTCTAAAAATAAAACTGGTGCCGTTTGAACCAGAAATCTCCCTTCTAGGCATGGATCCAAAGGCACTGAAATGGGGATCTCAGAGACAGACCTGCACTGATGTGTTCACTGTGGCCCTGTTCATGATAGGCAAGACGTGGGAGCAACCTAAATGTTTACTGACAGATGAATGGTCACAAAATGTGGCGTTTATATACTGTGGAGCTTCCCTGGCAGCTCAGTGGGTAAAGAGTCTGCCTGCCAGTAGAGAGTCTACCCTGGGCTGGGAAGATCCCTTGGAGAAGGGAAGCGCTACCCACTCCAGTATTCTGGCCTGGAGAATTCCGTGGACTGTATAGTCCATGGGGTCGCAAAGAGTCAGACACGACTGAGCGGCTTTCCCTTTCATTTTCAGAGTTGATTTACACTGTTTGTTAATTTCTGCTGTGCAGCAAAGTGGCTCAGTTATGCATCTGTATATTCTGTTTCATGTTCTGTTCTATCATGGTTTATCACCCACCACTCTTGACTGTAACAATTTCTCCTGTGGTGTTTACCTACTGGTGGCTTCCTTTTCCATCATCCATTCTACAGTATGAATCAGAGTTCCAGTATAAGAATAGGCTGGCCCTGGGACTTTCTTATTGGTCCAGTGATTGGAACGCTGAGCTCTCAATGCAAGGGGCACAGGTTCGATCCCTGGTCGGGGAACTAAGATCCCACATGCTGCTCGGGACAGTGGGGAAAAAGGAAGAATGCTACTGACCCTTTTCCTCCCTTTATTTATATTAACACAGATATTTATTTTACCCTATAGCTTTATGTTCTTTACCCTCATCATTTACTTTCTTCCTCAAATTGTTTCCATTTTGGTTGCTGTGATATAGGAACTCGTTCTTCAATAAATTCTTCAAAAGGGCTTCAGGAAGGTGCAGAATTCCCTTACCTCTTATATGTTGACAACTGTTTTCCAATGGTCTTCATGCTTTTTTAAAATGCTGCTTTATCTTTACCTTCCTTTATGGTCCCTTTTGAAGAATCAGATGACAGTCTAATTCTTTTATCTTTGTAAATTATTTGATCTTTGCTTGAGGCCTTGAGAAATTTTTTTTTTCCATCTTTGAAATCGAGAAGTTTTACTCAGATGTGTCTTTGAGTTGATCTCCTGCTCCCAGATACCTAATAAGTCCTTCCACGGTATAGGTTACTCTTTTCTCAAAGATTTTCTTGGGTTATAATTTTGAAAATTATCCTATTGCCCTGTTTTCTTCCTTGTTAGAAAGTGAAAGTGTTGATCACTCAGTCGTGTCTGAGTCTGTGCGGCACCATGGACTGTAGCCCTCCAGGCTCCTCTGTCCATGGGATTCTCCAGGCAAGAATGCTGGAGTGGGTTGCCATGCCCTCCTCCAGGGGATCTTCCCGACCCAGGGATTGAACCCAGGTCTCCTGCGTTGCAAGTGTATTCTTTACCATCTGGGCCACCAGAGAAGCTCCTTGGGAAGGCCCTTTCTCCCTTGGGTGCCCCCCAAATAAAAATGTCTTTCCTACTCTGCCTGTTTTGCATTCCCGCTACTTTTTTCTAATGATTATTTTTTTTACCTCATTTTAAAACTGTTTTGATTGTCTTCTTGTCTCCCTTCAACAACTCATATTAAATTTTTATTTGAGTCGCATCTTGTAACTTAGTATTAAAATCTGAGATAACTTTGTCTTTTCTTTCATTTCTTTCCTAAAAAGTTCAATGAACTCCTTTTGTTTCTTCCTGGCATTTTTAGTTTGTTCGTTTCTGTTGGTAATTTTTGGATTTCTCGGTGAGGTTCTTTTCCATATCCTCAAATGCTTGTTGGAATACCTGCCATTTCACCTGGAGCGCTATCTTATAGTTTTTGGCTTTATGACTATTTGCCAGGGTCGGGTAGTTTGCTTCAGCTGATATATGTTGAATTCAGTTTGGGTGGGATTTTTGGTCATAACTTGTGGTGATATGTTAAACTTTCATTGTTCATTTTTGTAGGACTGAAGTAATTTATGTAATTCCTAGTTTAACAATACCTAGTCTTTGCATAAAGCAAAGTTCAGGTACCCTAATGGATTTTCTTTTCTTTTTTTTTCTTTTCTTTTTTTGGTATGAATACGTGTGGTGGGGTAGGAAGGTTGTGTTTCTTCTGATTTTGTAGGGGTTTGTTGAGCTGGAACTTGGACTTCCCCCCTTTGCTTTTCCCCTCCCACTATACCGCCAATGTCCTGCCTCACCCCCTGCCTGCATTTTCATCCCTCCCCTGGAAGTTACTCATTTTGAAGATTCCCCTTTCAGCGTGCGCACTGAGTCCCTTCTGGTAACCAGGACACTCTTCAGTAGATTCAGGTGGCCTAAGTCTTTTCGGGCAGTGGTTGTGGGTCATTGGCCCAGGGTCAGCTCCCTCTCGTCTCGCCCCTGCCCCTTGCGACTGGGCTGTTTGCTTCTCACAAAGCCTGAAGCAGAGTGTGCGTGGGGAAGGAACACAGAGGCTGACCCCCAGAATTTAGCATCCTCTCCCTTCATGGTGTAGCTGTCTTGAGGTTTAGGCACTTTCTGTCATGCTGAGTGTAGGTTTTGTGCACTATTTTCTTTTCTTGATGTTCTTCCTTGGATCTGGAGAGAAACTGGAGGGATGGAGACTCAGGCTATTACCACTGTCTTCAGCTGTTCAGGCGCCATTAACTTTTACTATTTTACTGTTTACTTCTATTACTTTTACTATTATTATTATGGCCCTGCTCCATGTGGGATCTTAGGTTCCCAACCAGAGATTAAACCTGTGCCCCTTGCATTGGAAGCATGAAGTCTTAACCACTGAACCATTAGGAAATTCCCTTTATTATTTTCTCTATTGTACTTATTTTTGCTTACATTTATCTTCTCTTTTTTTTACCTTTTATAATTTGAAATATTCAATTTTTATTTTTAGGTCTTTCTACTTAGCTAAAATTTCTTATAAACACTTTATGTTGTTTTCATTTTCATTCATTCAAATTATTTCTTTGTGTTTTCCTTTAAGGAAAATAACACATATATAGGCATTTTAAAGTATCTTGTTCAATTTCCAAACACTGGAGGGACTTGTCAAATATATTCTTATTCTATTTTAATTCCATATGATCCAGACATTATACTTTTGTTTGATTTAATTTGTCTAAAGATTATTGAGAAGTGTTTTACACCCAGGATCATGATCTATTTTGGTGAATATTTCATGTACAGTTGATGTTCTGTGTATCTGGCCTCTGTGAGATGGATGTACGATAAATTCCAGTTAGATCAGCTTGTTGACAGTGCCATTCAAATGTTCTCGATTCTTCAGAGTTTTCTGTGTATTTTTCTATCCATTACTGAGAGATAGGAAGTGATGCAGTTTCCACTGCAATGGTAGATTTATGTATTTCTGTTTTCAGTGCTCTCAGAGTTTGCTTTGTGTAATTTGAAATTCTCTTACGTTCATATACATTTAGGATAGTTGTGTTCTCTTAATGGATGTTCGAATGTCTCACTACATAATGTCTTTCTTTACCCATGGATATCCCTTTGTTCTAAAGTCCACTTTGCGTGATGTAATTATTACAACTCCAACTATCTTATGATGAGTGTTTGCCCAGCATCTTCTCCATCTTTTTTTACTTCTAACTTAACTGTAACTTTATATTTAAAGCATGTCTTGTAGAAGACCTGTAATTGATCGTGCTTTTTTATTAATCTAACTTCTCTGCCTTTTGGTTTTTAAATGGACCATTTGGATCCACGTGCAAAGCAAATAATGTTAAATTTAAAACTACCATCTGTGTGTTCTTTGTCCTTATTTTCCCCTTTGTCTTGTCTTGTCTTGTCTAATCTTGTCTAATCTTAAGTCTATTTTACAAGTCTATTTTATTGCCACTATTGGCATATTAGCTATGCTTCTTCTTCTTTTTTTTTTTTTAGTGATCGATTGTTCTATAGTTTGGGCTTCTCTGTGGCTCAGCTGGTAAAGAATCTGTCTGCAAAGAAGAATACCCGGCTTCAATCCCTGGGTCAGGAAGATCTCCCGAAGTGGGGCATGGCAACTCACTCCAGTATTCTTGCCTGGAGAATTCCATGGACAGAAGAGCCTGGGGGGCTATAGTCCATAGGGTCACAAAGAGCTGGACTCGACTAAAGAGACTTAATATGCATAAAGGTATACTTCAATTTCTTCCCACCTACCTTCTATGCTATCTTTACAAACATTTTATTTCTGTGTAAACTGTACAAAATATTATTATCATTTTCTTGGAACAGTTATCTTTCCAAATATATATGGAAAAGGAAGACAGTTTTAAAAATATTTTTGCAATTACTGCATATTTACAATATTCTGTATTCTTCATTTCTTTATGTAGACCCACCATACCATCTAATTTCAGTTTTCTTCCATTTGAAGAATTTCAGATTTGATTTTTTATTCCATAGAGAGCTGAAGCACTACCTGATCTCACGCTTGTTCCGACGTCAGCTTCACAGTGTTTAAACCAGAGCCTAGAGTGCTCTTCAGATTTGGAATTAAACAGCTCTTAGAATCTCTCCCCTTTGTGGAGGAGCCTGGTAGACTGTAGTCCATGGGGTCGCTAGGAGTTGGACACAACTGAGTGACTTCACTTTCACTTTTCACTTTCATGCACTGGAGAAGGAAATGGCAACCCACTCCAGTGTTCTTGCCTGGAGGATCCCAGGGATGGGGGAGCCTGGTGGGCTTCCGTCTATGAGGTCGCAGAGTCGGACATGACTGAAGCGACTTAGCAGCAGCAGCAGCAGCAGCATCTCTCCCCTTTACTGCTTCTTCTACTTGTTAGACCTTCTCTTAATAGCCCTTTCTCTAATCTTCCACACTAGATTCTGAGGTGAAACCCCTAGGTCCTGTCCCCTGTAGGGCTGAAGAATTTATCCAAATTCTGAAAGTACTGTTTCCTGACAGCCCTCAGCTCAGTCTGATTCTCTGAAAGTTACCCTCACATAAGATAGTCTCTCCACTTCAGGTCACAATGTCTTTCTAGGGACAGCTCACAACCAGTGATGACTGTGTTAGTCACTCAGTCATGTCTGACTCTTTACAACCCCGTGGACTGTACCCCGCCAGGCTCCTCTGTCCATGGAATTCTCCAGGCAAGAATGCTGGAGTGAATTGCCATTCCCTTCTCCAGGGGATCTTCCTGATCAGGGATCAAACCTGTGTCTCCTGCATTGCAGGCAGACGCTTTACCATCTGAGCCACCATGGAAGCCCACCTCCCATCTCTTCTTTAGGGCAAGTTCTCTGGAGAACAATTCCCATTCTAGACTTACCATGGAATCTACTGAGGTCATTTTGTCCTGGATGCTTGCTCCACTTCTGCAACTGCCATTCCTGCATCCATCACTCTCCTGTGGATGTTGATTTTCAAGACATCATTTCAGTTCAGTTGCTCAGTCGTGTCTGACTCTTTGCAGTCCCCTAGACTGCAGACTTCCCTGTCCATCACCAACTCCCGGAGCTTGCTCAAACTCATGTTCATCAAGTCAGTGATGCCATCCAACCATGTCATCCTCTGTCATCCGCTTCTCCTCCCGCCTTCAATCTTTCACAGCATCAGGGTCTTTTCCAATGAGTCAGTTCTTCACATCAAGTGGACAAAGTATTGGAACTTCAGCTTCAGCATCAGCCCTTCCAATGAATTTTCAGGACTGATATCCTTTACAATGGACTGTTTTGATCTCCTTGCAGTCCAGGGACTCTCAAGAGTCTTTCCAACACCACACCTCAAAAGCATCAATTCTTTGGTGCTCAGCTTTCTTTATAGTCCAATTCTCACATCCATACATGACTACTGGAAAAACCATAACCTTGACTAGATGGACCTTTGTCAGCAAAGAAATGTCTCTGATTTTTAACATGTTGTTTAGGTTGGTCATAGCTTTTCCTCCAAGGAACAAGCAGCTTTTAATTTCATGGCTGCAGTCACCATCTGCAGTGATTTTGGAGCCTAAGAAAATTAAATCTGTCAATGTCTCCATTGTTTCACCGTCAATTTGCCATGAAGTGAAGGGACCAGACACCATGATCTTCATGTTCTGAATGTTGAGTCTTAAGCCATCTTTTTCACTCTCCTCTTTCAGTTTCATCAAGAGGCTCTTCAGTTCTTCTCTTTCTGCCATAATGGTGGTGTCACCTGTATATCTGATGTTATTGGCATAACCCAGTGAATTTCTTCCATTAAATCTCTGTCTCGTGGTCAGTCTCATAGATTACCTGATCTGTGATATCTAATGCCAGGAGTAGTCTGAAGAAACAGATTCCAAGATGAATTTGGGAGCCAATCCCCTGCTGGTGGGCTGGCAATAAGCGTGATGTGAGTGACAGACAGAGGACAGGGAGCCAGTGATCTGCGCTCATCAACATGCAGTTACTGAAACTTTCATCGGTGAGGAAATGGGATGAGAAGAGAGGAAGGAAGGAAGTGCACTGGCTGTTGTGAGATATGACTTCTCAGTTGCTGGAGAGGCAAGGGGGTAAGAGCAATTACAAGGGTCATCAAGTCAGATGATGAATGCACAGCAGAAAAACAATAAAAGGTTGAGGTTGTTAGTCATCCATTAGAGGCTCAGTGTGAAAAGCAGAAGACTTTCTGGTTATTATATTTATATTGTAGAAAGGATCTCATCTCCTGTAGCCAAAGGACAGAAAGTAAACTGTGTTATCAGGCCCGGAACTTAATTATAAGATGAGCAGAACTCCAGAGAATCCTAATTCTCAGCTTCAGCAGTAATGCATGGCCAAAGCCGATGCCATGATTGAGAATAGTGGGGTCCTGAGACTTGGGGTAAGGAAATATGGAAGTATGCAATGGAAAATCTAAATCCTAAGCCCTCTGGGTGTTTGTACATGTGTGCTGAGTTGCTTCAATCATGTCCAGCTCTTGCAACCCCATGGACTGTAGCCCACCAGGCTCCTCTGTCCCTGGGATTCTCCAGGCAAGAATACTGGAGTGGGTTGCCATTTCCTTCTCCAGGGGATCTTCCTGATCCAGGGATTAAACCCATGTCTCCTGCACTGCAGGCGGGTTCTTTACCTCTGAGCCACCTGGGAAGCCAAACCCTCCCAGTTAAGACTACTACTACTACTAAGTCGCTTCAGTCGTGTCCGACTCTGTGCGACCCCATAGACGGCAGCCCACCAGGCTCCCCCGTCCCTGGGATTCTCCAGGCAAGAACACTGGAGTGGGTTGCCATTTCCTTCTCCAGTTTTCCTTTAAAATTGGAGGAAGTTACAGTTCAGTACACACAGGCAAAGTCGTATCCGACTCTTTGTGACCCCATGGACTGTAGCCCACCAGGCTCCTCTGTCCGTGGAATTCTCTAGGCAAGAGTACTGGAGTAGGTTGCCATTGCCTTCTCCCCAGTTAAGACTGATGTTCCGTATTTACGCAGAGATGATGTAGAGGATTTCTGCCTTGCAAAAATACATTAGCTGTCTGCCCACTCCCATTCCTGGTGTGACACACATTTCCCCTCCTGGCCACTAGACCAATAGCAAGGCATGGAACAAAGCATAACCTGGACGGAAAAGTTCTGGGTCTGCCGAGAAAAAAAGGAGCGGTACTCTGAATGAGCTGTAGAAATTAGTCAGCAGGTGCCAGGAGACTATGTACAAGACAGGGTCCTGAGGTCACCAACTCAAGGCCAGGAGTATAGAATGAGACCAGAAGAGTTTATTCCCATGGGAGAATTCTACCATGACAGAGGGTTTAGTATCCTGGGAGCACCTCAAAGAGGAAGGGCTAACAAGTTAATAAGAAAGTGCTTGGAAGCTGTCCCTGAGATGTTACAGAAACCTGAATGAACTTTTTGGTCAACCCGCTATGATGAATGGGGTTCCCCTGGTGGCTCAGTGGTAACAAATCTGCCTGCAATGAAGGAGACCGGTTCGATCCCTGGGTTGGGAAGATCCCCTGGAGGAGGAAATGGCAACCCACTCCAATACTCTTGCCTGGAGAACCCCATGGACAGAGGAGCCTGGAGGGCTACAAAAGGGTCACACGGAGTCGGATACAACTGAGCAATTAAACAATGAAACAAATATAATGAACATTGTAAGTTACACATGAAATTTGTTAATAGAGTTAAATCCTAAGAGTTTTCATCACAAGGAAGATGTATTTTCTTTTCTTTTGAAGTTATCTGAGATAATTATGGATGTTTACTAAACATTCTGTGGCAATTATTTCCTAATATTTGTGGATCAAATCATTATGCTGTACACCTTCAACTTAGTGCTCTTTATCAGTTATAGCTCAGTAAAGCCAGGAGGAAAAATTCTTAAACATGACAATGTTGCATGAAAGGAAATAATACTTTTTAAAAAATTTCAATTAAATAATAACATATTCTAAAATTAATGTAAAGCTAGATATACCTTTCAATTACAATTAAGCTTTAAAATACTACACAGGGAAAACAAAGATTGTGAGAAAATGAACCACACATTGAGTGGTTATTTCCAGGAGAATTGTAGGTAACATTTGCTTTTTATTTTCTCTTATATTCTTTGTGTCCTAGTGCTGAGATCCCATCATTCTTCAATGGCTCTATGGCAGTACATTATTCAAATCCCATTAGAGGACTTGCATCAGGGCTGAGGTGGTAGATTCAGAAAAGTGAGGTTGGGTGAACTGCATTAAAGAAGGGAAAAGAAATCTAATGATACCCAAGACTAAGGCAGCATCTAATGCATCCTGAAGAAGCCAGGAGACTTGGTCTATAGCAAAAACTTAAAGCAAGAATCACTGCAATTTGAAATGACCTCCTTGGCCAATCCCTTGAATTTTAATTAGTTTTTACAAAATGCTTTGTTCAAAGGAAGAGAAGATCAGAAGGTATTTCCTAGAAAATACACTGATTTCATTGCCATATGATAAAATATTTTTTGTAAAAAGATTTTTTTATGAAAAATTCTATCTTTATAAAAATAAAAATATTTTTACTGCTGTTTCCAATTCATCTACAAATAATGAAAGGTCTATCATTTGATAATTGTGAGATTTCATACATTTCACAGTGAGCTCTGTGTCTTTACGTGCTGGGTTCTAACGTGTAAATAAGCTTCAAGGGCAAGTGAACATTCCAGGTGGAGAAAACAACAGGAGCAAATATTTCTATTGAAATCCCCACCTACTGAATTCAATCCTCCCCACTTCAAATGCTACCTGGCACGGCGAATATGAGCATCATCTTGTTTTTTGCCTCAGTAACCGATTCATTCTGTAGGGTAGAGGCGAAGTTTAGTTCTTCTACAGGCTTCCCTAGAAGCAGAGTTTGAGAAAAGGATTCTTCTCCTTGTGATTTGTTGAGGAAGTTCCCTCAGGAGAGGCAGGGAGGGGAGCATGGTGGGGCAAGGTGAAGAGCTTAGTAAGCTCATGTGATCTCAGCAGGACACCAGCTAGAGGCAGAGCTGGGGGAGGGGAGTGGAACCCACCAGGTCCTTACTCCTTCTTACTGTTGCTATGGAAACCTGAGCTGCGATGGGGAAGAGGAAATGTTTCATTCAGTTCTTGGGCATCGTTTACTTGCACTCAATCCAAGGTCAACATAACTGGTCACTCTTGTTAAGAATGAGGTCAATACCAGGGACAGCCAAGATGAAGTAGAAAAGACCATGGACGGGAAATCAAAGGAATTTTCTGAATTTTCTAAATTGTGGTTCAAAATCCTGGTACGACCTTGTGGAGTTTTTTTCTGTTTTTTGTTTGTTTGTTTGTTTTTCCTATGTGATGTGGTTTTCAGAATCTCAGTTCCCCTTACCAGGAACTGAGCCTGGGGCCAAGGCAGTGAACACACGGAGGCCACCAAGGAACTCACTAAACAACTTTGTTCTTGATATTGATTCTACTTCTGGAAAACAGATGAAAGAGTCAATCATCTGGGTCATTTATTGCAATGCTAAAAATATATGAAAGCTATTTTTTTGCCTTAATTCATCTAAGAGTTGTCCAACATGGGCAGGGTATGGCTGAGAAATACACACGTGTCTGACTTGTCAGAATTCAGTTTTCAGCGCCTCCCCACAGTGCCTGGAATAACCCTCCCCATTTAAGAGGCTGGTCCCTGGAGGGGTCTAATATGCCTGGTTCCATTCATCCCTGGGTATATTTGCTAATCATCTAGAACATAATAGAAGTCTCAGAGGCAGGCACTCGGACCTCATCCCCGGAGGTGATGACTTTGCACGGAGGAAGTGAAGTCATAGCTTCAACACATCATGTCTGAGTTTGTAGGGTGGTTTGGGAAGATCAGAGAAAAAGAAAAAGTAAGGCTCCTTACAAGCAAGTCATGCCAGCAAGAAGTTTGACGGCTCATTCTGGGGCCTATCCAGCCAAGTCCCTGGGAAGGATGATTGCATGGGGAGAGAAGATGTCTCCTGGGAGGGGTCTTCTTCCTTGACAAGTACCCTCCTCGGGCACCATGACCACCATTTAGCACAATCCTAAGGACCTGAGCAAGAGTCAGGGAGGCGTTTACTGCATTTTAGGTGTGAGAATTACAGAGAAAGATTGGGAGTGACTGTTATCAGCTGTGGACAGAGAGTTACACCACAGAGGGGGCGACCCTCTGCCGTGTGCATCCAAAAAGCTCTTTTGGGGAAACCATCCAAGTTTTCAACCTCCTCTACCTCCAGGTCCATAAGGGGAAATAATCCCACCCCCTTCCTCTAAGGCACAGGGCCCTTCTCAGCGGGTGTGTGTGTGTGTGTGTGTGTGTGTGTGTGTGACTCAGTCATGTCCAACTCTTTGTGACCCCATGGACTGTAGCCCGCCAGGCTTCTTTGTCCATGGAATTCTCCAGGCAAGCATACTAGAGTGGGTATCGATTCCCTTCTCCAGGGGATCTTCCTGACCCAGGGCTCGAACCCAGGCCTCCCACATTGTAGGCAGATTCTTTACCATCTGAGCCACCAAGGAGGCCCTTTCTCAGAGCAAACCTTGCTCTTCCTGCTCAAGATGAGGCCGCCCTGAGGATGCTAGACGAGGGCACACTGGAGGAACTCCTCCATTGCACCCGTGACCAACGGTGGATCTTTTTTTTTTTTTCCCAACGGTGGATCTTAAAGGAAGTGCCATAGTGAGCACCAGAACCCCGTGCTCACCAGAAACAGCCCCCCACCGACCCCCTACTCACTTTCCACGAGGGGTCTCAGAAACCCTTCTCTCCTCTCCCTGGAGAAAAGAACGATTGGGTCTTCATTGAAGGAATATGATTCTCGTCCACATTTCTCCAAAGTGGACCAAGTATTTTTTATTCATGACTCACATTAAATACACATTAAGTACCTACCATATAATGCATTAATATATATTAATCTCATTTAATACTTCAGGTTTGGGAGTTAAGGGAAGGATGGAGAGGATATTTAAATCAGGGCCAAAGCCAAGGAAGACAAAGCACATTCCATCTCTGATGTGATGAGGCCCAAGGATCCAAAATATTGTACATTTACACAAAAATGCCCTGTGGTGGAGGCTTTCACCAACGTAGTCAACGCATACTGGTAAAACATTTCTTTTATATTACACAGCATATTATATAGGTGTGTTACTATTATCAACAGTTGAGTTGTTAAAGAAAAAGAATATAAGCATTTAAAAGTGTCCAGAAAGAAGCAAATGTCTTAAAATGACAGTCAGACTTCTTTTCAATGTAGGCCTGACCTTGAGGATGCGTTCACAAGCCCAAATCTACACTGCACCCAATCCTCAGTTTTTTTCTGCCCTTCAGGAATTCTGACAAAGAAATAGCTAACAGCAAAATCATATGTTGGTTTAATTAATTAATTTATTTATTTATTTATATTTTTGCTGAAAGCTCCTCCCTTCCTTTCCATTTGGCAGTCATCAGAAGAATCTGACTGATGGAATGAAATCACATTTCATCAGTGGGAGGACTTCTCAGAACTTGAAACCACCGTCATAAACATAAACTCCCAGGGGCTTCCCTGGTGGTCCAGTGACTAGGACTCCAAGCTCACAATACAGGGGCCAGGAATTCGACCCCTGGTCAGGGAACAAGATCCCACGTGCCACACCTAAGACTCAGTGCAACCAAATAAAAATTTAAAACAATAAAAATAAACTCCCAGAGCTGAAGCAAGTGCAGAGGGCGAGAAAGATGCTGCTTCTTTTTTCCTGGTTCCTACTTCTGGATTCCTGTCTCTCCTTCCCTCTCCCAGATTTTTTTTTTCTGGCTCCCAACAAAGCCTGCTTCTCTCCGCATCAACCAAGTTCTGATGGTTCCTCCATGCTTCAGCTGAACTCTCTCCTTTTTCATGGAGTTTTCCCCTATCCTTGTCAACCCAGACTGCCCCCTTCTCTGAAATCCTGTGAGGCATGATTCAGCCTCTGCTTCCATCATTCTCCCGTGCTTTTTCTGCTTTAGTGAAGATTTGCATGCCGCTAACAATTGTAAACTGAAGGGCTTTATCGGCCTTCATGGTTCTGGATGCATGGCCAGGCACTTAGTACCTGTTACACCCTTCTTGGTTGGACTCGGCTCCTTGTCTGCTCACCAGTCTTTCTTCTTTCTGCAAATATTCACTGACCACTGGGCCCTTCTCTAAAGCATAAGATCAGCTGTGGCACGCCTAGGGCATCCTTCACTTGCAGGAGGAGACTGTGTTCATTTCTGGGCCTTTTCAAAGCGGTAAGGGCGCCTCTTTCCCAGCTCCTGGTATCGGTTCTGCTTCTTCGTCTTTGCCTTTGGAGACCCTGGGGGTCCAATGGACAGCCATCTGCAAAGGCTGACAAATAAGCCCGGTGAGGCCCCGAAAGACCTTGGGGAGGTGCAGGCAGAGGAGCTGAGGTGGAATAACGATGCCGCCAGCACTCCCAGGGGGTGGTAACCTCAGAGGAGGAGAGGAAGTGGGCTGTCTGGACAGCAGATAACGGGCTGTCTCCACGTTTGTCAGCAGGTTGTTTAGTTCCTAGGTTGTGTCTGACGCTTTGTGACCCCATGGACTGTAGCCCACCAGGCTCCTCTGTCCATGGAGATTCTCCAGGCAAGAATACTGGAGTGGGTAGCCTTTTCCTTCTCCAGGGGATCTTCCCGACCCAGGGATCAAATCTGTGTCTCCTGCACTGCAGGCAGATTCTTTACTACTGGGTCACCAGGGAAGCCCACACGTCCCTTTGAAGTGAAAGTCGCTCGGTCGTGTCCGACTCTTTGCGACCCCATGGGCTATACAGTCCATGAAGTTCTCCAGGCTAGGATACTGGAGTAGGTACCCTTTCCCTTCTCCAGGGGATCTTCCCTACCCAGGGATTGAACCCAGGTCTCCCTCACTGCAGGTGGATTCTTTACCATCTGAGCCCCAAGGGCAGGCCACATGTCCCTTTAGATAAAAACAAAACCTTTGAAATCAGTAAAATTAGACCTATTTTACAAAACTGTTAACTGGCTACTAGCTTGGGGCTCTCACTTTCTCTTTCACCTGTGGCTGTCAGAAAGAAAACTGTGACTCTGAGTGGGAAAGGTTTCAGGCCCACAAGAGAGACGCTGAGCCCACCAGCTCACGGTGGTGTCTGCCACCTTCCTGAGAACCGGCTTTGGCTTAACTCCTCCTTGAGCCGAAGAAGACTGGTTGGCTTACAGGGCCTGCTTTGATATTACATTTGAACGTTTTCTGGCTCTCAGACTCAAACTGATTCTCGTTAATACTGAGCTACAATAGAGAGAAAAACTCGATCTGCCCGGTGAGAAAAGCAAAATGAACACATAGCACCCTCTCAGGGAGTCATCACTGTCGCCAGGCGAATCCAGGTCTTGCCAAGTGGCCTCCTGGCGTCATCACTGATGTTTTGGCAGGTTTTCCAGGGAAGTGTCCAGAAGGAAACATGGGGGTATGAGTTCCAATTAAGTCTGAATTTCTGCTCAGATTAAACACCCACACAGTTCTCACTCCAGGGAAAGGCCCAGTTTCCACAGCAAGCAAAAAAGAAGGTTGTGATCTTCTCCTGTACTTGGAGCCCCTGTAATTTCCTTCGAAGTACTTTTTGAACCTATTATCTGATTCTATCCTCCTAACAGCTCTGTACAGTGTCAAGGAAAGTCTTTATCCCCACTTGGGAGAAAAGGAAACAGTGAGCGTTGCCTTGTGGTTAGAGTCAGGAACACAATTTCAAGCCCACTTACTTTCAGGAGCTAATCTTCTTGACTCAAGATGTTGCTGTTCAGTCGCTCAGTCGTGTCCAACCCTCTGTGACCTCATGGACTGCAGCACCCCAGGCTCCTCTGTCCTCCACTATCTCCCAAAGATGGCCCAAAGCCATGCCCATTGAGTTGGTGATGCCATTTAATCATCTCATCCTCTGCCGCCCCCTTCTCCTCCTACCCTCAATCTTTCCCAGCATCAGGGTCTTTTCCAATGAGTTAGCTCTTTGCATTAAGTGGCCAAAGTATTAGAGCTTCAGCTTTAGCATTAGTGCTCCCAGTGAACACTCAGGACTGATTTCCTTTAGGATTTTTGACTGGTTTGATCTCCCTGCAGTCCAAGGGACTCTGGGGAGTCTTCTCCAACACCACAGTTCAAAAGCATCAGTTCTTCGGTGCTCAGCCTTTTTTATGGTCCAACTCTCCCAGCCATATGTGACTACTGGAAAAACCATAGCTTTGACTAGATGGATCTTTGTCAGCAAAGTGATGTCTCTGCTTTTTAATACACCGTCAAAGTTTGTCATAGCTTTCCTTCCACTGAGCAAGCGTCATATTAACTTCATGGCTGCAGTCACATCCACAGTGATTTTGGAGCCCAAGAAAATAAAATCTGCCACTGCTTGCATTCTAGATGAGCAGATATAAGTTCCAGACAGCAGAAGAGGTCATAAGACCGGACTTTTAATTCTTTCTATACCTTCTCCTACGACCGGGCCATTTGAATATTTTGTCCCTTTTTTCCATAATTCTAAGCCCTACCCATGTTCCGTGCACTAATCAAGCCCACGTTCCCCCTGAGCAGCTGCTTGGAGAGATGGCTTGTGGTTGAAAGCCCTGAGGCGGTCCTGGTTTGGATTCCGCTCTCACCATTTAGGTGATGTTTCAAGGATCTGGTAACTGTGTACACACGTGTCCTGATACCCTTAAGTCTCTGATTCAGAGAGGGTGGGCCAGCGTGTGTGTAACCTACACACAGAAACAGTCTTAACGGTTTGAAAAAGTATTTAATTAAGGGCTTAATTGTGTGGAACAAACAGTATGTCCTAGAGAGGTTCATAATGAAGAGGATGAACCAAACTGTGGTCCTCGGGGAAGACAAGGTATTTCTGGCATTTTATTTTAATTTGTTTTATTGAAGTATAGTTGGTTTACAATGTTGTATTGATTTCTGCTATACAGTAACTCAGCTATGCACATATATATTCTTTTTCATACTCTCTTCCATTATTATCACAGGATATTGAATATAGTTCCCTGTGTTGTGCAGTAGGTTCTTTGTTTATCCATTCTATATGTAATAGTTTGTATCTGTTAATCTGAAACTCTCTATCCTTCCCCCATGAGCATTTTAATAAGCTGTGATTTTTCCTGAAGATCTTTAAATAAATTATATTTTAAAATAGATTTAGCCTTTTTTTTTTTAGCTTTTTAATGCCGAATTTAAGGGATGTCCTACATAGAATAATTTTACAAATCAAGATTTAAGAGAAAAATTATGCTTTGTTAGAACGAGTGTGTTACATTGGAAGGTAAGAGGCAGGGTTGTTTTTCATTTTTAAAGCACATCATTACCTATATTACTTCACTTGTACTATGTATGGGCAAAGGAATTCATTTTTTAAAGTGGTGGGCAGACTATGACTAAAATTGAGAGATCTCTGAAGGAAATACTTCACTTGCCTAGTGATTCCTGCTGCCGCTCAACAGAAACCATAAACCTGGGTGTTTGGGAGAGATTCTTGGAATTTTCATTCAGGCATCTTTAAAGTTTATTGCAGAATTAAATAGCATCAAGACTTGTGTCCAGAAAAATCAAAGATTCAGATTAACTCTCATTTCCTTCTGCGCTATATTCCTCGATCCAGCTTGGAAGACTCCAGGTCAGACACCAGTTATGCACGGTTTCTATATTTTTAAAGGATCTTGATAGCCAACCCTTATAATTTACTTAGACATCGATATTAGGTTTTCTTAGGAGAAAAAAAATTTTTCTATCGTGATTCAGTCTTTTCCATGACCCCTTTGGAGAGGAGGTCTGAATTCAGATAAAGCGCTTGCCAAGAGAAAGTGATATAAAACGGAGAATGAAGGAATATTGCTCCGCTTCTTAATTCTGCTCTACCCTGAGTAGTATAGCACTAGTTACTTAAGGCCTTGAACTTGGGCAAATGCCCTTTTCTGGATAGATCTGATCCAGGATCAATGCAAAGTCCTATTAATACACTTTGGAATTGGAAATCATTTCGGGGGTTTCGTGAAGTTCTATGTTGAAGTCAAATCGGTGAAGACCATCATGGAGACACCTGTGGAGACTGCGGATCTCCCCCGACTTCTGTAGCCCCATCTACCTTCTTTGGGCTGCCCTGGTGACTCAGTCGGTAAAGAATCAGCTTGCAACGCGGAAGACCCAGGTTTGATCCCTGGGTCAGGAAGATCTTCTGAAGAAGACAATGGCAACCCACTCCGGTATTCTCGCCTGGAGAATTCTATGGACAGAGGAGCCTGGGGGGCTACAGTCCATGGGCTGCAAAGAGTCTGGCGTGACTGAGCGACTGAAGCCCCACCTCTACTTTCTTCCATTTCTCTAGTGCAGAAAGAGTTACAGTTACACAGAAGAGTCATGGTTCCCAGAAGGCGGGGTGGCTCGCACGTGACATACACGTGCAGTAACAGCTCTGTCTCCCCGCTGGATGGACAGTGTAAGCGCCCGGTCTGCCGTCTCTCTCCTGGGGGCATAGGACCTGTCACACCACTGGTACCACTGCACGCATATGCGGGGCAGATGAGTGAGGCTGGAAAGGTGACGTGAACTTAGTTGGACAGGTAGAGAGATTCCTGTGCCCTGACTCTTCCACACTTGTCCCCAAGCCACAAACTATGATGATTTTATTTTGCTTAATGCTTCACTGGGTTTTCCTTTCAAAGAGCAGAAGTCATACATCCTGGGACTGAAAACAACAATTTGCCACAGGAAATCACAAAGTGAAAAAAAAATCAGCTATTTCTCATCTCCCCTTCCCTACCCAATCCTTTATCCAAAATGATCAGTGTGACAACTTTATGTCTGTATTCACACAAATGCACACGGCCACACAGAGTCACAGGGAGCACACACACACATATATATGTACATACACACCCTCACTCAAAATATAGACTCCTTTTCAGTTCACGTGTATTTCTCTGCCAATTGAGTTTTTTCAACAAACATATATCATATAGATTCTTTAATAGAGGCATAATATTTATAGACAAATACACCAAGATTGATTAGTTTTTATGCATTGACAATTGCAATTTCAGCTTCCCTGCTTGCCACCACTATAAATAATGCCTTAGTAAACATCATTATTCCCATATTCTCATAAACTGATGGTATTATTCCAGTAAGATAAATTCCCAAAAGGTGCTTTTCTCTGTCAAAATGCAAGTGTATTTCTACTTTAATAGGTTCTGCCAAGCTATTTTCCAAAGCCTTCAAAACAATTTGTACCCCCACCAGCAACATAAACATAGTGTCCCTTACCCCGTCCTAACATTGCAAGGTGTCATCACTCTTCCAACTCATTGTTGCTGAGACTGTAAGAGGAATTGTTATCTGTTTTTAGAAAGAACTACTTTAAACCACAGAGAAAAGTTTACAGGCTCTACTATTCTGCTTGTTTTTCCTCAAGTCCACTGCACTCAGTTTTAGCAGAGAAGTCATTGTAATCGCATGAGATTAAACAAGTCCACTCCTCTAGGAACCCAAGCTGTTGTCTTACTGTCCAGCAACTTGGCATCAAGGACAAGAATCCTCACCTCTCCACTCCTGGCTGCCTTTACCAGACTTTGCCCCACAGTTGACTTTAGGCAAACATGTCCAGCACGCTGACCTTGGGTGACCTTCAGGATAGATTATTGCAGGGCATCTCTTGCTCATTCATATGACCAATGTTTGTCCAGTTCACAGAGCAGAGAAAGTGATCCTTACACACTGTCAGTTATAACATGAAACTATGTCATAGCCGCGAATGCCTTGGAGAAAATAAATATCATAACATGCATGTAAGAATCCTCACAAGACATAGTAAAGATGGCAGAATGAAGCCAGACCACATCACTCCCCTCCCACCATCAGTCAGTTCAGCCACTCAGTCATGTCTGACTCTTTGCAACCCGTTGGACTGTAGCCCAACAGACTCCTCTGTCCATGGGATTCTCCAGGCAAGAATACCAGAGTGGGTTGCCATGCCCTATCCAGGGGATCTTCCTGACCCAGGGATCGAACCCACGTCTCTAGCATTGCAGGCGGATTCTTTACCACTGAGCCACTGGGGAAGCCCCAGAGAAATATGCAAAGTCTTAATTAAATCAAATCAGTCCATTCTAAAGGAAAGAAAAAATCCTGAATGTTCACTGGAAGGACTGATGCTGAAGCTGAAGCTCCAATACCTTGGCCACCTGATACAAAGAGCTGACTCATTGAACAAGACCCTGATGCTGGGAAAGATTGAAGGCAGGAGGAGAAGGGGACAATAAAAGATGAGATGGGTGGCTGGCATCTCCGATTCAATGGACATGAGTTTGAGCAAATTCCAGGAGATTGTGAAGGACAGGGAAGCCTGACGTGCTGCAGTCCATGGGGTCACAAAAAGTCAGACATGACTGAGCAACTGAACAACGGTTAACTCCATTGATTATCTGGTAAGACATAAACAACCCTTAGATCAAAATATAAAAGAACTCCAAAAATAGGAACTACGTTTGAGCACTGCACTTGGTTTTCATCCCAGAATACTGGATGAGTCTGAACCTTAGATTGACATTTTGGGACCATCCGGAGAGAGAATCCAATAGACATTCTTCTTCCATTAGAACTAAGACAATCCCATCCAGGTGGTTCAGCATACTTATTCTAAAAGCCAGTTTCCCAAACAGACATTCCTAGGTTGGTATGAACTATATTCCCTGTCAGTTTTCATTTTGATATAATTTCCAACTTACAGAAGATCTGTGAGAATAAGACAAAGAAGTCCTCAATCCTTCACTCACATTCAGTGGTTGATATACTTCTGCTATGGTGCTTTGCCAGTTTTTCTCAACTATATGTAAATTGTGGGAATTATGCCTATTTACCCCCAAAGACTTAGTATATGTGTATTTCCTAATACCTGGGATGTCCATTTGCATAACCATACTGTAGTGATTGAGATCAAACCATTTAATATTGACAAAATGCTAAGTAATCTATGGACCTTGTTCAAATTTGCCCAACTGTCCCAATAATGTGCTTTTCAGAAAAATTTGTCTAGTCTAGGAGCCAAACCAGAGTCATACATTACACATCATTTTCATGTTTCCTTAATCTCCTTTAGTCTGAAAGGCTGCCGAGTCTTTCTTGGTCTGTCTTAACATAATCGTTTTTAAAGAGAAGATGACAGTCAGGAGGTCCTGAGTTTCAGTTTTGATGATATGTCCTTATGGTTCAATTCCAGTTATCTACTCTTGGAAAAGCTACAACATAAATGACATTGTGTTCTTCTCATTGTGTCACATTAGGAAACACAATCCCATATTTTCTTGGTTTGGCCCATTATTATGTTCACTTTGAACGCTTGCTGAGGGTGATGTCTGCCTGGTTTTGTCCATAAAATGTGACTTATTTTTTCCTTTTGTAATTTGTAAGTGATCTGTGAAGAAATGCTTTGACACGCCATAGATATTGTCTGTCTTATCAAACGCTCACACACTAGTTGTAGTGGCCACAATGATTCTGCACTAAATCAGTATAGAGGGATGTTCACAAAACGGTTGTCTCCTAACTCCTCACTTCTACCTTCATCAGTTCACATTGTATTCAATGAATAGCTTTCCTTCCCCCCATCTCTGCCCTCTTCCCTCCCCTATTTTTTCCTTCTTTCTTTCTCTCTTCCTTTCTTCTTATTCTCGTGTATTCTTATTTTATTCAGGAGACTATAAGTAAGCATTAATTTTTATTAAAGTATAGTTGATTCACAATGCTTTGTTCATTTTTGCTGTACAGCAAAGTGATTCCGTTATCTACAGATGTATTCTTTTTTCAGATTCCTTTCCATTATAGTTTATTGCAAGATATAGAATAGAGTTCCCTGTTGCTATACAGTAGGTCCTTGCTGTTTATCTATTTTATATACACTAGTGTACAACGGCTAACCTCAAACTCTGATTTACCACTCCCGGTCCATCGCCCTTTGCAACCCATAAGTCTGTTCTCTACATCTTTGAGCACTAATATTAATGCTCCCGGGTTTGGCCATGAGTGCCCTTCAAGCCAGCCCTGTGTTGTCATGATGTGCCCCATTCTCTATGAGCTCTTCCTTACTTCATGGAACAAAAAGTTTGCTCTGGGCTCATCTTTTACTCTACGTGTCCCATACCTGGCATAAGTGATTTTTCCAAGGTTCCCTGGATTGTTTAAATGGAAGACGGTATGTGGAAGCGCTGATCTGTGTGCCAGCTGGTTCGCGGGATCATGAACACTTTGCCGTCCTGTGAGGTTGGATATTTCTAGATGACAAGCACGTGGTAAGACCAGCGCGTCCCACTGTCCTTTGCTTGTTGCTGCCCACCATCTGCTGCAGCGTGCTCCCTGGGACTGAGGCCACCTTGTGTGGAACATCAGGAAATCTGTACGCTCTCAAGTGGCGGTGCTGGAGGTGAGAAAGGAGGGGAAACCCAAATCTGAACTGAGCACAAGGACTAGATCTGCCACCTCGAGAGTGGAGGTCAGTGCAGTGTATCTGCCACCAATGACCAGCGGCTTACGGAGAAATGGTACCATATCAGCTGTTGACCCTCTTAGCCTTCAGGTGTGACCACAGCTCCGTCTGCCTTAGTGACACGGTGCCCACGCTGTCCTTTCATGCAGAGCTCAAAGCCCCCGTCTCTGCCCCTGCCACCAATGTACTCATGGCCAGCTGTGAGCTTTGGAGCAGCCAAATAGGGAGGCAGGTCAGATCATCCTGTCCAGTGTGCTGTTCAGTACCTTCTTCCTGGTGACTCTCCGGTGGGTGTAACAAGAGAGCCAGGAATCCCCACCTGTTGGGTCCATTCTGCACAGGTGCAGGCATGTACCCCAGACTTAATTTTCCTGAACTTCCAGCCGTATTCCATCTAGACCGCCTGTGCTAGTCTGAAACCTAAAATTTAGGTCCAGTATTGTGTGCTGTCTTGACATTGGGATCCATTACCTGTCAGAACAGATCTTGGACGGTCAGGGCACTCTTCTTAGCCATTATGATAACTGCATACCCCGGGCCTCTGAGAGTAAGTGCTTCCTTTAGTCCCTGCAGCTCTGGAATCGTTCTTGTTGATTACACAGAGCCCAGTATCAAGACATCATCTCTGGAAGAACTTCCGAAAGAGCCCCAGTGCCCTCCTGTAAACACATTCCTTATCACCTTAGTGCAGAGGTGTTCTTTGGGCCCTCTTGGGAAATGTTTCTGGTGATGCTTTCTCAGATCTTACATAATAAATCCATTCAACTATCACCACTTTCTTTTACATTTAAACTCTTTCTTCAGTACCAAGTCAAGGAAAATCTAACATCTCGCTCTCATTTACTATGGGATATTACCATGTTTGGGCTTCCCAGGTGGCTCAGTGGTAAAGAATCTGCCTGCCAATGCAGGAGATTCAAGAGACGTAGGTTCCGTCCCTGAGTCCGGAAGATCCCCTGGAGTAGAAGATGACAACCAACTCCAGTATTCTTGCCTGGAAAATTCCACAGACAGAGAAGTCTGGAGGGCTGCAGTCCAAGGGGTCACAACAGAGTTGGACACAACTGAGCTCTCACACATATTATCATGTTCAAGGATCCATCCCAGCAGATGCCAGATGACCCAGAGGTGTCCTTGTCAGAGCACTGGCTCACGGATGTTGCAAATGCTCCCATGTCAACATTTCTTCTCTTGACAGCTTTGATCACCCAACAGGCCCCTTAACCCTTAAGATCCACTCCCACACACGTCTCTCAGTTTCTACTAGGAAAACTAGCCAGCTCCTGTAATCCCTTTTAGCACATTCTCTACATACCTTTGGCTTCCCTGGGGGCTCAGATGGTAAAGCATCTGCTTGCAATGCAGGAGACCCAGGTTCCATCCCTGAGTCGGGAAGATCCCCTGGAGAAGGAAATGGCAATCCACTCCAGTACTCTTGCCTGGAAAATTCCGTGGACAGAGGAGCCTGGTAGGCTACAGTCCATGGGGTCGCAAAGAGTCGGACACGACTGAGTGACTTCACTTCACTTTCTACATACCTTTAGGCCAAGAATTACATTTGATCCTTAGTGTTAGTCGGTCAGTCATGCCCGATTCTTTGCAATCCCATGGATTGTAGCCCACCAGGCTCCTCTGTCCATGAAATTCTCCAGGCCAGAATACTGGAGTGGGGTGCCATTCCCTTCTCCAGGAGATGTTCCTGACCCAGGGATCGAACCGGGGTCTCCTGCATTGCAGGCAGATTCTTTACCGTCTGAGGCACCATGACCCTTGCCAGGAAGGATAAACATTGTTCTGGTGATGGCACACTGTAACAAAAACAAGTGTCTCCTGGATTCTGGCGAAGTTATGCTTTACTCCTCAACCTGTCCTTCTCCGACAGCAGGGAAGATTCTACTTTTGCATCCTGAATAAGTAAGTAGAATTTGGAATTTAAGGACCCTCAGGATCATCCATCCAGATGTCCCCATCCTATGCCTCAGGTTGCCACTATGTTCCTCTCAGGGACACGTCAAAGGTGTGCATTTGGTCTGTTTGGCAGCCTGCCACCTTACAGTGAGATTCTGGACTTCATTTTCAGACAGCCTCTCATAAGACTACAGAAGGTGATAGCTCCCTGTTAGTCACGCAGTCACGTCCAACTTTCTGTGACCCCAAGCACTGAGGCCCGCCAGGCTCCTCTGTCCGTGGGATTCTCCAGGCAAGAATACTGGAGGAGATCTTTCCTTCTCCAGGGGATCTTCTCAACCCAAGGATCAAACCTGGGTCTCCTGCATTGCAGGCAGATTCTTTATCATCTGAGCCACTAGGGAAGCTCTAATCTAATGCTGAAGAGGTTCTTTGGCTTTCAGAGAGTGTCTTAAGTTAGCATTTTGATGCCCTGAGGCTATTTTGTTTGCTTTTAAAAATACTTCCAGTGTCATTAATGAAGCTGAACCACTTCACAATCCTTATATTATTTCCCTAGTGCTGTGTGTTACAATCGCACATAACCCAATGCCTCATCTTCCACCTATACCTTGCCCCACCTAAGTAGCTGCTACCACCACGTGCCTGAGGACATGAGTGCCACCCACTGCCTTTGCCACCAGCACGGGGACCCTTAATTCTACCCGTAAACTAACAGTATACCATACACTACCTTGAAGATATGCTTTGTTAGTGACTAGAATCGACATTCAGAAAACTAAGATCATGGTATCTGGTCCCATCACTTCATGGCAAATAGATGGGGAAGCAGTGGAAACAGTGTCAGACTTTATTTTGGGGGGCTCCAGAATCACTGCAGATGGTGATTGCAGCCATGAAATTAAAAGACGCTTATTCCTTGGAAGAAAAGTTACGACCAACCTAGACAGCATATTCAAAAGCAGAGACATTACTTTGCCAACAAAGGTCCGTCTAGTCAAGGCTATGGTTTTTCCAGTGGTCATGTACGGATGTGAGAGTTGGACTATAAAGAAAGCTGAGCGCTGAAGAATTGATGCTTTTGAACTGTGGTGTTGGAGAAGACTCTTGAGAGTCCCTTGGACTGCGAAGAGATCCAACCAGTCCATCCTAAGGGTGATCAGTCCTGAATATTCATTGGAAGCACTGATGTTGAGGCTGAAACTCCAATACTTTGGCCACCTGATGTGAAGAACTGACTCGTTTGAAAAGACTCTGATTGAGGGCAGGAAGAGAAGGGGATGACAGAGGATAATATGGTTGGATGGCATCACTGACTCAATAGACATGAGTCTGGGTAGACTCTGGGAGTTGGTGATGGACGGGGGGCCTGGCATGCTGCAGTCCATGGGGTTGCAAAGAGTCGGACACGACTGAGCAACTTGAAGTTATGCTTTGAAGATATGCTTTGTTAATGACTAGAATCAATATCTTAGACTGAATTTAACACCAAAAAAGCCCTGTTTTTTATTATTATTTGAAGAAGTCTAATTGAAGAGAATTAGACTAAGGAATAAGATGAGCGAGGTAGGCGAGATGGGAGGAGGCGATGTAAAAATGTAATGTCAAATGGGCTGTTGCTGAGTGTGAATGACTGCTCGGTTCATAGGAATGTGGCCCTGAGAAGTATATAAACTGCACCTCTAGATTCTCTCCTGTCTAGGGACCATGGAGAAAGGAGGAACAATTTAACATTGCCTCTCATTTTCCATTCTTCAAAAAGTCTTCCCCTGGGTGTGCACTCCTCTGCCCTTGCGGTCACTTAGGTGCTGAGTAGAATCCTGGGGTGACGTTCACAGGGCAGCCCCTAGGAGTTGAGATGCACAGCATCGCAAATAGTGCCTCACTCTCATATTACATCTTTATAAAATTGGTCCTCACCATGCAAAGTGGCAGCATGGGAGAGGGGAGGTCAGAAAGGTCTGAGAGATGCATGAGACATTTGATTCTCTAATGAGGCATTTGATTCTCTAATCTTTTTTAGCTCTTGAATAAACTTTGAGACACAGTTCCTAAGGAATAGATTAATATTCATCTGAATTTGAACTCTTCCTTAACTCTTTTTTCTCTAGATAAAATCGAGGATTATTAAGTGTGATCCTTCTGAAGTTAAAAATAAGATGTATGGTCTGAAACTATACTTAAAAATCCATCGTCCTCCTCATCCTTCTATTTCTATATCTGAGTAGAGAAATATCTGAAATGATAGTCACAAAATGACTAGTGTTTTGGAGGATTCGAGATGATTTATTACTTTCTTTATACTTATCGGAATTGCTTGAATGTTTTATAGTGAGCATGTATCATTTTTATAAATGTAATAAATTCACCATTCAGATAATAATGTTGGCACTTGTATCTCTGATGTCACCTGGGTAAGTGAATCTGTCCTCAGTTCCTGTCCGATAAGTCAATTCACTTAAATTCATTCAGAGCAGAAGAAGAACACCTGGCATGTATAATAATAGGCAGCATTGCAAGCAATTCTCCAAAAATTGTTGTGCATGCCTAGAAACTTTCAGGGATGTTTGGACTAATGGCTAGGCTTAGAGCCTAGAAAAGGGACTTACAAGTTAAATATCCATTATTCCAGTTTCTTAAATGAAAGTTTGGAACTACCTAGTAGTTTATTAGAATAAAAATATATCTAGATTTTTTTTTATAAATAGAGTACCATGTACCAAATCTGGGAAAGATCAATAGCAATTAGGTATAGTTGAGACATTAGAGGAATCCCTCTTTGAAACCAAAATGTATCCAAAATGCATACAAGGAACCTCCAAAGCGATCATCATCTGTGTCAGTTGGGTACTATTGCCCAGTCAACTCTAAGATAAATAACTTTCTCAGCAGTCTGTGGGCCACCGGAAGGCATCTCTTATGCATCTGCGGTCAGCTGCTGAGTTGAATGGATCTGCTGATTGCCTTACGGTGGCCTTGGGTGGGGTGTTATTGCTGTGTCTCTCACTCTCCAGTGGGCTGGTCTGTATGAATGCTGGAGGTATTTCCAAGAGAAAAAACAAAAGCATGCACGTTCTCCTGAGGCCTAGGTTTGGACCTACACACCATCACTTTCTCCACATAAATTCAAAAAGGATCAAACCCAGGTCTCCTGCATTGCAGGCAGATCCTTTGCCGTCTGAGCCAGGAGGGAAGCCCAAATGTGAGACAGGACACCATAACACTCTTGGAAGAGAGTGAAGGCAAAACCTGCTCTGACGTAGATCACAGCAATATTTCCTTAGGTCAGTCTCTCAAGGCAAAAGAAATAAAAGAAAAATAGATAAACAAGTGGGATTTAGTAACACTTAAAAAGCGTTTACACAGCGAAGGACTTCATCAGCAAAGTGAAAAGACAGCCTATGGAATGGGAGAAAATGTTTGCATAACTGACAGGGGTTAATTTCCACAATATGCAAACAGATTTTACAGTCCAACATCAAACAGCTTAATGGGTTGCCATGCCCTCCTCCAGGGGCTCTTCCTGACCCAGGGATCGAACCTGCATCTCTTGTGTCTCCTGCATTTGTAGGCTTCTCCGGTGGCTCAGCTGGTAAAGAATCTGCCCACACTGCGGGAGACCTGGGTTTGATCCCTGAGTTCGGAAGATCCCCTGGAGGAGGGCATGGCAACGCACTCCAGTATTCTTGCCTGGAGAATCCCATGGACAGAGGAGCCTGGCGGGCTGCAGTCCATGGGGTCCCAAAGAGTCAGACACGACTGAGCGACTAAGCACAGTCTTTACCACTAGCATCGCCTGGGAAGCCCCAGTCAGCTACATATACACACAGAAATCCCCATTTAGGTTCCCACAGGGGTCAATGCCTGTCTCTCTCTCCCTCTGTCTCGTCAGGACCCTGGTTTCCTTCTCCAGCGGCAATAATGTGATGGACACATGGTCTCTCTGCAGGCCCTTTGGTCACGGATGGTCTGCACTGGATCGGAGGGGAGAGACTGTTGGCCAGCACACAGCGGGGGGGGGACTCTCGTTCTTTGAGAGAATTTCTCCCCTCAAGGCAGCAAGCACCCTACAGGACTGGCAGAAACGTTCTGAAAGCTGAGTTCCATAAAGGAGGATAAAACAGGGGGAAAGGGGAACAAGAGCGAGGGTGGGGGGAGGCTGTAGAGGAGTCCTGGAGAGACCCCAGATAACATTGCTGAAGGAGGAAACAGACAGACAGGCTCCATCTTGAAAGCAGGACTCCATCTGTGGACTTTGAGCTATATGCCCAGTATCTATGGAAATGACATACCAACTGGAAAACCAGAACCCGCCCCTCACCCCATGGAAGAGCCCCTGGGCTCATACCTAGACTCTCTGTGGCCTAAAAGAATACCCTAATTATCTGTGTAACCAAATAGAATCATCAATCCTATTACTGAGGTATGACCACAGGCCTATTGATAACTGTCCACTGTTAACTACCTAGGCTTAAGGCATATGAGTCACGGGTTAACTTTGATTGTATCTTTCTTTTTCCTTTGTTCAGACTAGTTTCAGGAATTTGGGGAGGTGGGTTTGTGCACATACACTTAGGGTATATAAGGTTTTCACAAAAACTGGTCGGGGTCCTTGGCTAAGAGGAGACTGCCCTGGGCCTGCCGGTGTAATATACTGCACTCCACTATCTGCAGTGTCCTTCTGAGTGAGTTTGCTTCCCAGACACATGGCTACAACAATATTACGCTCTGGGCTTCCCTGGTGGCTCAGTGGTAAAAAATTCTGCCCACCAATGCAGGAGACACGGGTTTGATCCCTGATCTGGGAAGCTCCCACGTGCCCATGCAGCTAAGTCCGGGAGCCACGACTACTGAGCCTGTGCTGGGAGCTGCAACTACTGATCCCGAACACTCTAGAGCCTGTGCCACCCAACCAGAGAAGCCACCGCAGTGGGAAGTGTGCACACCACAGCCAGAGAGGAGGCCCCACTTGCCACAGCTAGAGCATGCCTGCACAGCAATGAAGACGACCCAGCGCAGCCAAGATAGATGAATAGCATTATTTAAAAAAAGAAAATACTACACTGTTTCATATTGGTAGTAAACAAACTCAGGATTTGACCATGGTGGTATATTTACCCATTTAGCCAGCCAATTTCGAATTCAGTGTTGTTGTTGTTGTTCTTGTTGTTTCATTTTGAATTCCATTCTCTTTAATGGTAGTTTTGATAAATGGTGATTTTCATAGGCACTAGAAAAAAGGATGATTGATTTTATAATGGATTTTTTAAAAGGCAGTACATTCAGATGCAAATTAAAATGTGTTGCAGCTGTCGTTCTCACAAAGGAAAAAAGGTCCAGAGAATTCAAAAAGTAATTCTTGCTTTGCAAGTGTTCCGCCGAGGCTTCGGTCTCCACTCTGACCCCAGCTGCCCCCAGCCACCAGGCCACTGGAGCAGAGAAAGGCTTCCTGCTTCCTGTCCACACCGCCTCGGGAATGAAAAACTCATCTCCCCAAAAGAAAACCTTAGAGGGAGGAAATGGCACCTTGCTTCTATTTCACGCCCCCAAGCTCCCAGGCTGGCCTCTTTGCTTATCCCAGGCCACTTGCCGTGATTACAGCAAAAACCAAAAGACAAACAATAGAGGAGGCCTCTTTGCTCTGTGGATGAATGTTTACAGCCAGGCTTTGAAGGAAAGAAGGAAACACCTCAGAACTACTCATTGTGTATTACTGACCCCAGACAGTCTCTGCATTAGCAAACACAGCAAAAATCCCTAGTTTCCTGGAGTTTACATTCTATTTGAGAAGAGAGCAAAAATGTGAACAATTAGTTATATATCAGATAGTGACGTTGCTAGTAAGAAAAATGAGCTGAAAAGGGCTATAGGGAATGGTAGAAATATACTGAGGGGAGGGGACCCCTGATTATCCAAGTGAAGTCGCTCAGTCATATCCGATTCTTTGTGACCCCAAGGACTATAGCCTACTAGGTTCCTCCATCCATGGGATTTTCCAGGCAAGAATACTGGAGTAGGGTGCCATTTCCTTTTCCAGGGGATCTTCCCAGCCCAGGGATTGAACCTGGGTCTCCCACATTGTAGGCAGACACTTTACCATCTGAGCCACCAGGTCTCTCCAAGACTTACAAGTAAAGCTCATCCGGAGACTGAGACACAAGCCCATCTGTCTCTCAGGACTGGAGATTTTACTAGACAGATCACTTTCCCACATCTCCTTTGGGAAGAAAAGCCAAACCTGCAGGTCACGGGGAAAATTTCCCCAGAGGAATGGGCTTCCACTGACAACCAGGGACCTCACGTCAAACTGTCAACTAAGCATCCACATTCACAAAGGTGGCTCCTGATGAAAGAGGGAGGCGTTCCTCTGAACCCCTGGAGAGAACTGGCGGGGTCCCAGAACTCCTTACAGCCGTGCACATGAATGGCAGCATTGCATCAGGAAACTGCATTGGGCTTCTGTTGTCGTGGGGGACAGAAATACAACGGAAAGAAATGGAAAGAACTCTGGCGTCCCAAGCTTGCTGTCAGTTATTTTTTATTAACATTTGGGAAGATCAGTGGACGGCTCTGAGGTTTTGTCGGTTGAGTCGATGACTCCTAGGTTATAATCTCCCAAAAAAGCAATGAAGGAAAAACAAACTCGGAGAAGGACTGATGGTTGGGTTTGCTAAATGCTCCTAAAGCAGAAACTGCTGGTTCAGAAGCACTCCTTTAAATAAGCTTCCAAGTTGTCATCTCAATTGTATATCTCATTTCAACATGTTTATTTCTCTTAGCTCACAGACCTTGTAAGAACAAGTGAAAATATTTCCACTTAAATCTATTTGTCCACTTATATATCCAAAATCTTAAAATGTAGCATATTCCTAATGTGCAATAACGTCGTTTTAAATAATGTCAAACCTATAGTCAAGGCTATGGTTTTTCCTGTGGTCATGTATGGATGTGAGAGTTGGACTGTGAAGAAGGCTGAGCACCGAAGAATTGATGCTTTTGAACTGTGGTGTTGGAGAAGACTCTTGAGAGTCCCTTGGACTGCAAGGAGATCCAACCAGTCCATTCTGAAGGAGATCAGCCCTGGGATTTCTTTGGAAGGAATGATGCTAAAGCTGAAACTCCAGTACTTTGGCCACCTCAGGTGAAGAGTTGACTCATTGGAAAAGATTCTGATGCTGGGAGGGATTGGGGGCAGGAGGAGAAGGGGGCGACTGAGGATGAGATGGCTGGATGGCATCACTGACTCGATGGACGTGAGTCTGAGTGAACTCTGGGAGTTGGTGATGGACAGGGAGGCCTGGCGTGCTGCGATTCATGGGGTCACAAAGAGTCGGACACGACTGAGTGACTGAACTGAACTGAACTGATAGACATTTCCAGAGAGCACAACTCTATCAAATTATATATTTTAAATTTTTTGTATTTTCAATTTAAAACCCTTTATATACTATTAAAGGTTGCTCTCCACTTGCAGTCATTATACAGTGTTGGCCCTGTCCCCGCGTTGTGCACTACATCCTCGTACTGTACATCTTAACGCCCAGTAGTTTGTGCCTCCGGCCCCCACCCCAACATGGCCTCTCTCCTTCTCCCCGCCCCATTGGTAATCACTAGTTTGTTCTCCGTATCTGTGAGTCTACTGTTTGATATTTTCACTAGTTTGTTGTATATTTTAGGTTCCACATGTAAGTGATATGAGACAGTAATTCTCTTTCCTCTGTTCATGAAATTCTCCAGGCAAGAATCCTGGAGTGGGTTGCCATGCCCTCCTCCAGGGGATCTTCCCAACCCAGGGATCAAACCTGTGTCTCTCTCGTCTCCTGCACTGGCAGATGGCCTATTCACCACCAGCACCACCCAGGAGCACATGATGCCCTCCGAGTCTATCCATATCGCTGCCAATGGCACAGTTCCTCTCTTTTCATGGCTAAGAAGTATTCCACTGTATATACCACGTCCTCCTTATTCATTCCTCTGTTGATGGACTCTTAGATTGCTTCCATATCGTGGCAATTATAAACAATGCGGCTGGGAACACTGGGGTGAATGCATCTTTTTGAATTAGCGTATTTGCTTTATTATTATTATTATTATATGCCCAGGAGTGGGATCGCTGGGTCCTATGGTAGTTCTATTTTCTGTTTTTAGAGGAACTTTCATATTGTTCTCCACAGCAGCTACACAAATGTACATTCCCACGAACAGAGCAGTAGGCTTCCCTTTTCTCCAAACCTTCCCCAGCATTTATCGGTTACGTTCTTTTTGATGATGGCCATTCTGACAGGTCTGAGGTGATAATCTTGGTTTTGCTTTGCTTTTCCCTGAGGGTGAGGATGCTGAGCATCTTTTCCGTGTGCCTGTTGGCCGTTGCGTGTCCTCCTTGTTGAAATGTCTATTCAGTTCTTCTGCTCATTTCTTCATTGGATTTTTTAGATTTTTTTTTTAATATTAAGTTGTATGAGATGTTTATATGTGTGGGATATTAGCTTCTTAGATGTCACATCAATTGCAAATATCCCCCCCCCATTGAGTAGGTTGTCTTTTCATTTTGTCAGTGGTTTCCTTTGCTGTGCAAGAGCTTAGAAGTTTAATTAGGTCCCATCCATTTGTTTTTGCTTTTATTTTCTTTAGGCGACAGATCCAAAAAATATTGCTGTGATTTGTGTGAAAGAGTGTTCTGCCTAAATTTTCCTCTAGGCGTTTCATAGTATTGGGTCTTACACTTAGGTTTGTAATCTACTTTGAGTTTTTTACATTTTTACCACCTCTCACATATAGTTCTGGCCTAGCAACCCCAAACAAAAACTTCCTCTGCTGCAAAGAACTTTTGTATCACTGGAAGGCTGAACACTCTTACCTCCTTTCAGTGATAACTGAATGGGTTGAGCACCCACCATGCATTAGAGATCACCCTAACCCTTTACATAACTGTCCCACACATCCCTGTGAGTTAATTTTGTTTTCTATAGAGGGTATGATGTAAAAAGTCAACTCATTGGAAAAGACCTTAGGAAAAGGAGAAAAGACGCTAGGAAAGATTGAGGGCAAGAAGAAAAGGGGGAAAGAGGATGCGATGGTTGGATGACATCATCAACTCAGTGGATGTGAGTTTGAGCAAACTCCGGGAGATAGTGGAGGCAGGGAAGCCTGGTGTGCTGTAATCCATGGGGTCACAAAGAGCTGGACACGACCAAGCAATTGAACAGCAATAGCAATAGAGGGCAGAGGGAGGGGAAGTAACTTGAACAAGTTCCCGCAGGTGTGCGGTGGAGCTGATGTGAACTTAAGCAACCTCAGAACAGAGGTGTTCCACCCCCTCCCAGAGCCAGACCAGTAGACTCAGCCATGCCTTGGGGGCAAGCGCCCCCAGACCCTGAGAGAGCACAGGAAAACAGCAATAGGGTGGTGGCCATAGACAGCAGGGGCTTTCAGCAGCTCTTTTTTATGTTCCACATAAAATTTAATTTGAACACTGCTTCTAGGCTTAAAAAAAATTTGAAAAAGTTTGAAAGAGCAAAAGAATTGTGTTTTCTCTGACAATTCTTGCTTATGCTACTATCTAGAGTGACTCCATGTAATTTTAAGTTGGGTTAAATTTAGGCAGCTGAATAGTTACAAATTATGTCTCTGAAAATAAACCACAATAATTATGTCAGCACAAAATGCCATTTTTTCCCTTTCCTGCATGCTCCTGTGAGACATGATAATATCCAGTTAGCAGCAAGCCTTTACATGAGATGTTATGGTCCTATTGTTTAGATCCAGAGGAATCAGCAATACGTAAACACTGGGGGCTTGAGTAGGTGGACTGTCTGGTCAAGCGAGCATCTTGGTTGGTTCAGCCTTCGAAGAAAGGTTTTTGCCTACAGAGTTTGAATCCGCTCTCCTGTCTTGGTACATCAAAGCCCAAATCCAGTGACTTTCCAGACATTGGACTCCTGGCCCCAAACATGACTCCTGTGTCCGGAACCAGTGGTGCCTGTGAAGGTTAGGGATTGAGGGACAGGAAGGCTGAGCCCAGGACATGGCCTGGCATTTCCTGATGCTGCTTTCTGTACTTGATCTAAGTGCCGGCTCCTCATGGCCTCATGAAGTGCTTCTAGCACAAAAGCAGAATTCCGTTTTAGGGCGTAAAAGCCTTTGGTTCAGTGATGAAGTCAGCCAAGTGTTTGTGCTTTGGTTTGATTTCTACACGACTAATTTCTGTTCACGGTCTCTGACCTTGAGCCGATGCCACGTGAGGATCAAGGGAAAGATAAGTAAATGGGGAAACAGACCCAGTCCTTTAGCAGCCCCGCCCACAGGAGGTCCGTGTCCTGCCCTATTTTCTACATCAGGACATAAACCGACACGTGGTGTAGTCTTAACCCTTCCACAGGAGACGGTGCTGGGAAGCCAAGGGGGAAGGGGAGGCTGGGGTCTTATTGGGAGGATCTTGGGGATGTAACAGACAGAGATGTCCTCCCAGTAATGCAACTCGGATGTGCGTGCGTGCGTGTGTGTGTTTCAGCTCAAAAGGAAAGTATTTCCATCTTAACGACAATGGTGGCTCAAATGGCGGAATTTCTAGAACAGAGAAAAGTTGGTTGTGCCACTGACACTCTGAGCAGGTTTTCCTCCATCACAGGAGGGCTTAGCTCCCAGCTGCAAACAAAGAGCTCATGTTTACTGCAAAAGAAACACACAGGCCCTATTTACCAAGAGGCTCTCCCTGAGGTATGTTGGCTCCACTTTCCCCTGGTGCTCACCCACGGTGGGTCCTCGGGTTGTGTTTTGGGTTGAACGGGCCCACAGCCCATTGAATCCCAATGGGGCTGTCCCAGGATCACCTGCTTCACTTGGTTCAAGTACTTTCTCTTAAGAAAAGTCCCTGGTGGGTCCCTGCTGGCTCAGTGGTACAGAATCCACCCGCTAATGCAGGGGACACATGTTCGGCTCCTGATCCAGGAAGAAATCACAGGTCTCAGGACAACGAGGCCCGTGCACCACGACTACTGAGCCTGTGCTCTGGAGCCTGGGAGCCGCAACTGCTGAACCCCATGCATCCTTTGCTTTTGCACCACAGCAGGAGAAGCCACAGGCTTCCCTGGGGGCTCAGACGGTAAAGCGTCCGCCTGCAATGCGGGAGACCTGGGTTCGATCCCTGGTTCGGGAAGATCCTCTAGAGAAGGAAATGGCAGCCCACTCCAGTACTCTTGCCTGGAAAATCCCATGGACAGAGGAACCTGGTGGGCTACAGTCCATGGGGTCGCAAAGAGTCGGACACGACTGAGCGACTTCATTTTCACTTTTGGGAGAAGCCACCACAGTGAGAAGCCCGTGCAGCAACTAGAGGGTAGCTCCCACTCGCTGCAGCTGGAGAAAAGCCTGCACAGCAACGAGCACAGTCACAAAGAAATAAACAGAAACCCCCCTGAAAGAAATGCCTCATGGTATTACCTTGAACAAACTCATCAACACAAGAAATATGACTTAATAACTAGAATGGGGCAAAGTTATTAAAGAAATCATTTCACCTGCTAAGTAGGAATATTATGATCCATAACACAATTTAAGAGAAACAAGAGAAGAAAAGCTAAGCACTTTTCAGGAATGTTGGTTAGATATAATCTTTTCGGAGAATTTTCCAGTCAGTGCTAAATAGTCCACTTGCAGATACAGTTGTGGGTGGTGAAGCTGGGGACAGATTCCCTTCTTGTGTTTAATGATTTGAGGGCGGCTTGTCCATCTAGTCAAGGCTATGGTTTTCCCAGTGGTCATGTACAGATGTGAGAGTTGGACTGTGAAGAAGGCTGAGCGCCGAAGAATTGACGCTTTTGAACTGTGGTGTTGGAGAAGACTCTTGAAAGTCCCTTGGACTGCAAGGAGATCCAACCAGTCCATTCTGAAGGAGATCAACCCTGGGATTTCTTTGGAAGGACTGATGCTAAAGCTGAAGCTCCAGGACTTTGGCCACCTCCTATGAAGAGTTGACTCATTGGAAAAGACTCTGATGCTGGGAGGGATTGGAGGCGGGAGGGATTGGAGGCAGGAGGGATTGGAGGCAGGTGGAGAAGGGGACGATAGAGGATGAGATGGCTGGATGGCATCACGGACCTGATGGGCGTGAGTCTGAGTAAACTCCGGGAGTTGGTGATGGACAGGGAGGCCTGGCATGCTGCGATTCATGGGGTCACAAAGAGTCGGACACGACTGAGCGACTGAACTGAACTGTCTGCATGAGGGTGCTCCCCTGGGAGGAGGTGGAGGGGAGGCAAGCTGGTTCCTGTCTTGTTCTCCTTCCTGTCTTCTTGCTGTTACTTTGTTTCTGTGGAAGCACAGCAGTCAGATGATAAACTACACACAGGAGATGTGATGGACACTTGTCTTTATGAGTGGCCAGAAAACAGGTTTCATTTTGGCCATCTCTTAGCCTGGTCATCTCCATGGTGTGAACTGAAGACCTTGGGTTCCTGTGATGTTGTCCCTTTGCTTCATGCCCCCACAGGCTGATGCCAACATCTGGGTCTCTCTCAGTGGGTTACTGGAACACATGTGATATAGTAAAAACATTCCAACGGGGTTACTGGTGGCCTGTGACTCAGGTTCTCCATCCTGTGTAATAGTGAAGGTCATGTCTGAATTAATACTCATAGTCCTCAGTGTTGCAGGAAGTTGCGCACCAGGTAAAAAGGTGTGAAAATGTGAAAGGGTTTCTCGACTGCCACACGACTTATAAATGTTATTTTACTCTTTTAAATGAACTGTGTTTTTAACTGAGTCAAGCTCATACTGGTCAAGTCGATGTTCCTGTAAACCTCCAACCAGACACATGTCGTTCTCTGTTCTGCAACTTTTCGTCTCTGTATGGAGGGAAGAGAGTTATACTCTTAAAGGCCAGAGCCTTGAGAATGGGCTGCCCTGTATATTTCACGCTAGAGGAGCATTCTTATGGCAAAAACCATAGCATACAAAGATTAAAGTAAAAGGCACAGCTCCAATATGGAGTCAGGTTTGTTCGTCCCTCTTACACGCTGACCTTGGGAGTGTCCGGCAGTCCTTGCATTAAAGGAATTTCATCACGTTCTTTCCTTTTTGACGAGGAAGAATAGGGACAGGAAGTTAAAGTCAACAGAGTGAGACTCCACTGAGAGAGAGGGATGGACAAGGAGATGGAGAGGGGGTCTAGCCTTTGCCACACCTCTGCCTCCTCCTCCCCATGGCCTCACCTGCTCCTCTCTCCTCTAGTTCCCAGATGCACTGTAGTTTTTCTTCTTTTCAAGTCATGATTCCACATCCTGCCAGAGAACAGAGTTGGGCCATAAAAGATAGACGCTGTGCCCACGTGAGCAGGAGGCCTGAGCCCCAGGGCAGTGGTGTGCAGCTCTGAAGCACGTTGAATTTCCTGCCTACATGGAGCTGTGTGCAACTGTGTGACAGCCTCCCTGGGATTGTTCCCACCAGGTGACAGACTCTAGGAGGTTTTCAGTCCTTTGGTGCAGAGACAAGCCTACTTTATTGACTTAAGTCATTTCCCAGCATTCTCAAGTTTTCATCAGGAACCCGCATTTCATAAGAATGCACCTTGCTTGGCCCATTCCATGCCTTTTCCATAAACGCTGTTTAACATCCAGTTGATAAGGGAAGAGTTCTATCAGTCAGAGTCCAAGTCCTACGGAGATGGCACTGCTAATGACTATTGCGTCTCTTGGGGCATATTTCCTACTGTGCTGGCACCTTGCTCCTGCTGGGATTTGTTGTTTTTGTTTGGTCACTTAAGTCATACCTGACTCTGCAACCCCATGAGCACAGCACACCAGGCTTCCCCGTCCTTCACCGTTTCCCAGAGTTTGCTTGGTTAGAGCCTTGTAATGTGGACTTTTTCAGCTTAGAGTCGTTTACCCCATTACTGTGAACCCCTTGAGGGGAGGGAACATGCCTTCACTTAGATTTTTGTTCCTAACTCCCAGAAATAATTTCAATTTGAAGTGAATTGAATAGAAATAGTGGCTATTAAAAGAATAGTTCAAAAATGTTTGAAAGTATATGCTAAAGAATTTCACTCAAAATAAATTATATAAAATATAAATAAATGATCTGAAACACCAAGTGCCATAATTATATGCAATTTGCCCAACTTATAAGAAGATCTCTTGTGGTTTGAAATTATCCTTCCTTTGATATTTTATGAATGTACCAATTTTAGGTGCAAAGCCCTGAATGGATAGAAATTTCACAAACAGATAATAAAAAATCTCTTTGAAATCTCCAAAATAGATGCTGGCATCTATAAAATTCAAAGGAGATTAATGATATCAGGACTGATGCTTAAGCTGAAACTATAATACTTTGGCCACCTGATGTGGAAAACTGACTCATTGGAAAAGACCCTGATGCTGGGAAAGATTGAAGGCAGGAGGAGAAGGGGACAACAGAGGATGAGATGGTTGGATGGCATCACTGACTCGATGGACATATAAGTCTGAGCAAGCTCCAGGAGTTGGTGATGAACAGGGAAGCCTGGCGTGCTGCAATCCATTGGGTCACAGAGTCAGACATGACTGAGCTACTGAACTGAACTGAACTGAATGGTATCAGGAAAAGCATGGTTTTTATCTGTCTTGGTAAAGGCAAGCAAGTTCCCCATTCACTGCATTTAACTGTGGTCTAAATAAAACATGTGATAAAAAGCCTTCTAATTATGTATGGATGTGAGAGTTGGACCATAAAGAAGGCTGAGCACCAAAGAATGGAAACTTTTGAACTGTGGTGCTGGAGAAGACTCTTGAGAGTCCCTTGGACAGCAAGAAGATCAAACCAGTCAATGCTGCTGCTAAGTCACTTCAGTCGTGTCCAACTCTGTGCGACCCCATAGACGGCAGCCCACCAGGCTCCCCCGTCCCTGGGAGAGCACTGGAATGCTCTTGCACAGGCAAGAACACTGGAGTGGGTTGCCATTTCCTTCTCCAATGAATGAAAGTGAAAGTGAAGTAGCTCAGTAAGTGTCCAACTCTTCATGACCCAGCCTTCCAGGCTCCTCTGTCCATGGTATTTTCCAGGCAAGAGTACTGAGTCAATCCTAAAGGCAATCAATCCTGAATATTTATTGGAAGGACTGATGCTGAAGCTGAAGCTCCAGTACTGCGGCCACCTGGTGTGAAAAGCCAACTCATTGGAAAAGACCCTGATGCTGGGAAAGGTTGAGGGTAAGAGGAGACGGGGCAGCAGAGGATGCAATGGTTGGATGGCATTACCAACTTGATGGACATGGGTTTGAGCAAACTCTAGGAGACAGTGAAAGACAGGGAAGCCTGGCGAGGTGCAGTCCATGGGGTTACAAAGAGTCAGACATGACTTAGTGACTGAACAACAAGGCTTGTGAAACATCAGGTCAAGTATTTGCTAAGTACTTACTATCCCTAACCAGTCAGTCGACATGCATTAATTAAATGCCTAACCCTGGTGCTCAGATGGTAAAGAATCTGCCAGTAATGCGGGAGATGCAAGTGCAGTCCCTGGGTTGGGGAGATCCCCTGGAGAAGGGAACGGCAACCCACTCCAGTATTCTGGCCTGGAGAATTCCATGGACAGAGGAACCTGATGGGTTACAGTCCATGGGTTGCAAACATGAGTGAGCTATTAATACACACAACAAAATGAAGATAAAGCATTTGGGGTAGGGAGGTAAGGTGGTCATGGTTGTATCAGGCTTCATTTGCTACTAACAGCATGTAAAAACAATAAATAATTGGAGTACAGTCGATTTACAACATTATGTTAGTTGCTGGTGTATGGAGAAGTGATTCCATTTTACACACACACACATATATATTCTTTTCCATACCATTTTTCATTCTGGTTTATTATAAGGTACTGAAAATAATTCCCTTTGCTATATAATAGGACCTTGTTGTTTATCCATTATATACATAATTATATCTATGTGTTATGTATATATATTATATATGTAATAGGCATATACATTATACATGTATAATACATATATATGTAATATATAATACATACATTATGTGTAATATATATAATATATGTATGTTTTCATCTGCTAGTCCCAGACTCTCAATCATCCCTCCCTCTTGGCAACCACAAGTCTGTTTTCTGTCTGTGGGTCTGTTTGTTTCATAGTTAAGTTCATTTGGGTCATATTTTAGACTCCATATGTAAAAGACATCATATATTTGTCTTTCTGTGTCTGACTCATTCCACTTCGCATGATAATCTCTTGGTGCATCTGTGTTGCGGCAAATGGCAGTATTCCATTTTTTCTTCTGGCTGGGTAGTATTCTATCGTGTATACATATGGTATCTTCTTTATCCTTTTGTCTATTGATAGACATTTAGATTGCTTCCGTGTCCTGGCTAACAATAGATAAGGAAGTCGCAAGATACCTAAGTGCTAAATTCTGTAGCGCAGATTAGGAAGGCATAGAGACTTTGAAGAGGGCTGGTCGAGGAAGAGCAGATGTCACGCTGGAGCTGGGTTATGAAGGATGAGCAGGGCTTGACAGGGAAGTAGGGAAGGACTCAGAAAAGTCCTCACTAGGGTAAGAGGGACAAGGAGGATGCCAGAGGCACTTGGAGTCAGAGCCTGGAACTCAAGAAGAGGGATGAATTCTTCAAATACAGAAGGAACATAGAGAGGAAAACGCCCTAAGGAAAGTGGTGTGAAGGAATCTTTGTTTGAAAGCAGAGACCAGGACATCGGTAGCAGAATAGCTACCAACATCGTTCATATCTGTTTTAGAGCCAATTCCTGTGGTTTATACTGCAGTAAGCACACCTTCCATGGGAGCGTCTTGACTGGCTGGCAGATACTGCTCCATTCTTTTGTGGGCATCAGCCCTAAGAGGTCCACTCTGACCCACCACTCAGAAGGGAATGGGTTCCAGCCGTTTCAGGAAATGTTTGACATCCTGTGCTCTGCTATGGGTGGTACCATCACACCTTCCACGGGGTAAGCACACGTGTGAAGGAGTACACTCAACAAAGAAGACTTGTCCGGAAATGTTCTGTTGTTCTTTTTCAATCGCTAAGTTATGCCTGTCTCTTTATGACCCCATGGACTGCAGCACACCAGACTCCCCTGTCCTTCACTATCTCCCAGAGTTTGCTCAAATTCGTGTCCTTTGAGTCAGTGATGCTATCTACCCTCTCATCCTCTGCCTCCCTCCTCTGCTTTTGCCTTCCATCTTTCCCAGCATCAGGGCCTTTTCCAGTGAGATATTCTGGAAGACAATAAACTTGTGCTACCTGAGTCACATTGCTATCCTCAGGATCCCTAGGAAGCAAAGAGGCAAGTTATAAAACAAGCTCATAATGCAACTAATTTATGCTAAAGACTATGTTATTTGCATATGGAATATATGCAGTGGTATTAATCAAAATCATACCTGACATTTTACAAACTCCAAGCGGTACCCTGGAAGTGATACAATGTTGACTCTGTTACAAAACCTACCAAGAGTCCACTGGCTTCCCCTCAGTAAAGCTGATCTGCTGACACTGGGTTGTGGTGGAGTTAAGTCCAGCATTCATGTTGCAGGTGCCAAGCTCGGAGAATGGGCACCTCATGCTCAAAAGACCCAAACTGCCCAGTGGCTTTCAGGGGAGGAGTTTTAAAGGCAAGGGGAGAAGGGGCCGCAGGGAGTGTAATCAGCTCTTGGAGAATCATCGGAGGGACTGGCATCAAGGTGAAGTTTCAAGCATCATCAGCCTTCTGGTGTTTCAGCCAGTCTAGGGTCTATGTTCTCACCATCACCAATTTTCATCTGGTGGGGCTCTGCTTCTGGTAAAAACAACTTAGGAATGTCTGTTGGTCCTTTACCTGTGTATTTCAGAGAACTCTGAGTTCAGTGATTCTGCTGGGTTGCGGGTTTATACTCTAAAATGTTACCAGTTCCCCAGCCCGACAGCCATTCTCTGTCTCTACATCTTTGTGCTCTTTGGTGTTAACTCCTGAGCCAGCCCTTTTGAGATCCTCAGGGAAGCCTGAGGCTAAAGCAAAAGCCTTTGCCTTCAAAGGACAGGGGCTTGTATTTGGGTTCAGCTCTGCCTATGGCCCCTCTGGTCATTCAGACATGCAGTCTTAGGAAGCTTCTGTGTGCTGAGCACTGCACTGGGCAAAACAGAGAGGAACTGGGAGAAAGTGACGATGACAGAGCTCCACGTGCGGCAGGCCATGCCCTGATATGCTGGCTGGTTTGTCTCTTCTAGCTTTGTTATAACATGCATTTATATTAATTTTATCCTGAATGCACGCATCAGGTATTCTGAAGACAGATTTCTCATGAAATACTTCGCAGTAAATAACCACTGTGTCAGCCTCCCATGTCCTGTCCTGCAGTGAGCTTTGGTGAGAGTTGGCAGGATTTTTTTCCTGCATGAATGAGTAATCAGGTACCCATAGACGAATAGCAAGCAAACATGATTTTTCTCTGTTTATACAGGGAAAGAAGAAATTGTTCTCCCCTCCTACAGTGTGGCCCCTCCTTGGAAATGTGGCCCCCTATTCCAACCCTTTGATGTGGAGATACCAAAGCCACAGTTGCCGGGTTTTATACATTTTGAGATTAAATACCTAAGAGATGGACTCTTGGCACCTGGGGCTTAACCCTGGCACTTAGCTGTATTGAACCATTTGGCTCTTCTGGAGAGAAAAGGGAAGTTGTATTACTTTTAGGAGCAGAACAATTAACTTCACAAACCGGCTCCAGACCTCAGTCCCATAGGTTGAGAAATAAGGCTCAGAGATTCAAAAATTTTAAGAGGTGAAGGTTTTACTGGAGCCCTGAGAACTCTGGGGAAGGTTTATTTCTCAAAAGTGATGTAAACAGTGCCAGTTAATCCCAGCATCTCTATGACGAAGCCCTTATGATGCCTCCAGCCCTGGTGTTGGCTCTTCTGGAGACTGTTCCTCAGCATCATCTCCTCTTCGGAAAGCAGAAGCATGAAATACAAGGAGGAGCCAGAGTTCTAAGTCATCACAGTCTGGCTGCAGCAGATTACGGACTTTACAAAGGCAACACCGTTAAAGAACCACAGAGCTGAGCGCAGACGCCAAACCTGCTGACTTTATATTTGGAGGCCTCACATTAACATTATAAGTTCCTAGCGCCCCTGGGGGGCATGTAAACACGAGCTAAGCAGATAGATCGTGGAAGTGACAGCTGTTTTTAGCGGAGTGTACATGTGTGAGTGTATTGTTAAGAGTTTACTTAGCTTTTTAAAAGCTCGATCTGTTCTTCAATAATTTCTGACATGAAAACAAAAGTTGAGAAGACACAAATCGTAATGCAGATGCCTCAGCCCTCATTTTAGCTGCAAATGGAATTAATGTGAACTTTCTTCACATTCTTTTTCTGCTGGAAGATTTGGGCAGGGGCTACTTCCAAAACTGGCCTCTCTGGTGGCTTATAGTGGTGAAGAATCTGTCTGCCATAGCTGGAGACATGGGTTCCATCCCGGATCTGGGAAGATCCCCTGGAGAAGGAAATGGTAACCCATTCCACTATTCTTGCCTGGGAATTCCCATGAACAGAGGAGCCTGGCAGGCTATAGTCCATGGGGTCACAAAGAGTCAGACATGACTTAGAGGCTGAGCAATAACAACAACTCCCAAGACCAGAACTGGACCCATAATGGGCAAACTGATCTTGCTCAGGTGAATATTAGAAGAAAATTGGTAAACTGTTCTGATACACAAAAGACTTAGAAAGTGATCAGTGTTGTGGACATCTCTTAAATGTAAGCATCATGTAAAGAAAATCTGTGGCCATGATTATTATTCGCCTGTCAGAGAAAACCTTCAGTCCGTTATGTCAATTCCCTGTGGCTTGAAATAAGAAGATTCTTAAAGGGGCTGGAATGGGAGTGATTAGTCAATATCTGAAGGCAGCTCTATCCTTATAGCTAACATTGAAGGAGACCTATCGTCTCAACTGACTTAGGCTCCAAATGACCTAGAATCTGGGAGTCTTTCTGTTTCTTATAAGCCAGAGATAAATCAGTGGAACAAAGCAGCTTATTTTCTTACCCAGAAGTTATTCGCTTTCTGCCTACATGGATCATTCCAGTAGCTAATGTTTTCTTTGGGGAGAATTTGGCCAGTAATTATGTTATCAGTAATGACTAATTCAGTGATCACCAATGGCCCTTGATGTCCATTCAGTTTCATTTGCTTGGGTCTGGAGAGAACAGATACACTCAGAGTGTCTTGGTTAATAAATATTAATGTAGAGGAATTTTAATCCATTATTTATTTCTCAGCATCTGCATAATGCCCTCTCAGGTAAAAGTAATAAAAGCTTCACAGCCTTTGCAGTTTAACAAAATTTCCAAGCAGAAATGCAGTGAAAGCAGGATAGAAGCTAGCCAGAGGAGGGCACCGACTTTTTTTTTTTTTTTTAGTTTTTAATTTATATTGAAGTGGGCTTCCTTGATGCCTCCAAGGAAGAATCCACTGCAATGCGGGAGACCTGGGTTCAATCCCTGGGTTGGAAAGATCCCCTGGAGGAGGGCTTGGCAACCCACTCCAGCATTCTTGCCTGGAGAATCACAGGGACAGAGCAGCCTGGCGGGCTACAGTCCATGGGGTCACAAAGAGTCAGACACAACTGAGGAACTAAGCATATAGTTGATTTACAATGTTAACAAAGTATAGACTCACAGGTACAGCAAAGTGATTTAGTTATACATATACCTATCTATTCTTTATTGAATATTTTCCCATATAGATTATTACAGAATTTTGAGTAGAGTTCCTTGTGCTATGCAGCACATGCCTGCTCAGTCATGTCTGACTCTTTGCAACCCCATGGACTGTAGCCTGCCAGGCTCCTCTGTCCATGGGATTATCCCAGCAAGAATACTGGAGGGGGTTGCCATTTCCTCCTCCAGGGGACCTTCCCGATCCAGAGATGGAACTTGTGTCTGCTGATGCTCCTGCATTGGCAGGCTAGTTCTTTGCCACTGAGGCAGCTGGGAAGCCCTGTGCTATACAATAAGTCCTTGTTAATTGTCTATTTTATATGTGGTAGTGTGTCTATATTAATCCCAATTTATCCCTGCCCTCATAAATCCCTGATTGATCCCTGCCCCCTTTCCTCTTTGGTAAACTTGTTTGTTTTCTAAGTCTGAGCATCTGTTTCTAATTTGGGAATAAGTTCATTTGTGTCACTTTTTAATTCCATATATAAGTGATAGAGCTTCCCTGTTGGCTCAGATGGTAAAGAATCTGCTTGCAATGTGGGAGATCTGGGTTCGATTCCCAGGTTGGGAAGATAACCTGGAGGAGAGCCTGGAACCCTCTCTAGTTTTCTTGCCTGGAGAATCCCCATGGACAGAGGAGCCTCGGGGCTTACAGTTCACGGGGTCACAAAGAGTCAGACACAACTGAGTGACTAAGCAAATATGAGTGATAGCCTATGATATTTATCTCTGTCTGACTTCACTTAGTGCAGTAATCTGTAGGCCCACCCATTTTGCTTCAGATTACATCATTTTTATGGCTGTGCGATATTCTATTGTGCATTTGTACCACGTCTTTATCCATTCCTCTGTGGATGGACATTTAGGTTGCTTCCACCTCTTGGCTATTGTAATTAGGGCTATTTAACTATAAGACTGAGACTTTCAAGTCTCAGAAATCCATCCCACTTTCGTAATGTGTCCTGCAGAAAAAGACCCAATCTATTTTGGTGAGTAGATATTCCTTCTTTCTTACTCCCCCTGAGCAGTGCCATGGGAAAGAGACGTTCCCATGCTCATCTAAGCCCTGAAATTAATGGAACATTCCAGAAACATTTCTGCATTAATATTAAAATAACATAAAAGAAACAAAAGGAACCACTGAACCAGGGTTCAAGGTCATCTGTAGGTCAAATGGACTTGTAGAGATTTTGATGTAGAATAAATTTACAGAGAATGTAAGTCCCGCAAACCCAGGGATGATGTCTGTTTGGAACATTGATGTGTTCAGAGCTCTGAAGATAGTGCCAAGCATTTGATAGTGAGCGAAGTCGCTCAGTCGCGTCTGACTCTTTGCGACCCCATGGACTGTAGCCCACCAGGCTCCTCCCTCCATGGGATTCTCCAGGCAAGAGTACTGAAGTGGGTTGCCATTTCCTTCTCCAGGGGATCTTCCTGACCCAAGGATCAAACCCGGGTCTCCTGAACTCCAGGCAGACGCTTTAACCTCTGAGCCACCAGGGAAGCCCCAAGCATGTGATAGGCACCTAGTGAATACTCGTTCAATAGCTGAACCTTCTGTATCCATGGGACAGGACTGTTCATGTCCCTCTGTGAGTTTCTTCAACATAAGGGCAATTGGAGGTGGCATCTCAAATGCTTGACTAGGTGGAGCATATTTTCAAAAAATTGTTCCTGTCAAAATTCATCTCTTAAAGGCCATAACTAGAAACAAGAAAATTACAAACTAAGAAAGCTCATCAGTAAAGGCAAACATACAGGAAGTCTAGGAAATTAGCCATACACAAATGTGACATCAAAGCCAGGAATCATGAGAGATGGAGAGTACAAATGCAGGGCCTTGAAAATGCATTTGAACTTAAGAGATCAGCAACTTAAACCAATCATGTATATAGACTGCTATACCAAACCTTCAAACTGTGGTGCTGGAGAAGACTCTTGAGAGTCCCTTTGACTGCAGGGAAATCAAACCAGTCAATCCTGAAGGAAATCAACCCTGAATATTCATTGGAAGGACTGTTGCTGAAGCTGAAGCTCCAATACTTTGGCCACCTGATGCAAAGACTCAACTCATTGGAAAAGACCCTGATGCTGGGAAAGATTGAAGGCAGGAGAAGGGGATGACAGAGGGTGAGATGGTTAGATAGCATCACTGACTCAATGGACATGAATCTGAGCAAACTCTGGGACATAGTGGGGGACAGAAGAGCCTGGTGGTGCTACAATCCATGAGATCGCAAAGAGTTGAACACAACTTAGCAACTGAGCACCAACAACAGTACCATACCTCATGGTAACCACACCCCAAAACCTATAACACACACAACAAAGAAAAAGGAACCAGAATACAACACTAAAGATTGTTACCAAATCACAAGAGAACAAAAGAGGAAAAGAAAGAGAGACCTACAAGAACAAATTCAAAACAATGAACAAAATGGCAATAAGAACATACATATTGATAATTACCTTAAATGTAAATGAATTAAATGTTCCAACCCAAAGACGTAGATAGACTGATTGAATGGATACAAAAAGTCATCCCTTAAAAATGATTAAAACTTATTTCTGCCTGGCTTCTGTATATAACATTATTTAGTATGTGGCCAAGTTAGTTTTTTAAGTAGTAGGGTAAAAAAATGGAATATTAATAAATAGCCTTAAAAACTGGCTAATCATTGACAAAGAAAAAGCTCAATCTCTGCCTTGTTTTTTACATGAAAATAAAGCGTGGAAGGGTCAGATGTTAAAATGTGAAATAAATGCAACCAGAGCACACGCATTGATGATATATGTGTAATCTTGATTGTCTAACTGAGTCCGAATCATATTATCTAGCTTCCTCTCCTAACAAAAAGCCAGAAAATACAAAAAAAAGAGAGGAAGATTAATACATCAGAGCATGAAAATGTTTTGAATTTCTGTAGAGAAAAGCTACAATATACAAGGTTAAACGTGAATGTCAACCTGTGAGAAAATTTATGCTTCACATTTTCAATCCATCATCAATTTCACTATGTTCATATAAATCAATTAAGTAATAAAAGATGACTTTGCCAGGTAGAAAGTAGGCAACAAGCACAGGTGGGCAGTTCCTCCTAGAATAACAAACGGTGGGTAAATATTTCATTTTTCTTTTATTCGTGGCAGGGCTGAAAATTGCAATAACAATAGCTTGCCTCTTGATTAGCAATTATCTTGAAAGAGTGACAAAATCCAGCATTGACAAAGAGGGGTGAACACATGCCTACACAAACTGGGAGCATAAACAGTCTTTCTAAAGTATGTGATAGCTGATAACATTTTGAATGGTTATACGGTGGTTCATATACGCACACCGACACATCCTCAAACTGCCCAAGGAGAAATGTTACTTATCAGATATCTGCAGAGAGTCACACATATTTCTGTGTGACTCTCTCCCAAAGTAGCTCAACTGTTTCTCATCCTGCAAACAGTGTTGGATTTTCATCTTCAACCATGATTCACAAGTTGTCCCCTGAGGCTTAGAAGGAAGAAGCAGATAAAATAGCCCACTGCTGTTTGGTTAACCTGTCTCCTCTCCCCTTAGCTACGCAAAGTCCTTGCCTGTTTTATTTTTTAACTTTTTATTGGAGTGTAACATAGGTACATAGAAGAAAATGGCAATATAAGTGTATATAACTGCATACATGGTCATGAAATTAGCACACCCTTCTAAGCAGCATCCGGATCAAGAAATAGTATAGCCAACACTTAACAGCTGCCTTTGTGACCTCGTCCACTAACATTGTCCATTGGCTAACACTATCCTGACTTCCAACAGTGAGATTAGTTGTATCTGCTTTTTTTACTTGACAGAAATGGTGTTTTTATTGGCTGTTCTTGCCTGGAGAATCCCAGGGATGGAGGATCCTGGTGGGCTGCCGTCTATGGGGTCGCACAGAGTCGGACACGACTGAAGCGACTTAGCAGCAGCAGCAGCACTGGCTGTTTGAATATCTTCTTTTGTGAAGTGACTGTTTCAGAATTCTATCAGTTGGCTTATTTTCTTATTGATTTAAAGGTCTTTTTTTTTTTTAAAGAAAAAAGTCAAAGTGAACCCTTGGACAGATGCTCCAAAGAAGACATACACATGGCTAACAGGCATACAAATTGTCACCAAGGTCCATGTCAGTAAGCATCAGGGAAACGCAAATCAAAGCCAGTATAGATACCACCTCGCACCTGTCACAAGATGACGATTAACCGGAAATCAAAGAAAGACAAGTGTTGATGAGAAAGTGGAGAAAGTAGAGCTCTGGTGCAGTGGGAGTGTAAACTGATACAGCCACAATAGAGAAGAGTGTGGCAGTTCCTCTAACTAACAAACGATCCAGAGTAAGTATTGAAATGACGAGTGGTTAAAGACTCAAAGAAATATTTAGCCTTATCACTTCCCATTTAAGACAATGGGAAGCTTTATTTTTCCAGTTTCATCTCATTCATCTGGTTTTATACCTTTACGCAAATGCTAAGAAAAGCACAGACAGGCTTAGAGGAATATCAGGGTAGATGCTCACCAAAATATTAATAACAGCTTCTTTTTCTTGGTGGGATTTCAGTCATTTTAATTTTCTTCACTGTTTAATTTCCTTCCCACTTGATTTCCAAAGAGGCAGGGAGGACCTTAGCCTCCTGGGGCTTCCCTGGCGGCTCAGATGGTAAAGAATCCGCTGCGATGCAGGAGACTCGGGGTAGAGAACCTGCCTGCTAATGCAGGAGACGTAAGAATCGCAGGTTCAATCCCTGGGCCAGGAACATCCCCTGGAGAAGGAAATGGCTACCCACCGCAGTATTCTTGCCTGGAGAATCCCATGGACAGAGGGGGCCTGGTGGGTTACACTCCATGGGGTACAAAGAGCTGGACATGGCTAAGAACACACACACACACACGCAGACTTTCACTCTCTTTCGCAGCTTAGGGCTACTCTAATAAAGTACCACAGACATGATGCCTATGATGGCTTAGAACAATGGAGACTTATTTTCTCACAGTTCTGGAAGCTGTAAGTCTGCAGCCGAGGTGTCCCGTAGCCTCTTCACACCTTCTGGTGGTGGACCCTTGGCTTGTAGCTTCATCACTCCAATCTCGGCTTCTGTTGTCATGTGCCCTTCTTTCTGTCTGTCTGTCTGTGTCTTCTTGTAAGGACACTAACTGGTGTAGGGGCCCGCCCTGCTCCGGTATGATCTCATACTAATTCATTACATCTGCAATCAGATTATTTCCAAATAAAGTCTTCATCTGAGGTGGTAGACATTCCTGTGTGTTCCCAGATAACTGTGGCTGGAGGGTACACGGTAGCTTTTGAGTCAATGGGAGAGATTATCAAGTTGATTACACATTGTTCTTATGAAATGATTTTCCCATCCCTGAGGTAAATTTTGGAATACTCCAGATATACAAAGTCTAGAAAAATATTTTGCTATTGCCAGGCTAGTTACCTTTCCAAGAAAGACTTCCATCTGGGAGTATTAATACACAAGTCAATAGGTAGTCAAAATTCACAGCTGGAGGTAGTTGACTATAAACAATTAAGTGAGTGAAGTCGCTCAGTCGTGTCGGACTCTTAGCGACCCCATGGACTGCAGCCTACCAGGCTCCTCCATCCATGGGATTTTCCAGGCAAGAGTACTAGAGTGGGGTGCCATTGCCTTCTCCAAGATGTTAAAGGTATTTAAATGTGACCATAGAAATTGTTTCTTGTCATTGTCCCCTTCTTATAGTTTTTCCAGGGTAATGAGTTTGACAGATAGGACAAGTGCCGGGACAGCCTTAGAATTTGAATGAAATGTCCTCACTGAAGACTGAGTAGCTCTGGACAATGTATTATGTTCATCAGCATTTTCAGCATGGAAGAGTAAAATCCTCTCTTGAGGTAAAACGCATAATCAGTTTATGAGCAGGAAAGGAAGTGGGAATAAGAACAGGTTAAGAGCAGTGAGATGTTGACAAAACTACTCAAAGAATGCTACGATCGTCTTCAATTGTATCTGATTGAAAAGGGCTTTGAAATCTACAACTAAAAACCAATTCATAGATGCAAACTATTATATATAGGATGGATAAATAATAAGGTCCTACTGTAGAGCACAAGGAGCTATATTCCGCATCCTGGGATAAGCCATAATGGAAAAGAATATGAATAAGAAAGTAGAATTATGTGGATAACTGAATCACTTCGCAGTATAGCAGACATTAACACAACATTGTAAATCAACAATACTTCAATTGTATAAAAAATGCTAAATATAAGAAATAAAATAAAATAGGTAAGTTGCAAGGATATATTGTGTAGCACAGGTAATTATAGCCTTTATCTTTAATAACTTTTAATGGAGTATAATCTGTAAAGATACTGAATCACTATGCTTTATACCTGAAACTAAGAAAATATTATAAGTCAACTTCAATATTAAAAAATAGACCATTATTAATAAAAAATTAATTCTTAGATGACAGTTATTGCACCAGTCTTTGAAACCATAGTGAACTACAATGCGTGTGTGTGTGTGTGCTCATCCCTAAGTCGTGTCCAACTCTTTGCAACCCCATGGACTGTAGCCCACCAGGCTCCTCTGTCCATGGGATTTCTCAGGCAAGAATACCAGAGTGGGTTGCCATTCCCTATCCAGGGGATCTTCCCGACCCAGGGATTGAACCCACATCTCTTAAGTTTCCTGCGTTGGCAGATGAATTCTTTATCACTGCACCAGCTGGGAAGCCCTTGAACTACAATATCAAATTTATTTCTATAAGGTAAAACGAGAGACTAAAATTATCTCTTAGGTTGTCAAGTTTTTTCCCCAGTTCATCTCAGGTTTCGTTTTTTAAAAAAGGTTATCTCAATAGCTGAATAATTAAATAAAATTGAAATGTCAAGCCTATTTTTATTACCCTTATGTTTATACGATAAAGCGTTACCTCTTGGACATTGTACCAAACACAATGATAGCTTTACACTTTTTTAAAAAGAGTTAATAAAACATTTTATAATTCTGATTCGGGGACCTGAATTTGGAAAACATAAAAATACGAAGAACTGTTAGGGGAGACAAGTCATGAACAGAAAGTCATAACTTTTTTTGGATTAAAATATTTATAGTAAAAACACAGCAACAGAAAACAATGATTGTTTTAACCTTTTCAAACTTAAATGACTTTTTAAAATGATTCAAGAATATACCACAGGCACAGAATTAACTATTTTTTTTATCCTTTCAAAAAATATTGTTCCACGTAACCTATTGTTCTATATAGGTTGTTTTAGTGTTGCCAGATGAGAAATGTAACACACACTAAAAGGTGCATGGGGTGGGGGCTTCCCAGGTGGCTCAGTGGTAAAGAATCTTCCTGCCAGTGCAGAAGACATGGGTTTGATACCTGCGTCAGGAAGATCACACGTGCCATGCAGTAACTAAGCCTGTGAGCCACAGCTATTGAGCCTGTGCTCTGCAATAAGAGAAGCTGCTGCAGTGAGAAGCCTGTGCATCGCTGGAGAGTAGACCCCACTCCCTGCAACTCAGGAAAAGCCCAAGCCTCAGTGGAGACCCTCACCGCTGGAGAGGAGACCCCACTCACTGCAACTAGGGAAAAGCCCAAGCCTCAGTGGAGACCCAATAGCCAGTAAACAAAGACAGAAATGAATTTAAAGAAAAAAGAAGTGTATGGGGTTCAGCTAAAGCTGCACTTAGAAACATATCGCTAACAAAGCCGACGTCTATTTAAGAGAAAGGTTAAAAGTGAATAAGCCAATCAGTTAATTTGAGAAGTTTCTTTAAAGTGGGTAGAAAGTATACTACAGATAAGGAAAGAAAAAATAAAAATATCCCACTGCTGGGCATACACACCAAGGAAACCAGAATTGAAAGAGACACATGTACCCCAATGTTCATCGCAGCACTGTTTATAATAGCCAAGACATGGAAACAACCTAGATGGCCATCAGCAGATGAATGGATAAGAAAGCTGTGGTACATATACACAATGGAGTATTACTCAGCCATCAAAAAGAATACATTTGAATCAATTCTAATGAGATGGATGAAACTGGAGCCTATTATACACAGTGAAGTAAGCCAGTAAGAAAAACACCAATACAGTATACTAACACATATATATGAAATTTAGAAAGATGGCAATGATGACCCTGTATGCAAGACAGCAAAAGAGACACAGATGTGTAGAGTGGACTTTTGGACTCAGAGGGAGGGGGAGAGGGTGGGATGATTTGGGAGAATGGCATTGAAACACGTATACTATCATGTAAGAAACGAATCGCCAGTCTATGTCCAATGCAGAATACAGCATGCTTGGGGCTGGTGCACGGGGATGACCCAGAGAGAGGTTATGGGGAGGGAGGTGGGAGAGGGGTTCATGTTTGGGAATGCATGTACACCAGTGGTGGATTCATGTCAATGTATGGCAAAACCAATACAGTATTGTAAAGTAAGATAAAGTAAAAATAAAAATTAAAAAAAAAATTAAAATTAAAAAGAGAAGTGAATAAGCCAATCAGTTAATTTAAGAAGTTTCTTTAAAGTGAGTAGAAAGTATACTACAGATAAGGAAAGAAAAAATAAAAATATTGGATATAGTTGAAAATAACCACAAACCAAAAGTTATTTATTTTCTTCTTTTTTAATTCACAAACTCTTGTTTTATTTTTGTTGTTATGTATTAAAGTGGGGGTACACAGGTACCATGCTCAAGGGTGAAGTTCCCCTTGGTCTGTCCTACCCAGTTTATGCAGGACAATAAATGCAGCCCACAAAAATTATTTCTGCAAAAACACTAATAAAATGGAGAAGTCCTCAGTGAAATGAAAGGAGGAGGCAGAGAAGAAAATGGAGGAGAGGAAGGAGTAGAGGAAAAAATCACACAAGAAATAACAATGGGTCTGATCCATGTTTCACAACTGCAGACTTCTCAGAGACTTTAGAGTTATTAGTGTGGCTCAGCTGGTAAAGAATTCGCCTGCAATGTAGGAGACCTGGGTTTGATCCCTGGGTTAGGAAGATCCCCTGGAGAAGGGAAAGGCTACCCACTCCAGTATTCTGACCTGGAGAATTCCATGGACTGTGTAGAGCTACTTTCATTTTCTCTTCTTTCACTTAGAGTTATTAAGAGAACACTTTGAGCAACTTTAGCGAATGAGTTTGAAATTTAGGAAAGTGGCCACATTTCTCAAAAACATAATTTACCTATGATAACTCAAGGAGAAAAATTAACAAAGCTTGAAAATATTGTAACCACTAAGGAAACTGAATTAGTAATAAAGAAATAAGTTGCCTTTAAAAAAGGCACTCTAGTCTTATCCATCTTGTACATTCTTCCAACTTTCAAAGAACTTCAAACTTTCAACCTTGTTTATCCTTTGCCAGTGAACAGAAGGGTTTCCCAGGTGGCACTACTGGTAAAGAATGTGCCTGCTAATGCAGGAGACGTAAAGATGCAGGTTCAGTCCCTGGGTCGGGAAGATCCCCTGGAGGAGGGCATGGAAACCCACTCCAATATTCTTGCCTGGAGAATCCCATAGACAGAGGAGGGCTACAGTGTATGGAGCTGCGAAGAGTTGGACACAACTGAGTGACTGAATCTGCACACACAATTTCAAATCTTAACATATGAAGAATCAGAGAACTTCACTAACTCTGCAAACAGTTTACCAAAAGGCCACACCAGAAATCATCATTAATGGTAAAATGTTAGTGGAAATACCTTACTTGTTCTTGACCAAAAAAATCTTATATTACTGCTTCTATTTAATACTAAAAAGAAGTCTTGGGTAGTGAAATAATACCAGGAAATAAATTGTAAGTTTTGGAAAAAACTGACGTATAATTATAAATGTCTTCACTTAAAATGCAAGAGATTTTATAGTCAAATTTTAGAGATGATTACTAAAAACGTATAGCAAAGTAGCTGCCAAATCAATGTAAAAATTATTTTGTGTGTAATAATACTATTTTGAAATCGGGTCTATATGTTTTCTGCTTTTGCTTCGCAGTGGTTAATAAAGTCATGACTCCTTCAAAAAACCTGAGGGCTGATTAGATGGCTGTATTTCTGAAAAATCATCAAGCTATTTACAATGAATTGCACCTTTAAAAAAATTTAAGTGATACTTCATAAAAGTTTACTTGGCTAAGTAACCCTCACAAGACATCAAAATTAATAGTGACATTTCATAAGCATGTCTTTAATTCGTTAGTGTTAGTCACTCAGTTGTGCCCAACTCTTTGCAACCCCATGGATTGCAGTCCACCAGACTCCTCTGTCCATGAGATTTTCCAGGCAAGGATACTGGAGTGGGTTGCCATTTCCTTCTCCAGGGGATCTTCCCAACCCAGGGATCGAACCTGGGTCTCCTGCACTGCAGGCAGATTCTTTACTGACTGAGCTACAAGGGAAGCCTTATAATTACAAAAAGATCTGAGCCAACCACTCTCCGTTATAATCTTCTGGGAGACCCTCCTGGCAAGGCTTCTCCGTTCTTGTAAAATGACAAAGGTGTATAGTATGATGTTTAAAGCTCTTAACAGTTGAGCAGCTGACTGGCCAAAAGCAGCAGATTGAGAAAAAAATGACAGCAGGGACTTCCCTGATGGTCTGGTGGTTAAGAATCTGCCTTCCAATACAGGGTTCGATCCCTGTTCTGGGGAGATTCCACATACCCCAGGGTGACTATGCCCAAAGGGCAGCTCCTGAGTCTGTGTTTTCTGGAGCCCGAGCGCCAAAACTAGAGAGAAACAAGCAAAGATCCCACGCTTTGCCACTAAGACCCAGCGCAGACAAATAAATAAATAAACATTAAAAAGAAGAAAGAAAGAAAAAAAGCGACTGCAACCTGTCTTTCCAGCAGTGTTGCAGGAACGAGGGTCTGTGAAAGGGAGTAGTGGGGTGGGTCTGGGAAGGGGCTGCCTTCCCAGAGACCACGCCTCCCAGGTCCTGTGCCCAGCTCAGTTCAGTTCAGTCGCTCAGTCGTGTCCGACTCATTGCGACCCCGTGGATCGCAGCACGCCAGGCCTCCCTGTCCATCACCAACTCCCGGAGTTCACACAGACTCATGTCCATCGAGTCGGTGATGCCATCCAGCCATCTCATCCTCTGTTGTCCCCTTCTCCTCCCGCCTGTCCTGTGCCCAAGGGACCATCATTGGTGAGATACACACGGAAGCACGTGTTTCATCTTAGGACCAGTGTGGTCAAGAAGCACGAAAACTTTCTCTGCTCTTTCTTGCCCTTCTGTGAGATCTTACAAGCCACGTGTTGAAGATAAAGAGCCACTGCTGTAAGCCCCCCATCCTCTTGAATGGCCACAGGGAAGGCCCCTACAAGCGCCAACGGTGGCCTGATCTGGGGGTTGCCAGTATCTTGGGGATGGAGGTGTGTGTTGGAGGCTGAGGCGGGAGGTTTCACAGGAACCACACCTGTGCCAGGAACAGAGGCAATGAACCTGAATGGACACCCGGTGCTGGAGAGATCCCAGCTGATCCCGTAGGGATCTCCAGAGCTGGAGGGGCCCCAGAGTTTTCCTGAGTTGAATTCTTGCTCTCCTGCTACATAACACATACTCGTATACAGTGATAAGCTTTGCACAGTCTATCACCAACTTTGTGTATGATGAATTTTCATAGACGGAAATTAGTTTTTATAAAACTATTTTGCAAAGCATAATAAGCTGCAATGTGAATTACTTTATGAATGACTATGAATTATTTATTAATTAACACGTAAGACTCCCCCAGTTTTCATGCTGTTTAGGTTCTGAATTAGTTTCCCTGTCCAGATTAATAAGTGCCCTTTTCTTTGCCCAAATTAGAATATAGCAGGCAAGAATGGAGGGCATGCACGCTGAGACATGATCGAAATAGCTCCAAGCATAATTCCTACTTTTTACAATAATAATGATATGAATGGAGAATTTTTTAAATGTCAGGTTCTCAATAAAATGAGGTCACGGTTTTTAAGTACAGACAGCTGCAGCTTGGTGAACATGTCAAAACAGAAGAGCCAGTTTAATATCTATAGATAGTAAGTTTGGAAACCTATTTTCTTTAGATGGTATGGGTAATCCATGCCATTTTTCTATTAGATAATAGATAATAAGTATTCATTAAGGGATTTCCATAGACCAGATACATCTTTTTCATATAAATCTTCAGAGGGTTATTTTCTCAATCTTTTTTAAAACATATGCCATTTTGTGATAAGTATGGCATCTCACCCCCATCTCCTCTTCAGGATATTCTAATAATCTTTACATCTCTTGATAATAGCTAAAGTCATGTATTCTTGTTCTGTTCAGTTGCTAAATTGTGTTCAACTCTTTGCAACCCCATGAACTTCACCACTTTGGGCTCCTTTGACCTCCTCTGTCTCCCAGAGTTTGCTCAAACTCAGGTCCATTGAGTGAGTGATGCTTTCTAACCATGTCATCCTCTGTTGTCCTGTTCTCCTTTGCCTTCAATTTCCCCAGCATCGGGGTTTTTCCAATGAGTCAGCTCTTTGCATCAGGTGGCCAAAGTATTGGAGTTTCAGCTTCAGCATCACTGTTTCCAATGAATATTCAGGGTTGATTTCTTTAGGATTGACTGGTTCTATCTCCTTGCAGTCCAAGGGACTCAAGAGTCTTCTCCAGCACCACAGTTCAAAAGCATCAATTCTTTGGCACTCAGCCTTCTTTATGGTCCAACTCTCTCATCCATACATGACTACCGAAGAAACCATAACTTTGACTACAGGGACCTTTGTCTACAAATGCTGTCTAGGTTTACCGTAGCTTTCCTTCCACGGACTATGTGTCTTTTACTTTCATGGCTGCAGTCACCATCCACAGTGATTTTGGAGCCCAAGAAAATAAAATCACTGTTTCCCCATCTATTTGCCATGAAGTGATGGGACCGGATGCTGTGATCTTCTTTTTTAGATGTTGAGTTTTAAGCCAGCTTTTGCACACTCCTCTGTCACCTTCATCAAGAGGCTCTTTAGTTCCTCTACGCTTTCTGCCATTAGAGTTGTGTCATCTGCATATCTGAGGTTGTTGATATTTCTCCCTGCAATCTTGATTCCAGCTTGAGCTTCTTCCAGCCCAGCATTTCGCATGATGTACTCTGCAGAGAAGTTAAATAAACAGGGTGACAATATACAGCCTTGAGGTACTCCTTTCCCAATTTTGAACCAATTTTTCCATGTCTGGTTCTGCTGCTTCCTGACCTGCATACAGATTTCTCAGGAGACAGGTAAGATGGTCCAGTATTCTCATCTTTTTTATAATTTTCCAGTTTGTTGTGATTCGTACAGTCAAATACTTTAGCTTAATCAATGAAGCAGAAGACAATGTATTTCTGGAACTCCCTTGCTTTCTCCATAATCCAACATATGTTGGCAATTGGATCTCTAGTTCCTCTGCTTCTTTGAAACCCAGCTTGTACAACTTAGTAATTATTAAAAGATGCCTTTGGGGTCCCCTGAGTGCTAGCACTGTTCAGTTATCTTGATAACATGGACCATTTAAGCTTACAAAGAAACCCTCATGGACGCCATTTGTACGTTTAATGTTGAGGAAATTATCATATTATTATGCAGAATCTGGCACCTGGGACTCAGGATCTGAGAGGTGAATGATTGACTTTGACTTGACTATTCAATCCTCACTATGCACAACAAGATAATTATTATTTACATGCTATTTGGAAATTGAGATTAATAGGCAGAATAGTAATTTTTTTTTCAAAATCTTGTAGAACAGCTAGTCATTTGCCTTTTATGCCCAAACAGGACTGGTGAAGGTGACATTCCCTATAGACAGTAACAGGGAACAGCACATATACAGCGTCCAAATCAGAATGTCCAGGATCATAGTTCCTGACGGCTTATCCTTGATAATCCTCTGATGTCTGTGCCTTAACCCACCCCAGTCATTACAGAGAGCATCTATACTTGTGCTTCTTGGATACAGTCCATATAACACTTATTTTTTTTTAAATAATTTTTATTGGTGTTTAGTTGATTTACAAAGTTGTGTTAGTTTCTGCTGTACAACAAAGAGACTCATACATTCTTCTTTATGTATTTTTCATACATACATTCTTTTTTATATTCTTTTCCATTGTGGTTTATCCCAGGATATTGAATATAGTTCCCTGGACTATGCAGTAGGATGTTGTTTATGTATTCTATATGTAATAGTTTGCTTGTATTAACCTTATGGTTATTACTTCTGAACCCCAGCTCTACTATTCCCTTGAACTGCCTTCAGTTCAGTTCAGTTGCTCAGCTGTGTCTGACTCTTTGCAACCCCATGAACCATAGCACGCCAGGCCTCCCTGTCCATCAGCAACACCCAAACCCATGTCCACTGAGTCAGTGATGCCATCCAGTCATCTCATCCTCTATTTTCCCCTTCTCCTCCTGCCCTCAGTCTTTCCCAGCATCAGGTAACTTCCTTAGGAAAAAAAAACAGAGGTGAAATGGCCATTGAAACTTGGAAACAAAGGGGAAAGTACTTTGAATTCTAAAATCTACCAAAAAAATAGATCAGAAATATGTTATATAATCTTCAAAAGATTATAATATGATGACTCTGCCTGGCAAGATGTTGAAATAATCCAGATAAATGAATTAAATATAAATAAATACTGTGTGAATTAGAATGACACAGTAACTTAGGGCAAAGAACTCCCATGAAGACACAGAGCAGGAAAAGCTGGGCTGTATATTTTATACATAATGGCACACACACAAGCGTACTATCAGTTCAGTTCAGTCCCTCAGTCATGTCCAGCACTTTGTGACCCATGGACTATAGCACGCCAGGCTTCCCTGTCCATCACCAACTCCCGGAGCTTGCTCAAACTCATGTCCATCAAGTCGGCTATGCCATCCAACCATCTCATCCTCTGTCATCCCCTTCTCCTTCTGCCTTCCCAGCATCAGGGTCTTTTCCAAGGAGTTATTTCTTCCCACCAGGTGGCCAAAGTATTGGAGTTTCAGCTTCAGCATCGGTCCCCCCAATGAATATTCAGGACCGATCTCCTTTAGGATGGACTGGTTGGATCTCCTTGCAGTCCAAGGGACTCTCAAGAGTCCTCTCCAACACCACAGTTCAAAGGCATCAATTCTTCAGAGCTTAGCTTTCTTTAGAGTCTAACTCTCACATCCATACATGACTACTGGAAAAACCATAGCTTTTACTAGACGGACCTTCGTTGGCAAAGTAATGTGTCTTCTTTTTAATATGCTGTCTAGGTTGGTCATAGCTTTTCTTCCAAAGAGCAAGCATCTTTTAATTTCATGGCTGCAGTCACCATCTGCAGTGATTTGGGAGCCCAAGAAAGAAAGTCTGTCACTGTTTCCATTGTTTCCCCATCTATTTGCCATGAAGTGATGGGACTGGATGTCATGATCTTAGTTTCTTGAAAGCTGAGTTTTAAGCCAACTTTTTCGCTCTCCTCTTTCACTTTCATCAAGAGGCTCTTTAGTTCCTCTTCGCTTTCTACCATAAGGGTGGTGTCATCTGTGTATCTGAGGTTATTGATATTCCATTACATAGATTGTATTGGGTTGGCCAAAAAGTTCATTTGAGGTTTTCCATGTGATGTTATAATACAATTATATTATTGTTGGTTTTCCCATTAATAAGTTTTGCCTTTGGAGTAAAGATGTCTCAAGTTTCTTCATTCATTAGAATCTGAGGATCAGATTCTAATGAATGATTTTTATCAAAGTCATGCTGGGACAAATATTAAAAGCCATATAATAAAAGTATTAGAAATCCTATAATACATTCCTCAATCCCATCACAGAGGATAATGATATTTTGCCACTTGCAGTTTTAATTTTTCACTAGTTATTTCCATATTTCTAAACAGGATGTTGTACAATAAGTCCCCTACATATGAATGAGTTCCATTCCAAGAGTATGTTTTTAAGACTGATTTGTTCCTATGTCCAACAAAGTTAGCCTAGATACCCAACTAACACAGTCAGTTGTATAGTACTGTACTTTAATAGGTTTATAATACTCTACATAAAATAATACATAAAAAATAAAGAAAACGATTTAAATCTTACAGTCCAGCACCTTGAAAAGTACAGTAGTACAGTATAAGAGCTGGCCTGCAGTCACAGGTAGCTCTATCAGCTACATCAATACTGCTTTTCTACTTGCTTCCAGACATCCTGGGCTGGAAATAAAGACAGTGCCCTACTGTACTCTACACAGTACTGCACGGCAAAGTACAGAAACTACAACCATTTGTGGAGGACGCACACACAGCGTACACCAGACCCGTGAACAAACTTAAGAGATTGGACATCCGAAGGCACATGCCATCTCTGAAAGTCTGCAAACTCGAAGGGCACTTACTGTGTCCCTTTTTCTTCACTTCTCACTGCCTTCTGGTTGTAAGAGCTAAACATTCAGGGCGCTGACTTCTGTCTTCTACTCATTCCAAGTTGTTATAATTACATCATCATTTTTCTGTTCCTCAAAAAATGTTGCTAATTGGTCCCATTGGACACTTAGTGGTGGTCTAGTTGCCAAGTCATGTCCAAATCTTGCAACCCCATGGACTGTAGCCTGTCAGGCTCCTTTGTCCATGGGATTCTCCAGGCAAGAATACTGGAGTGGGTGACCATTTCCTTCTCCAGGGGATCTTCCTGACCCAGGGATCGAACCCAGGTCTCCTGCATTATAGGCAGTCTCCTGCGTTGCATGCAGATGCCTTACCAACTGACCCATTTCTTGACTTGTCCTTGCCTTCTGGTTGTGAGAGCTGAGGATTCAGCATGCTTATACTGATTTCCATCTTCTATTCATTCCAAGTCGTCGTAGTTACATCACCGTTTTTTTTCCCCCCGTTCCTCTAACTGGTCCCATTTGAAACTTAAGTATATTAACTTTGAAGACTCATGTTTTGCTTGGCCCTGGATAATCTGAGGTTTTCTTTACTTGACCATTAGCTGTTTCTGCTTGCCTTGGCCTCTCTTTCTGTAAAATGCCCTTTAATTAAATACTAGAGCTTCTGGATCCAAACGCAGGCCCTCTCATCTTTCCTCGTGTATTTCTCCCTCTATTTTTCTGTGCTAGATTCTGCAGGGTTTTCTCAGACTTTGCATTGAACACTTACACTGAACAATTAATATCCTGTCCCACAATACGCACGATCCTGTTTCAACTTCCGAGAGCTCCTTCTTTTCTTATGAAACGTTCATCTCGCCGTGCTTTTTGGTTTTGTTTGTATAAACCTCATTTCTTATGAAACATTCATCTCGCCGTGCTTTTTGGTTTTGTTTGTATAAGCCTAGGTGTCTCCGGTTGTTCTCCTCACTTCTGTCTTTCTTTTTCACCCCACAGGATTTCCTCAAATGCCTGGTTATTCTCTGCTGCCATTTTCCTTTGCAGAATGAGACACATTGAAGGTCCAAACCCTGGTGGGGTCCCTCAGGCTGGGATGGTTATCAACAGGAAATTCAAATAAACTCAAATGCCACAGCCTCCTCCTCTCCTGTGCTTCCTGTATAGACATGGTTTGTTCCTGTTCTGTGCCTTAGAAGAATCACATTTTCTCCATGAAGATGGAGTCTTGTTTTATCCTTGCTTACCCATTTACCCCCAGTTTAGTGCTTTGGGCAGAGTAGGCCCTCAGGAAAGAAATGCTCAGTGAAGGGATGAATTAACATCGAGTCAGGATTGTGCTCTCACTCTTCTGAAATAAAGAGCTTTTTATGCTTTATTGGTCTTCACTTGAGAATCACAGCTTGAATCGGCAAAAACCCCACAACTTTTAATTAAGGGAAAAGCAGATAAATCAGTGGACAAAAGCATTACTTTTAATGAAAGATGGCCTAAAAACAGAGGCAGAACATTAAAATAGGCACCACAAACATTCCATTCAACTTTAAACCAGAGATTGAACTCTTCTTAGGTTTCAATAACAACATTTAGTAAAAGCAGAATAATATAAACAGCTATCTCCATGGATGGCTACCGCTCCACTTGGTTTAAAATACAAACTTTGAAGGCAAAACTTGTATAATTTGACAACTAAGGCATCGAGATTTAACTATCAAGTGTTCTTTAGGTCTGGACAATACAGATGATAAATCCAAGAAAGAAAACAAATTTAAAATGTTAAGACTTTATACTAGCTAATCCTTAGAGTGCATTCTGATAGATCACTTTTTAAAAAATTGAAGTGTAGTTGATTTGTAATATTGTGTTAATTTCTGCTGTATAGCAAAGTGATTCAGTTATACATATATATAAATACACATTCTTTTTCATATTATTTCCCAGTATGGTTTATCATAGGATATTAATTATAGTTCCCTGTGCCGTTCAGTAGGACTTTATTGTTTATCCATCCTAAACATAAAGGTTTGCATCTGCTAATCCCAAACTCCCAATTCTTCCCTCACCCAACATTCTCCCCCTTGGCAACACAGTCTGTTCTCTATGTCTGTGACTGCTTTGTAGGTAGGTATGTTTCTATCATATTTTTGATTACACATGTTCAGTTCAGTTCAGTCACTCTGTTGTGACCAACTCTTTGTGACCCCATGGACTGCAGCACACCAGGCCTCCCTGTCCATCACCAACTCCCGGAGCTTACTCAAACTCACGTCCATCAGGTCAGTGATGTCATCCAACCATCTGATCCTTTGTTGTCCCCTTCTCCTCCTGCCTTCAATCTTCCCCAGCATCAGGGTCTTTTCCAATTAGTCTGTTCTTCCCATCAGGTAGCCAAAGTATTGGAGTTTCAGCTTCAGCATCAGTTCTTCAAATGAATATTCAGGACTGATTTCTTTTCGGATGGACTCATTTGACCTCCTTGCAGTCCAAGGAACTCTCAAGTGTCTTCTCTAGCACCACAGTTCAAAAGCATCAGTTCTTTGGTGCTCAGCTTTCTTTATAGTCCAACCCTCACATCCATACGTGACTACTGGAAAAACCATGGCTTTGACTATATGAACTTTTGTTGGTAAAGTCTCTGCTTTTTAATATGCTCTCTGGTATCATATAATATTTGTCTTTCTCTCTCTGACTTACTTCACTATGACAATCTCTAGGTTCATCCATTTTGTTACAAATGACATTATTTGATTCTTTTTCATAGCTGAGTAATATTCCATTGTATATATGTACCAGATCTTCTTTATCCGTTCTGTCAATGTGTATTTAGGATTTTTTTTCCATACCTTGGCTGTTGGAAATAGTGCTTCTATGAACACAGGGATGTGTGTATCTTTTGAATTATAGTTTTGTCTTGGCTTCCCAAGTGGCTCAGATGGTAAAGAATCTGCCTGCAATCCAGGAGACCCAAGCTCAATCCCTGGGTTGGGGAAATCTTCTGGAGAGTGGAGTGGCTGGAGAAGAAAATGGCAACCCATTCCAGTATTCTTGGCTGGAGAATCCCATGGACAGAAGCCTGGTGGGCCACAGTCTGGGTTGCAAAGAGTTGGACACAACTTAGTGACTAACATACGCTGGACTCATGCCCAAGAGTGGGATCGGTGGCTCACATGGCAAGTCTATTTTTAGTTTTCTAAGGAATCTCCAGACTGTTTTCCATAGCGACTGCACCAACTTTTCAATCCCACCACCGCTATAGGAGGGCTCCCTTTTCTCCACACTGATGGATCACTTTAAAAGCTGAGAAGTAAGAAGCAAGCACAGAAGTCAAAGTGGAGAGAGGGAAGTGTTTGCTAATTTGCCTGCTCTGGGAGTTCTCACGGAGCTAGTGGCCAGCCAGGAGCTTCTGCTGCCTGAGTGAGTCTGAGCCCCAGGATGCAATTTGGGAGGAAACTTGCCCAGTCATGGCCATGGCCCTGAGACTCCAGTTCGTTCCCCGCTCACACCACTCTCCCTGTCCATGCTCTTTTTGGAAGCTGAGACTCACCAGCAGAGACAGGCTCCTAGGGAGACCTGTTAAGAAGGAACTCTTTCAAAGCCATTCCTGACTCTTGTCTTCCTTTAAACCCTAGGGTCTCACAAGATGAGTGATCCAACCCACACCCGCCCTCTAAATTTCTGCTGAATGGAATTGAGGTTTCCCTACATAATACTTGAAAAAGCACAGCCAGGAGATGAGTTTCACCTCCTTAATTAGAAACAGAGAGGAGCATCTGGAGAGTCAGAAGCTACAGGAATGAAGCTCTGTCACCAACAGGAGCAAAGGCACTGGGGTCCGCACCAGCTCAGGACTCAGGGAGGGTCCAAGAAGGGCGGCCGCGGATGAGTGAGTGCAGGAAGATGCCCGAAAGCCCTGGTTTCCTCTGGCTCACGTCCCCACTCACACCACCTGTGGGTCTGACGACCAAGACCCCCAAACTGCAGAGAGCTGTGTACTTACATGGCCATATTACCAGGTCCAACCAACTTACATGGTGTGCCCCATGCAGGGCCCCGTGGGACTCCCGGGCACAAGGCCTCTGTGTCCCCCGTTTTGATTACAGCAAACAGCCTTCATTCAGTCTCCATGACGTTAAGGTCCTGAGTGCCAATGGCAGATTCAAGCAGCTGTTAATTAGGGAAGGGAGTAGGTATGAGAGCTTCCCTGGTAGCTCAGATGGTAAAGAATCCACCCACAATTCAGGAGACTCGAGTTCAATCCCTGGGTTGGGAAGATCCCCTGGAGAAGGGCATGGCAACCCACTCCAGTATTCTTGCCTGGAAAATCCCATGGAATCCGGCAGGCTACAGTTCATGAGGTCACAGAGTCAGACATGACTGAGCAGCTAACACTTTGACTTTGATTTTTGGAGAAGTGAACCAAGGAGAAACAGTCAAGAGCAGCCCTGGGGCAAGATTCTGTTTCTCCATCAAAGGATACACACAGCAACACCTGTGAGCTTGTTTACAGAGACTGAAGCTGCTCCAGGTGGGAGAAGTTAACAATTAAGCACGGTATGCTGCCCACGAGTGTGTAGACCCCAGACCAGTTGGACCTGAAGGCTGATGATGCTGACTCCTACTTAGCTCACCACCAGCCCCTCAGAAGAATGTCCATGAGCTGATCACGCCCTCTTTGGACAATAAACCTTCTCACTATGTTCCTCAAGCTGGGATACGTGGTTTTGGGGACATGAGTCCTCTGTGTCTCCCTTTGCCTGGCAAAGCAATAAAGCTATCCTTTTCTTCTTCACCCAAAACTCTGTCTCCAAGATTCAGTGTGGCAAGGGTTCATAGTAATTCTGAGCTTTCAGAATCAGATGTAGGGCGTCTGAAATGTCACAGGTCCTCTTAAGACCTAATTCCCAACCATAGCCTTGCTGGTCACAGGCACCATATCACACTTATTCTTGAAAGCATCTCTCTCCACTCGGTCTTCTCCCACTCTTTGTGACCCCACAGACTGTAGCCCGCCAGGCTCCTCTGTCCATGGACTTCTTCAGGCAAGAATACCGGAGTGTGTTGCCATTTCCTTCTCCAGAGGATCTTCCTGACCCAGGGATGGAACCCAGGTATCCTGAGTCTCCTGGATTGCAGGCAGAAGCATAGATGACTTCTATCAAAGAAGCCTCCTTTTGCCTTAAAGCACTGTCTCTCAGATTCCTGTATTGCACACATTCAGGGATGATGGACGACTTCCGAATTCCTAACTATCCTAGGAGTGACACATTTCTCAGTTATTTACTCAAAAAAGAACTCTGATAAATGACCTCCTCTCAGGAATCACAGGTAGGTAATACTGGGAGTCACGTGGGTAGAGGTGTAAGAAGCACAAAATTAAAAGAAGAGAAGTGAGCCTGGGTCAGGAATTGTAAGGGAAAACAGTGAAAGCTGGGGAAAGAGGAATGGCGTGCAGAGCAAACAGTCCTTAGCTCAGTAATTGGGCCACCATTTAGAAGGCTGCCCATGCAGGAGACATACAAGATAGATGCAGTTTCGGTCCCTGGGTCAGGAAGATCCCCTGGAGGAGGGCATGGCTACCCACTCCAGTATTCTTGCCACTCCAGTATTCTTGCCTGGAGAATCCCATGGACACAGGAGCCTGGTGGGCTACAGTCCATGGGGTCACAAAGTGTTTGACAGAACTGGGTGACTAACATAATTCCAGGGAAAAGCTAAGAGCTGGATGGTTGTGAGGGTTAATTTCATGTGTCAACTTGACTGAGCCACGAGTTCCTGGTTATGTGGTCAGACTTTTTTCTGAGTGTGCTTGGGAGGGTGTTTTGGATGAGATGAACGTTTGAATTGGTGTAAAGCAGATTGTTCTCCCACTGTGGGTGGGCCTCACCCAGCCCAACCCATTGAGGGCCTGAACAGAGCAAAAGGGCTCACCCTCCCACAAGTAAGAGGAACGCCTCCTGCTTTGAGCTGAAACATTATTTTTCCGTCTTCTGTCTCAACTGGGTCTGGAATGTGTCGACCTCTGGACTAGAGCTAGGTCCCTGCTTTCCTGGGGCTCCTGAGGCTGGCTGCAGACCTGGGGACTTGAGAGCCTCCGTATGACATGAACCAGTTCCTTACACGCACACACGTGTGCACACACACACACACATGGTCTATTGGTTCTCTTTCTCCAGGGAGCCCTGACTAATGCATGGGTTTCTTCTCCTTTTGCGCTGTGCACGCTCAGTCACTCAGTGGTGTCTGGCTCTTTGCAAGCCAGTGGACTGCAGCCTGCCAGGTTCCTCTATCCATGGAATTTCCCAGGGAAGAATAATGCAGTCGGTCACTATTTCCTCCTCCAGGGGATCTTCCCAACCCAGGGATCGAACTCACATCTCATGCATCTCCTCCACTGGCAGGCAGGTTCTTTACCAATGAGCCACCTGGAAAGCCCCATTCTCTTTGAGTTTGGGGTCACGTTGGCCATCTTTTCTGCCATATGAAGAGAACCACTAAGTGTACCACCTCTTAAAGCTGTCCATACTGATTAGTAAGAAAATATCCCCTCAGGCACACTCACCCTCTAGCACCTTTGTGCTTTAGTCGAAGTCCCTTGCCACAGATCTAGGCATCCCCATGTCTGGGGAGCAAATAAATCATTTGGACAAATAAATCACAGTGGACAGCTGTGACCCCAGGAGTTGCCCATGACACCCACCCAGTGGCTCTGAGGGAACTCGGATTTCCTCTTAGGGACCTGGGGAAATGCTGCCGTGGGTGGCCTGGGCTTGGGCAGACACAAATATAAAGCGCATTCTCTCTCACAGAATAAAAGTTGCGAAAGGAGGGGGCCGGCAAATAATCCTGCCTCCCACCCACAGCATGAACCATCACCACAACCATCCTAACCAGTGATCAGAATATTTTCTGATGGGCAAGACCCCCAAGAACTCTGAACCACCATGGACTCAAGGTTTGGAAAGATTGAGGGCAAGACAGAGGTGAACAGAAGGACCACTTTTGTGGCCAAAAAATGTGGCTCTATGGTTTGGTCTCGGGGGGAGAAACATCTCTCCACCAAGAAACATCAGATGTTTCCTTCCACGGGGCTGGAAGTCTACCATTAGAAATGTTTCCCTTCAGATCAAGGCATTGCTGACTTCAGAATTGAAAACTGCCATTATCATGAAATTTTCATTTGCACTTCAGGGGACTAGAAGCTTTGGGTACATCATCTCAATCGGACTCATCAGATGGCTCGCGGAATTCCACACACTACACACGGGAAAGTCACACAAGTTGTCCTGACCATACAGAGTGGGGTGTGTCTCGGGGTCGATGACCAGATACCCAGCAGGTTCTCTGGCCTTGGCAGCTGGTGCCCTCAATGCCCAATTCCTGCCCTAACTTTACAGAATTGGGCATAACCCTCAGGGGGAATCCAACCTCTTACCTCCAGGGCAGGTGGGCTCACTTCCGCCCTTTGTGTTTTAGCAGAAAACAAGAGCGACCACCGCAACTGCCTGTCTCCCCAGCCCCAATCAAACTTCATGTAAGGAAAGAACAGAAAGTAAACAGCAAGTTGTTGTTAAAGCCTCAAAAAGAAAAAGAAGGGGGGAGGGGAAGTGGTACTGTGACCCGATCAGGATCTTACAACAGGGAGGAGATGCCCCACTCCCCACGTGGTCACGTCTAACCAGGAGCGTGTCCTTGGGAACACAGACGGACAAGCAGACCTCTGTCTTGGATCACTCTTCCTGGAGCCAGCAAGGTGCTCCTCCCCGACCCGTCTCCACGTGGCCCTGGACAGGCCCGATGGCTCTCCCCGGGGAGGACCGTGCCAGGTAAGCCGCAGCTGGAGGGGCTGGCCCCAGACAACCATGTGGCCAGGTCTCCCACTTTCTTCAAGAGCTGTTCAGTTCAGTTCAGTTCAGTGGCTCAGTCGTGTCTGACTCTTTGCGACCCCATGACGGCAGCGCGCCAGGCTTCCCTGTCCATCACCAACTCCTGGAGCTCAAGAGCTGTGAGCTGCTAAAATTACTGCTTCTAGTGCCAACCGCTCTGAGGCCCCATTTAAAAGTGCAACCACCCCTCCCCATGCAGGTGCTTCTGATCTCCTGTACACATCCTAAGTTTTTCCCGTGGCATTGATCACCTTCTAACATGCTGCAGACAAACACTCGCATACACACCTAGAAAGGTACATGTGTGTACTATATAGACTACCTATATAGTATGCTTTGTATACTGTATACCTACGTATAGGGTCGGCCAAAAAGTTCATTCAGGGTTTTGCAAGATGTCATGGAAAAACACAAACAAACTTTTTGCTGCTGCTGCTGCTAAGTAGCTTCAGTCGTGTTCAACTCTGTGCAACCCGATAGACGGCAGCCCACAGGTGGTGCTAGTGGTAAAGAATCCGCTTGCCATTGCAGAAAACGTAAGAGGCTAGAGTTTGATCCCTGGGTCGGGAAGACCCCCTGGAGAAGGGCATGACGACCCACTCCAGTGTTCTTGCCTGGGAAACGCCATGGACGGAGGAGCCTGGTGGGCTACAGTCCATAGGGTCACACAGAGTTGAACACACCTGAAGTGACTTAGCATGTATGCATATATACATGTGCACACATTACAGTATGTAGTATACATATAATGTGTATATGTACTGCTGCTGCTGCTGCTAAGTCACTTCAATCGTTTCCGCTTCAATCTGTGTGACCCCCATAGATGGCAGCCCACCAGGCTCCGCCGTCCCTGGGATTCTCCAGGCAAGAACACTGGAGTGGGTTGCCATTTCCTTCTCCAGTGCATGAAAGTGAAAAGTCAAAGTGAAGTCGCTCAGTCGTGTCCGACTCCTAGTGACCCCATGGACTGCAGCCCACCAGGCTCCTCCATCCATGGGATTTGCCAGGCAAGAGCACTGGAGTGGGGTGCCATTGCCTTCTCCGGCATGTGTACTACACAATCTTAATTATAGTTATATATATAAACTCATTATTCATTGAGTATTGTCTGCGTCTCCTAGAGGGTAAGCTCCGTGAAGGCAGGGAGCTTTGGCCTAGTTTTTCTCTGCTCTATTCCAGCCCTTAATTTGGTGCCTGGTGCAGCAAAATCATTCAGTAAGTATTTGCTGACTGATGAACACAGGCTTTAGGCATTTGGCCACATAAGGCATTAATGACACCTCTCAGTGTGCATCTTTACCTTAAGAGCTGCCGCGGCCCTTGGTGTTTTCAACATGTGGGATGAATGGTCCTGAGGGGATGAATGGAATACCGACACTGACGGTTTCTTGCTATTGTGACTCCCACAGCGACGGACTGGAGGGCTGTTGTAAATACTGAGAAGTTCAAGCTCCTCTCCTCCAGTCAGCTGTCCATTCACTCATTCATACTCCATTCAGTCATTCAGCAAATCTTCACATCCCTTCTACCTGCCAGAGCTGCATAAAGCAAGGCTCATCCAGAACAATCGCACATAACTTGGTCTCAAATTGGTGAAACCCTTCATTTTAAAATGCAATTTCAACGTTTTAAAAATTCATCAGGAAAACCAAGGAATGATGAACGTTGAGTACTAACTGTCCTCTTTGTTTGTTCTTCTGCAGTGATTCTGCTAATGGCACGTTGCTAGGTCTCCAGAAGGCTGTGGCCGTAGCACCTGTGTGGAGCCTGGGGTTCAGAACCCTGGGCTGGGAGCCAGCTCAGCGCCAGGTTCCCTGTCCTACTTAGAGACCTCAACTCCCAGCCTCCCTGTAAGATGTCCACATGATGAGAAGTGGGTGCACTCGGCGTTCCCTGAAAGAGCAGTGTTTAAGGTAGAATTCACACGACTGACTATTGGACACGATGCTGAGAGACGTGCAGAATGAGGGCCTCCCTGCAGAGATATGAGGTAGGACTCGAGGAAGTGCAGGATTTGGCAGGGGGCAGTTCCTAGGCAATGGCACCCCACTCCAGCACTCTTGCCTGGAAAATCCCATGGACGGAGGAGCCTGGTAGGCTGCAGTCCATAGGGTCGCGAAGAGTCGGACACAACTGAGCGACTTCACTTTCACTTTTCACTTTCATGCATTGGAGAAGGAAATGGCACCCCACTCCAGTGTTCTTGCCTGGAGAATTCCAGGGATGGGGAGCCTGGTGGGCTGCCGTCTATGGGGTCGCACAGAGTCAGACACAACTGAAGTGACTTAGCAGCAGCAGCAGCAGCAGTTCCCAGAGAAGCAAAAATTTTACCTTCGTGGTATTAATAATTAAAATTATGTCAGCATACACTCAAGTTACTTTACTGAACAGATGGCAAGTTCTCACGTTACCTCACTAAATTAATATTTTCCCTCCAAACAGTGGATGGAAATGACCCTCACATGAGGAAAAAGCCCATAGTGCCGGTTTCCCAGAGCAAGGAGATGGGCAGGGGTGAGGGGAGTTGCTGATGAGCCCTGTGTGGGGCTGCTGCGTTTGGCACCTGTTCCTATTTCCCCAAATATGAGGGTCACAAGAGATACCAGAACCACCAGAAAGGTTCATCTGTGCATCAGCAGGGCCTGGCCCAGGAAGAATCAGGGGATTTGAGAGGCTGAAAGCCCCTGGATGGGTGTGCTAAGTCACTCAGTCCTGTCTGACTCTGGGAGACCCCATGGACTCTGCCAGGCTCCTCTGTCCATGGGATTCCCCAGGCAAGAATACTGGAGTGGGTTGCCATGCCTGCCTCCAGGGGATCTTCTGGACCCAGGGATCGAACCCATGTCTCTTACAACTCCCGCGTTGGCAGGTGAATTCTTTACCACTAGTGCCACCAGGGAAAATGTCTTAGAAAAACCCCTATAGAAATGCAAATAGGTGGGCAGTGTCATTGAACAGAAATGACACTTAAGGGACTTATTTAATCAGATCAACCTCAACCACCAGCCAGCTGAAGTCCGGAAAGGTGTACGCTCGGTCTGGGAACAGAGGCAAGGAATTCCTACAAAACAGCAGGAAGAGCTGTGCCCACGTGCAGAGCGTGTGCGGTGTGGCGCGTGTTTCGTGTCACGCGCACTGCGTGCTGTGTGTGGAGACTGTGTGCTCCATGTGCTGTGGGAGCCTGCCCAGCGAGGAGGGGGAGGTGAAAGGGGCGAGGGTGGGGTCATGGGGGCCCCCCGGTCCCAGAGCCGTTCCAGCTCCAGGTAGAGGCTCGGGGTCCAGCCCCGGGCATGGTTTCCGGGCACACCTGCGGGGGAAGTGGGTGGGGAGCGGGTGTCCGGGCACCGGCCTTTGCCAGAACAGATGGCCTCGCAGGTGGTGACCAGTGCAACACTTTGCAAAACAAGCTTCGAAGGAGGCATCAAGCTGAGACGTGGGCGGTGGGAACAAACCAGCCACAGGACCACAGGTGGCCTCAGGCTCTGCACGGCGTTCACCCAGCGGGTCCGCTGGCGGCTCGGAGCCTCCGAGACCAGACCCCACAGCGTGTGTCCACTGCCTGCACCCCCAACCCACAACCCTCCTGCGCCCCCGCCTCTGCCCGTCCATTTCTGGGGTCGCCGTGATGGTCTCCTCTCCCCAAAATCCTTAACCTTCTCCCCTCCCTTCCCCAAAGCCACCTGTGTTCAAGGTGTCCCCCGGGATCAGGTTTCAGAGAAGGGTCCCTAACTGCCTCCGAAAGCCCAGCAGAAACATGACCTGACCTAAGAGGGAATGGGTTTTGCTGGAGGAGCTAGAAATGAGAGGAATTGCAAGTAAAGGCGGTCCTTTGGAGGACCTGAGACTTGGGCGGCATCTGTGCAGGTCCACGGGGTGCAGGGCTGAGACCCTGAGCCCAGAGCCTGGAGGCTCACCCGCTGGCCCCTCGGGGGTCCCCTGTCGTGTCTACTCAGACACTCACAGCGTGTTCCTGGAGGGTCTCGTTTTGCACATGTACCTCCCACTTCCCAGCACGTCTTCCCACCCACACCCAAACCCAGGAGGCAAAGGATGGACAGAGTAGAGGGTGCAGAGAAAGCCCAGTGTGCAGACTGCGTCCCGATGGCATCTTTCTGCAGGCTCTGTGTGGCCTCGGTTTCCACGGGGCGACTTGCCAGTCCTCAGAAGGAGGCGCTGCTCAATCCATGCCGCTTCGCTGAATGGAAGTGGCGTCCTGCTTGGGACCCTGCTGAAGCCACAGGGCCTCAGGGGCTGGGACCAAGAGCCTGGGAGGCCTCCAGACCAGCACTGATTTGGGGCGGGGAGGTGGAAATGTGGGTGGTGGCACCCACAGAAGCACGTGGCCGGGGTGAAGACGTAACCACCGCCCCAGGAACTGAAGCTGGGGACACGCTCTGGGAGCAGGAGCCGTAAGGAAGGTCTGCAGATTACTGAGATGCCCGGGTGTCTGCAGGGCTTCATGGTTGACCCTGGAGCCGCTCCATCACCTGTTCCGCCACAGGGTGCACGTTCGATCATAAGGTGTGGAGGGGACTGTCTGCAGAAGAAGAAAACACAGCCCTGGGGACAGACTCTGCCCTTCCCTGCCCCTCCATCCTCTTAGGATCTGACGGCCAGTGAGCTCAGTCATGTCAGATTCTTTGCAACCCTGTGGACAGTAGCCCACCAGGCTCCTCTGTCCATGGGATTTCCCAGGCAAGAATACTAGGAGTGGGTTGTCATTTCCTCCTCCAGGGGGTCTTCCTGACCTAGGGATCGAACCTGTGTCTCCTGCACTGGCAGGCAGATTCTTTACCGTCTGACCCACCAGTAAGCTGGGGGTGTCTTTGTATCTCTTAGATATCTCTTAGGTTCCCTTAGATATTCCCTGCCGTGGTCGTCGCCTGCACAGTTTCTCTTCCAATGCCTTCATGCAACTGCTGGAGGGGCTACGAATACACGGGGACCAGGACTGACCTGCCCTCTCCCTCGCGGCAGGAGGCTTAGGCTCCATGACGATGCTGTCCCCCAGCAGATGGCCCATCGGTGCGGCGGACAGATTGCTCCCCACCACCACCCGCCTTGGAGAGGGCCCTGAGCCGCTCCCAGGAACACATCACACCCTGGGCAGTTCTGTCTCGGGGACCTGAGTAAACAGTCTCCCTCACAGGCAGGCTCGTCCTCTGTCTGCCCTGCCAGCGGCTGGAAGAGCAATGTAAACATAGCCAGGGGAACCAGCGCACCCCACTGGCCTCAGCCAGGAGGGAGGGGACAGGAGGAGTAGGCTGACAGTGGAAAGTGAGGCGCTTGGTGGAGACCCTCCCCGAGGTCTGGCCCTGAGACCCTGAGGCTGGCCAGCTGCGCCTGTCTGTAACGAGAGGTCACTGCCATCCAGGGGGCTGAGTCAGGCCCAGGGACGGAGGGCAGAGGCAAGGGAAGGGGGGCTCTGACTGCGGGGCACCGAGTCACAGCTGGGTAGAGCTCTGGGGTGAACTCCGTCCCCCACGTTCACACTTTGAGGCCCCCACCTCCAGATCACACAGTGTGACTCTATTGGGAGGAAAGGAAATGAAAGGGACTTCGCTCAGTCATGCCCAGCTCCTTGCGACCCCATGGAATATAGCCTGCCAAGCTCCTCCGTCCATGGGATTTTCCAGGCAAGGGTACTGGAGTCGGGTGCCATTGCCTTCTCCAGAGGATCTTCCCAACCCAGAGATCAAACGCGGGTGTCCCACATTGCAGGCAGATGCTTTGCCGTCTGAGCCACCGTATCTCCTCTACTGGGAGATACGGCCTTTAGGCCTTTAACGAGGTGACAAGGTTACAATCAGGTGTCAAGGTGGGCCCGCATGACGGATGGCCTTTCAGGAGGAGGAGCCAAGGACACAGACCACACGCGGGACGACCCGGTGAGAAGGTAGCCACCCGCAAGCGGAGAGAGAGGCCTCAGGAGGAACTAAACCTGCAGACAGCTTGATCTGAGGCTTCCAGCCTCCAGAGCTGTGAGAAGCCCTCCAGCTTTGGCCCTCTGCTGCAGCAGTCCCCCTCAGGCTGACTCCTGCCCGCGGTCCCCTCAAGTACCCAGGGCAGCTTTCTTGGGGGGCAGATAAAACTCTGCCTGAAACTCTCTACGGTGGTATAGTGGTGGTGGTTTAGTCACTTAATCGGGTCCAACTCTCTGCAACCCCATGGACTGTATCTGCCAGGCTCCTCTGTCCCTGGGATTCTCTAGGCAGGAATACTGGGGTGAGTTGCCATGCCCTCCTCCAGGGCATCCCTCCAACCCAGATACATGCCCAGGAGCGGGACTGCTGGCTCATATGGCAACTCTGTTTTTGTTTTTAAAGGACCCTCCATGCGGATCTGCATGGTGGTGGCACCAATGTACATTCCCAGGAGTGGTAGGAGGGTCCCCTTTCTTCCACACCCTCTCCAGCATTTATTATTTGTAAACTTTTTAATCACGGCCATTCTGACAGGTGTGAGGTGGTGCCTCATTGTCCCTTTGATTTGTAAGAAATGCTCCCTACATTTAAGGTAACTAAATGAGCTTGTTTTTCCAAGATAGGAGCATCTTAACTCCTGGGGCCCTGGAACAAGGCTTAAGTGATTCCTGTCCCTCTTTCATGTGGTTTGGGTGATAAATTATTTGGTAAAGTTACACTTCTGAGTGTTACATTATTAAGTTAGTAATACAAACGAATAGATCCTTGTAGATACTTTCTGGGAACAAACAGTTTCATTTCAGCAGGTGAGGGAATGAAGCAAATGATGTTAATCATATTTAAGCAGAAATATATGTTCTTCTGGACTTCCCTGGTGTCTCAGATGGTAAAGAAACTGCCTGCAATGCAGGAGACCCAGGTTCGATCTCTGGGTTGGGAAGATCCCTGAAGAAGGAAATGACAACCCACTCCAGTACTCTTGCCTGGAGAATTCCAAGGACAGAGGAGCCTGGTGGGCTACAGTCTGTGGGACCGCAGAGTCGGACTCGAATGAGCAACTAACTTTCACAGTCATTTTCAGATGGCCTTCTGGAATTCCCTTACTTTTTCTCTGATCCAACGGATGTTGGTAATTTGATCTCTGGTTCCTCTGCCTTTCCTAAACCCAGTTTGTACATTTCAAAGTTCTCAGTTCACATATTGCTGAAGCCTGAGCGACTGAACTGAACTGAAGCTTGAAGGATTTTGAGCATTACCTTGCTAGCATGTGAAATAAGTACAATCTCTTTTTCCATTAGGTCATTAGGTGTTTTATTGTAATTGAGTTTCATGTAAATCCCTCTGCATTCAAGAAGACAAAGCCCTCTTTCCTGGGAGGTTCATGGACAAGACCAGTTTCCTTCAGAGCCTTTGGGGTCTTCTCTTGGGTCACATAGTAGCAGATCTGCTGCTGCTGACAAGTGTGATTGGTCGTGTCCGAGTCTTTGCGACCCCATGAACTGGAGCCCGCCAGGCTCCTCTGTCCATGGGATTTTTCCAGGCAAGAATACAGGAGTGAGGAGCCGTTTCCTTCTCCAAGTAGCAAGTCAGAGCTGGAATTTTTGTCTTTACCACCCTTTTGGGAGAGTTCAACATCAATTTTTCTTTCTTCGGGAGTATGGGTGGGATGCCGTGATTTTCCTTTTTGTTTGCTGATTAGCTTTTGGTTAAATATTTGAAAATTAATGGCAGAGAACTGTTATGCCCGAGTCGCGAAATCTCCCAATGACCACCAGGTAGCCAATATCCGATGCAAAAGCAAGAGGGTCTTTATTACCAAGCTTGAGCTGGGGCTCCCACCATTACTGATGCAGAGGCTATAGGGAGGAGCCCCGGGTTTTGGGTTACATTGCTTATATAGGGAATGTTCATGAAAAAAAAAGAATTTCTAGGTAGGGGGACGTCTGATTCGTCACTTTCTTTCGAAGGGTTGTGTGTTGGTTTCTGATTGGTCCCTATTACCTAGGTAGACCACAAGCTCCTGAACGTTAAGTCAGGAGATTCTGGTCTGGGGTCCGATTGGCTCGTGGGTGGTGGGGTGAGGTCAGGGGATTTCCAAAGGCTCTTTTCCCGGAACCTTACAAAATGGAATTTTTCTGTTAACAAAATGTAGTAACTTAGATTCTTCAGGAACCAGAGATAGCAGGTCTCACCCTGATAGACTCCAGGTGTAGGAAGTGCGCTTCTCTTTGGTCCCTCTAGAAAAGAAAGGAAAGGAAAGATCCAAACTTCTAAGCTTAAGCTCAGACATAGAATGTGTCTGTTTCTCCCTTTGCTTCTTTTTCTTGCCCCTGCTTTTCCTTTGCTTCTTTACTTCTTGATGACTTGTGGGCCATGGGCCTTTGTCTTAGCCCATTTGGGCTCCATTAATAAAATACCATGACGGGTGGCTTGTAAACACAGATATTTATTTCTCACGGTTCTGGAGGCTGAAGTGCAAGATCAAGGCACCAGCACATTTGGTGTTCAGTGAGAGCTGTCTTCCTGGTTCATGGGCCTTCTCTCCATGTCCTCACATGGCAGAGGGACAAATGGACTTCCCTGGACTTCTGTAATGAGGTCACTGACCCCACTAATGAGACTCTGCCCTCACTACCTAATCACTTCCCAAAGGCTCGGCCTCCAAATAGCCATCACATCATATCAAGTTTTCAGCATATGAGTGATGTGAGTGTTGGACAGACATAAACACTCAGTCCATAGCAGCCTGTGTGCAGGTTCCTCCTGAGGAGTTGAAAACCATTAAAAGCTGCTGTCCTGCCAATTTCCCTCTGCTGTGCCAAATTGCAGAGGAGGAATAAGGTCGGGTTTACATCAGCTCTGAGTAGAGGGAACAGCCTTGGGCAAAAGGCTACAGACTGGAAGGCAGGCCCAGAAGCCGATGCTTCTCGACTATATAAGGCAGTGAAGCCAGCAGAGAACAAGGGACATGTCTCCCTGGTGATGAATGGCCCCAGAGCACTCAGACCTGCAGCCAGCTGGCGTGAGAGATGGGCTTGGACAGAGAGGCTAAGCATTACTAAAAGGGAAGCAGTTTTCAGAATGCGGAACATAATGTTCTAAGGAACTATTTGATACCTATGAACTGAACTAGAAATTGAAGAACGAGGCTGTCCACAAGTAGGTAGGAACTCTTCAAAAGCAATAAATACCTTGGGTGGGGGACAGGAGAGGGGACGGTTGTCGATCATGTGACCACAACACCAGGAGGAACTGAGTTCAAGACCCAGCAAGAAGATGCATTCAGTGCAATTTTACACAGTTTAACCCGGCTTCAACTTCTGCCAGTGCACAACTCCATAATTGTTAGTAACGCTGCAGAGATGAGCCATCATTACCATAATTTAGTCGGAGCACATTTCCTGTCTCTAAAAACTTTCCAGGAGCCCATCTGCAGTCAATCAACACTCCCATCCCAATAACCCCCAGTCTGTGCTCTGTCTCTATAAATGTACATTTAATACAGAGTATTCACTGACTTTGGAATAGGAAATGGCAACCCACTGCAGTCTTCTTGCCTGGAAAATTCTATGTACAGAGGAGCCTGTGTTATGCCCAGAGTCTAAGTCCCCAAAACTGAGAGAATAAGACGTCCACAGCAATGCAAAAGCATAAAGGGGTTTATTGCTAACTCGAGTTAGGGCCCAGGACTCATCCAGCACAGTGGAATCCGACAAGAGCCCCGAGCTCTGAATCACATATACTTTTATACAGACGGTTCTTTGTTTCTGTAACAGGATAGCTGTTTGGTTAAACCGTACACAAGCACAGGACTTTTAAACCTCGCATCTCTATCTGGATTGGCTCGGGTCTGGCGCGGGCGGGGGGCTACAGGGATTTTTCTGATTGGTCTAGCTACACTGCCTGTGGGAGTTCCCAGTGCCTCAGCTTTCCTAGAGACTAAACCTCAGGCCTAGCCTGCCCCTTAGAGCCTGTCCTGGCTCCAGTTTGGTCCTAACACCTGGTGGGCTACAGTCCATGGGGTTGCAAAGAGTTGGATATGACTGAGCATACACACCCGCACACATTCACTGGCTTGTTAATGTTAACATTTACCCATCAATCCTAAAGGACATCAGTCCTGAATATTCACTGGAAGGACTGATGCTGAAGCTGAAACTCCAAGACTTTGGCCACCTGATGCAGAGAGCTGACTCATTGGAAAAGACCCTGATGCTGGGAAAGATGGAAGATAGGAGGATAAGGAAATGACAGAAGATGAGACAGTTGGATGGCATCACTGACTCGATGGACATGAGTTTGAGCAAACTCTGGGAGATAGTGGAGGATGGGGAAGTCTGGCATATTGCAGTCCATGGGGTCGCAAGAGTCAAACACAACTGAGTGGCTGAACAACAACAAATTGCCTGGCTTCTTTCACTTAGCAAAACATTTTAAGATTCATCCACGTTGTAGTGTATACCTGTAGTTCATTCTTTTTTGAAGAAGAAGAAGAAGAAATTTGACTTGTTCTCAGCTTGGGGCTGTGATGAATAAAGCTACCATAAACATTCACATACATAGGTCTTTGTGAAGACATACGCTTTCTTTTCTTTCAAGTAAATTCCTAGGAGCCTCATGGGAATTTTAGTGGGTGCGAAATGGCTTTGATTTCACTTCCCTAAAGATTAATTATTTAGCATTCGGCGTCCTTCCCGTGTCCTTCTTAGCCATGCATGTGTCTTCTCTGGAGAAATGTCTACTCAAGTCTTCTGCTCACTTTTGAGTTGGGTTCTTTGTGGTTATGACTGAGTTGCAAGTGTTCTTTATGTATTCTGCAGGCCAGTCCTTCATTAGACGTTTGATCTGCAAATATTTTCTCACAGTCTGTTACTTACTGTTAACTTTCTTAATGATGTGCTTTGAAGTACAGAAGTTATTAAATGTAGGGGATCTTCCCAACCCAGGGATCGAACCTGCGTCTCCTACATCGGCAGGTGGATTCTTTACCACTCTGCCACCTGCGAAGCCCTGTTAAATATGAGAACTTACATTTTAAAACTTACGTATAGGAAGCTGGGGGCTATTACTAATCTCTGCTGTCTCTCTGCCTTGGGTTTGATTACTTTCTTTTTTATAAAAATTTATTTACTTATTTTAATTGGAGGATAATTACTTTACAATATTGTGATGGTTTTTGCCATACATCAGTATGAATCAGCCACAGATACACTTGTGTCCCCTCCATCCTGAACCCCTTCCTACCTCCCTCCCCACCCCATCCCTTCAGATTGTCACAGAGTGCCTTTGGGTGCCTTCTTTATATATGAAACTTGAGCTGGCTATCTATTTTACATATGGTAATGTATATGTTTCAACGCTATTCTCTCAAAGCATCCATGGTTTCATCCACATATATAAAAAATATATCTATATTAACCAAAGTAAGCAGTTCCCTCTATTAAATTCCTCTGGTTAAGAACTACAGGAAGTTTCTTTGACCCTGATTGGACCCTGGCTAACACACATAAAAGTCCTGAAACTTTATTTGCCCCTAATAATGGCTCTTTCATCATGAGGTTTTTCTGCCAAGAACGATCTCTCCAATTCCTTAGCCCCACCCTTGACACACACCATTGACCAAGCAAACTTTTATTCATTATTGAGATTGCAGACCCAAAGTCACTTTCTTCATGTATCTTCCCTGGCCTCCACCCCCAGTCTAGATCAGGTTTCTTTTTCTTCCAGAAACATCAGCTCTAGGAGAAAAGGACTCTTCCCCTCATTATCATTTTCCCCACCACTCAACATAGTGCCTGGTACACCGTTCAAGTTCAATAAACTGGTTTGAATGCTTGAATGTGGCAGAAGTTCAATGGGTTTCTGAACTTTACACTTCATATTTTAAGAAGATCAAAACGAGGGTGAGAGCTGTTGAAAAGAAGAGAGCTGAACAGATTGACTTAATGAAGTAAAAGGAATTCTCTCTGGGGAACAGGTGCTGTTCTCAAGTTGAATGATGAACAGACTCTGGAAAGCCAGGATGACAGGTGTTTTGAAAGACCTGGGACTCCAGACATCAGGGGAGAAAGCAGCTACTCAGGAGCCTGACTGGGACCCCCAGTTATGCTGATAAGAGAGGAATGAGATATGAGTGAGGGTGTCCCTGTGGCAGGAAGCTCGGGACTGGAACCAGGATGCCTGGTGGGAACGTTCAAGTTTTTCCTCTTTCCGTTTGGAACCTGCCTCTGTTATGGACCGAATGTAAGTGTCTCCACCAGATTCCTGGGCTGAAGCTCTGCCCCTAGGGTGGCTGTATTTCAGAAGTAATTAAGATTAAATGAGGTAGAGAGGTGGGGCTCTGATCTGATAAGATCAGTGTCCTTATGTTGTAGGAAGGAGGACCCTTCAAGGGTCAGAGCATGGGCTCTTGTCTAACACTCAGGAATGATTGTTGGAGGAGACACACGAGCTGACAAAGCAAGAGACTACTGGGAAGGGGCTCCCGGGTGAAGAACAGAAGGCTAAGGGAACCCAGGAGAACTGCTTCGCCATGTGGCTCGAAGTCTTGGGTTTTATGGCGATCAGATTAGTTTCTGGGTTGTCTCTGTCCAATTGTTCTGACTCAGGGTCCTTCCTGGTGGTGCATGCATTGCTCAGCCAAGATGGAGGCCAACGAGAGGGATTCTGGGAGGTGGTCAGACACAGGACGTCTCCTTTTGACCTTTCTCAAACTCCTCTGGTGGGTGGTGGCTTATTAGTTCCGTGTTCCTTACCAGGACCTCCTGTCATAAAACAGCTCACGCAAATGCTTACTGTGGTGCCTGGCCAGGGTGGGCGGTTTCAGTCGGTGTGCTTCCCCTAACATGTAAAAGAAGAAACAGCAGAGAGCTCTCTCTCCATCCCCCATTCCCCACCCCCACGGGCACACACAGAGCAAGGGCCACGTGAGGGCAGGGAGAATGTGACCCTCTGCAAACCAGAAGCAGAACTCTCGCCAGAAAGTAAACCGGACAGAACCTTCATCTTGGACTCCTAGCCTCCAGCACTAAGAGAAACTAAGTCTCTGTTGCTTAAGCTGAGGAAGGAAAAGAAGCAGGTTGCCCGGACTGAACTAACTCCATCTTGAAAGGAAACTCCATCTTACACTTGTGAGGAACTCTCGACTACATATCTGGTAACCATGGAGATAACATACCAATGGCCAAGCAAGCCTCCTGGATGGATAAACACCAGACCAGGCTGACCTCCTACCTAAACTCCCTGGAGCCAAGAAGAATTCAATAACCCACTATGTATCAAACATTTCCTGTCATCTTAAAGGAGCCATTGATGCGGGCTGCACTGCCCGGCCTGGTGACCTTCAGAGTGGGAGTCCTGTCTGTCACGTAATTGTATCTCTTTCTGACATTTTCCAGAGTAGACTTGAGAAAATTGGGGACATGGGCTTGGGCACGTACATTTTGGGTGTAAAAGGTGGTCTCAAAAATCAGTCAGGGTCCCTGGCTAAGAGGCCACTCTGCCTCAGGCCCGCCGGTGGGATAAACTGCACTCCACTGTCTGCACCGTCCTTCTGAGGGAGTTTGTTTCCCGGGGTGTTTGGCTACAACAAAGCCAAGCAGTTCATTGTATTTTAAGGCAGTCCTAGATTCAATCGATGGCTGGATTCAATGAGGGAGGGAGTTTGTGTCTTTGCTTGAGTGACAAAGTGAGGAGAAAAAAAGAGCATCCTGCCGGATAAGGACGACAGTGGCTCACGGACACAGGGTGTTTAATAAGCCCGGGGTCCTGGGCTAAGTGCTTTGTGTGCGCAGTTGCTCAGTCACATCCAGCTCTTTGCGGCCCCATGGAGCCCTCCAGGCTCCTCTGTCCATGGAATTTTCCAGGCAGAATACCAGAGTGGGTTGCCATTTCTTCCTCCAGGGAATTTTCCAAACCCAGGGATCAAATCTTCATCTCCTGTGTCTCCTGCATTGCAGGCAGATTCTTTACCACGGCACCACGTGGGAAGCCCAAGTACTTTACATGTATCAGCGTGATTAATTCTCACAACAACCCAAAGCGATGGGATCAGGAAGTAAGGCGCAGGATGACGGTCACCCAGTTAGTCCACAGTGGAGCTGGGGTCCACACCCAGGCATCTCCCATACTGCACTGACTCTCAGAAGCACGAGCCAGATGTGGGCAGGTCAGAGGGCAGAGCGGAAATCAGACACTAGGAGCAGGACTTTGGAACTTGAGGTGACTAGTGACCCAGTCCTTCTACCTCTGATTCTGCTGTTTTCTGAGACAGGTTTGGGATGAGTAGAAAGTGTCAGTTTCTTTAGGGTGTGCCGAAAGGCAACTTTCTCTGTCCCTTCTCTATTCATCTCCAGCAGCAGCTGTGGAAATCAATGAAGACCAACCAAATGAGAACAAGCAAGGGCTCTTCATTCAGAGGCTGCTCCCATCTCTTGTGTTCGGCAGAGAATCAAAGGTAGATGGGGGAGCAGGACGGCTTCACGGTGGGAGAAGGAGCCTCAGAGGCACTCAGATAGAGGCTATGGGGCCAGGAGCTGTGGGCGGGCCAGCTGGAAGCGGGGAAGGTCCTGTATGATTAGTTGGGGGTGTGTATTTAGACTTCTCTGTTTGGTTTAGAGAAGCTGGAAGATAGTAATCAAGTCCTAGTCATTTCGGGCAGATTGCTGTAGAGGCTCTCTGTTGGTTTCTTGAGCTGGTTGCTAGAGATAGTGTTCTGTCTTCCTGCAAATCTGACTTATGGATAGTGGGCTGGCTTCCTGGGCTACTATTGACCATCTGGTGATGCCCATATGTAGCGTCTTCTTTGGTTATGCCAAAGCCTTTGACTGTGTGGATCACAACAAACTGCGGAAAATTCTTAAAGAGATGGGAATACCAGACCACCTGGCCTGTCTCCTGAAATCTATACACAGGTAAAGAAGCAACAGTTAAAACCGGACATGGAAAAACAGACTGGTTCCAAATTGGGAAAGGAGTACGTCAAGGCTCTATATTGTCACCCTGGTTATTTAACTTCTTTGCAGAGTTCATCATGTGAAATGCTGGGCTGGATGAAACACACGCTGGAATCAAGATTGCTGGGAGAAATATCAATAACCTCAGATACGTAGATGACACCACCCTTACGGCAGAAAGAGAAGAACTAAAGAGCTTCTTGATGAAAGTGAAAGAGGAGAGTGAAAAAGCTGGCTTAAAGCTCAACATTCAGAAAACTAAGATCATGGCTTCCAGTCCCATCACTTCATGGCAAATAGATGGGGAAACAGTGGAAACAGTGTCAGACTTAATTTTGGGGGCGCTCAGAAATCACTGCAGATGGTGACTGCATCCATGAAATTAAAAGATGCTTGCTTCTTGGAAGAAAAGGTATGACCAACCTAGACAGCATATTAAAAAGCATACCACTTTGCCAACAAAGGTCCGTCTAGTCCAAGCTATAGTTTTTCCAGTAGTCATGTATGCATTTGAGAGCTGGACTATAAAGAAAGCTGAACTCCAAAGAACTGATGCTTTTGAACTGTGGTGTTGGAGAAGACTCTCGAGAGTCCCTTGGACTGCAAGGAGATCCAACCAGTCCATTCTAAAGGAAATCAGTCCCGAATATTCATTGGAAGGACTGATGCTGAAGCTGAAGCTCCAATACTTTGGCCACCTGATGTGAAGAACTGACTCACTAGAAAAGACCCTGATGCTGGGAAAGATTGCAGGTTAGAGGAGAAGGGGCTGACAGAGGATGAGATGGTTGGATGGCATCACCAACTCAATGGACATGAGTTTGAGTAAGCTCCAGGAGTTGGTGATGGACGGGGAGGCCTGGCATGCTGCAGTCCATGGAGTTGCAAAGAGTGAGCAACTGCACTGACCTGAACTTCCTGGGGCACTGTAGCTAACAGATTGGGCTCCTGGGCTGACTGCTGAAGATTTGGTCAGAGTTCTAATTTTGTATGAGCTTTCCAGGTGGCACTAGTGGTAAAGAATCACCCTGCCAATGAAGGAGATTTGGGGGTTGGGAAGATCCCCTACAGGAAGAAATGACTACCTATTGCAATATTCTTGCCTGGGAAATTCCATGGACAGAGGAGCCTGGCAAGCTACAGTGGGGGTCGCAAAGAGTCAGAGGCAACTAAGCACACATGCACACTAATTTTATGTATGGTCCTGCCATTGTTCATTTGTATATTCAATTTCTCAGTGCTAAAGGAAAAGAGCTATCATTGGAGATGTCGATGTCCACCAGCATCTTTTGCCTCTGGTGGGGAAAAACTCCTTAAATCAGAAGCTTTTAGCCAAGACTGTGCATGAGGACCACCTAGGCGCTGAAAGGAGGTGCTGATCCTCAGGGGCTGCCCCAGATGGCCTATGTCAAAGTCTCTGAGTACAGATGGCTCAGTCCCCAGTAGGTTCTAAAACCTGTTCTGTTGATTCA
>NW_024070202.1:115335067-115417410 GCF_014754425.2 Oryx dammah | reverse complement strand
CTGCTTATTTAACTTCTATGCAGATTACATCATGAGAAACGCTGGACTGGAAGAAACACAAGCTGGAATCAAGATTTCTGGGGAAAATATCAATAACCTCAGATATGCAGATGACACCACCCTTATGGCAGAAAGTGAAAGGAACTAAAAAGCCTTTTGATGAAAGTGAAAGAGGAGAGCGAAAAAGTTGGCTTAAAGCTCAACATTCAGAAAACGAAGATCGTGGCATCCAGTCCCATTACTTCATGGGAAATAGATGGGGAAACAGTGGAAACAGTGGCAGACTTTATTTTGGGGGGATCCAAAATCACTGCAGATGGTAACTGCAGCCATGAAATTAAAAGACGCTTACTCCTTGGAAGAAAAGTTATGAGCAACCTAGATAGCCTATTCAAAAGCAAAGACATTACTTTTCCAACAAAGGTCCGTCTAGTCAAGGCTATGGTTTTTCCTGTGGTCATGTATGGATGTGAGAGTTGGACTGTGAAGAAGGCTGAGCACCGAAGAATTGATGCTTTTGAACTGTGGTGTTGGAGAAGACTCTTGAGAGTCCCTTGGACTGCAAAGAGATCCAACCAGTCCATTCTGAAGGAGATCAACCCTGGGATTTCTTTGGAGGGAATGATGGTGAAGCTGAAACTCCAATACTTTGGCCACCTTATGCGAAGAGTTGACTCATTGGAAACGACTCTGATGCTGGTAGGGATTGGGGGCAGGAGGAGAAGGAGACGACCGAGGATGAGATGGCTGGATGGCATCACTGACTCAATGGATGTGAGTCTGAGTGAACTCTGGGAGTCGGTGATGGACAAGGAGGCCTGGCGTGCTGCGATTCATGGGGTCACAAAGAGTCGGACACGACTGAGCCACTGAACTGAACTGTGTAACAGGCTCCCTAATAGGCTGATGCTGTAGGTTCTCTGGACACACTTTTGTTGCTCAGCCGCTCAGTCCTGTCCGACTCTGACTCCACAGACTCCAGCACCCCAAGCTTTCCTGTCCTTCACCATCTCCCAGTGTTTACTCAAATTCCTGTCCATTGAGTCTGGTGGTGCATGCCATACTTTACATACAAAGAACCAGCATTTGGCTCAGAAAAGGAATAAGTAAAGGGCAGTTATGGATGCAGAAGGACAACCTGCTCCAATATGCTTGCCTTGGAAATCTCAGGGACAGAGGAGCCTGGAAGGCGACAGTCCCAGGGGTCGCAAAGAGTCAGACACAACTGAGTGATTAACACTTTCACTTTTGTCGTGGTTGAATCTTTCCACTTACTGGGACACTCTATCTGAAGCTGCTATAACCAGTGAGACGTGGAAAAGTCAGCTGGGGGTGGTGTATCTGGAGACTGAATTTTGTCTCTGGAGAAAAAGAAGAAAAAAAGCTGAATATTTTCTTGGGTGTGTAGCATCAACTTTCCAAGCCTCAACTTCCTAATATATTATACAAGTGATTTGTACTAGATAATCTTTTTTCTTTATTGAAGTATAGTTGATTCCCAGGTGGCGCCAGTGGTAAAGAACCCATCTGGCAATGCAGAGATGCAAGAGACGTGGGTTTGATCCCTGGTCGGGAAGATCCCCTGGAGGAGGAAATGGCAACCTGCTCCAGTATTCTTGCCTGGAGAATCCCACAGACAGAGAAGCCTACAGTCCAAGGGGCCGCAAAGAGTGGGACACGACTGAGCACACACCTCCTCGTAGTGGATTTACAATGCAGTGTCAGTTTCAGACATACAGCAAAGTGATTTGGTTATACATACATGCATATATGATTTTTCAGATTCATTTCCCTTATAAGTTATCATACAGTATTGAGTATCATTCCTGAAATAATCTTATAGAATAAAAATTGTGGTAATTAATATTTTAATGCTTGCTATGTGCATAAAATATGCTAGCTTTTTGCTATGAGATGTATATAAGACAATGAAAGCAATCTTTGTAGAATTTGCCAGATTAAATACAGGACAACCAGTTACGTACCAGATTATTAACAAACAAATGACCGGTTTAATTATGCCCCATGCAAAATCTGGGACATAACTGTACTAAAAAAGGATTCACAGCTTATCTGAAACACAAACTTAACAGCGCATCCTGTATTTTTATCTATTAAGCCTAGCAACCTGAAAAGGTCTTAGACTCATTGCACAGATGAGGAGACCAGGTACTAAGTGGAAGAGTCGGTATTTGAAGACACACAGTCTCCCTCTTAAGCCCAGGCTCCTGGTTGCTGGGCTCACCTTGTTTGGATGCTAATACTGGTGAGACTTAGTCTTACCACCACAGGACCGGAGGCAGCAGAGGAAAACAGGAGCTTTACCTGCCCGAAGGCATTGACACGGAGGTCTGTCTTGTTCGTGACTTTGTTTATCAGCCTTTCCTTGTCTGTAAGGGGTCAGCCTCCGTGCCCGACTTTCTTGTAGCAATGATCAGGATGGCACTGATGCAGTGTCAGCGCTGGTGGGTCTGGGTATCACTCCATCTCTCTTTAGTCCTTCATCTGCCATTTTGGAGGAGAAGGGAATGGCAACCCACTCCAGAGTTCTTGCCTGGAGAATCCCATGGACAGAGGAGCCTGGCAGGCCATGGTCCATAGGGTCTCGGAGAGTCAGACACGACTGAAGCTACTAAGCACCCGCTCCATTTTGGAAGGGGTGCCCTCCTCCTGAGTTTTGTTGCGTGCTGAGTACAGTATGATCCTTTTAGTTTGGGGAATTTTTACTTACCATCTTGGAACGTGTGGTTTTCCCCTGAATTGACTTCCTTTAGTCGATGTGTGTCTTCTGTTGTGTAAAGGAAACCCCAGGGTGCTGACATTTCTCTGAGACCCTGTATCCGGCATCCTATTCCACTCACATTCAGTGCCCCGACCCTCATGCTAAATGAACACAGATGGCACCCTCAGTTCCCAAAGTCATTGCTTGGAGGACCTTGTCTTCCTCACTTTGCTTCTCCCCTGGTTTCTAGAAGAGACCTTACCCCAGTGCTCAGGTCTCCAGTTTCTTCTGGAGAAATAGACAGGTCTGGAACTCATGGTCTAGATGAGGGAAGATGCCAGCCCTTCTGTGAACTTACTCTGGCTGTCCCCTTACAATAAGCCCCAGGTGAGGGTGACCTCTCCTCTTCTTCTGTTGTTATAGGAGGCTCTGTGGGAATGTGGACAGCCTTAGGGCTTGCCTTTCTTTCTGGTCATCTCAACAAGCTCTTCTCCAACCACCCCATATTTGGAAGAATCCCTCAGCCTTGGATTAAGAGCCCAGGTCCTGACAACATGGTGGCTGATTTGACCTTGCTTCCTGCCTCCAGTAAGTGTACCTTAGCCATATCCCTTGTGTGGGGGCTTCACACATCTATGAATGTGCTTTGTAAACTCTGATACACCCTAAGTTCTGTTCACTAGATCTCTGTCTTATGCAGTCAAGACAGCCATTGCCAGGCCCCTGCAGGACATCTCAGGGTCATTGAAAATGGGGTTTTGTAAAAACTTAGTGGTCAGGTCAGGACCTGGGATACCAGACTGTATTCTGCCAACAGGCGGACAAAAGGCAGACCTGCCTCTCGCCTCCCCCATGACACAACAGCACCAAATATTTTACGCCCATTATTGCCTAATGATGAATGAAAAAACAAACCAAGAGAAAATCTCCTGCTTCGAGAATTATTTGGCAAAGATTGAGACCCACTCTTCTAAACTGGATACAAACCATCATGTCTGAAGTTAATTGGGACGGCATCTGTGGACAGTCGATTTTAAAAGCGACCAATATCATTTTCAAAATAAAACCCTCAAAACCTTCAAATTAATTATTCATCTATTTTGTCCACCAGCCATTTCCTCCAACTGCACCAGCTTTCCATAAAGTGAACAGGAAGCAGAGGTTCACCACAATGGATTATGGCTAAAGGGGACAAAAAAGCAAAAACTGGTCCACATTTATGAGGAAGGGAGGAAGGGAGACCAGAGCAAGCCACAAGCCAGGTGGTGAGAGGATGCACCAGGAGTGAGTTACAGGGAAATCCCAGAGAAGGCAATCCTGGGGGGAAGGAAAAGCCTACAAGGAAACCCAGTGAGATGGGGGTGTCCCAGATGGGGAGCAGAGAATGATTGTTTAAGTAAATTCCAACCGGCAAATCAATGGTCCATGTCAGGAGTCTGGCACTGAATTTGAGTCTGTCTTGGAGTCATAAAGACATCCCATGCGTGTGTGCGTGCTCAGCCACTTCAGTCATGTCCAACTCTTTGGGCAACAGGATGCTCTGTCCACGGGACTCTCCAGACAAGAACACTGCAGTGGATTGCCACACCCTCCTCCAGAGCATCTTCCTGACCCAGGGATCAAACCCAGGTCTCCTGCATTACAGGTGGATTATTTATCCCTGAGCCACCTGGGAAGCCAGATGGATACGCACTGCTATACAAAATAGACAGTCAGTAAGGACCTACTGTATAGCACAGGGAACTCTACTCAATACTGCGTAATAACCTGTATGGGGAAAGAATCCAAAAAAGAATAGACAGCTGTATGTGTATAACTGAATCACTTTGCTGTACTCTTGGAACCAACACAACGTTGCAAATCAACTCTACTCCAACACATGAGAAATTTTTTATAAAAAAAGAGGAACCTATGGCATCTTCTGTGCTGACTGGAACTATTGCAACGTATTTGGGTGTGTGGCCAGGAGCAACATAATGTTGGAAGAGGTGGGGCAGAGAGGCGAGAATAACTGAAGTACAGACATTTTTGAGAAAAAATATGACATCAAATATAATAAAAGTACTTTAGCCAGCAGCATGCACTTCTGTTTTTGAAGGTACCATAAGTCTGATGGCAGGAATGTGTGAGCCTTTGAAGTTCTTCAACATAAGCAACCCAAACAATGGTGTTAAACTTGCCTTTTCAGTATTATATGAATCCTCTAAATTTTGATTGTGTGTTTTCCAAAGTCATGTGAAAGCTTTTTTATCTGAAGAATTTCAACACCTAATATGATAAGATTAACTTTAGATTTTATAACCTTTTTTGCTCAGTCGCTAAGTTGTGTCCAGCTCTTTACGACCCCATGGACGGCAGCACGCCAAGCTTCCCTGTCCTTCACCATCTCCTGGAGTTTGCTCAGTCCATGAAGTCGATGATGCCATCCAACCGTCTCATTCATTCGTCTTTCCCAGCATCAGGGTTGTTTCCAATGAGTCAGGTGGCCAAAGGATTGGAGCTTCAACATCAGTCCTTCCTGTGAATATTCAGGGTTGATTTCCTTTAGGATTGCCTGGTTTGATCTCCTTGCTGCTGCACCTTTTAGTAAATTGTAACTATAGAAAACAAAGCATTCAGGAAGGAGGTACACAGAGGCACTGAAAAGTATCAGTGAACACATTTGATATTTTTACACATTTAAAAAATATAAGACGTTGACCTGAGAATATCCTTGACGTAGCAGAATTTGTTCTGTGATCTCTAGGGCCTCAAGGAAGGGGAAGCAGCATCCGTGTTCCAAGCATAATTGTTCGGCCTGTGTTCATTTTTAATATTTATTAAAGCAATACAAAGAATTTTACTTAGCTTCAATGTATATGGATATATCATTTTGTTTCAAAAATAACTTTATTTTTGAAAATGGTTTTAGAATTTAGCTAATTTATATATCTACCTATATAGTAAAGGCAACTTGTCAGACACTTGACATAAATTCCAGGGTCACCCTATGTCTGCATGCGTGCTAAGCCACTTCAGTTGTATTGACTCTTTTGTTGTTGTTGTTTGGAGGCTAATTACTTTACAATCATGTGGTGGTTTTTGCCATATGTTGACATCAATCAGCCATGGGTGTACATGTGTCCCCCCTCCCTCCTCCCTCCCCATCCCATCCATCTGGGTTGTCCCAGTGCACCGGCTTTGAGTGCCCTGCTTTATGCATTGAACTTGGACTGGTGATCTATTCCACATATTGTGATATACCTGTTTCAATGCTTGAGAGGGTGTAGAGAAAAGGGAACTCTGTCTGTTACACTGTTGGTGGGAATGCAAACTACTTCAGCCACTATGGAGAACAGTGTGGAGATTCCTTAAAAATCTGGAAATAGAACTGCCATACAACCCAGCAATCCCACTGCTGGTCATACACACCGAGGAAACCAGAATTGAAAGAGACACGTGTACCCCAATGTTCATCCCAGCACTGTTTACAATAGCCAGGACATGGAAGCAACCTAGATGTCCATCAGCAGACAAATGTATCCGACTCTTTGCAACCCCATGGACTGTAGCCTGCCAGGCTCCTCTGTCATGGGATTCTCCAGGCAAGAATACTGGAGTGGGTTGCCATTTCCTCCTCTGGGGGGATCTTCCTGACCCAGGGATAGAACCTGCATCTCTCATGCCTCCTGTATTGGCAGGCAAGTTCTTTACCACTACTGCTATCTGGGAAACCCCTACCCTCTGGTAGCCCTTTTCGACTTTCTCCAAGATAAAGTTCAGCATTGAGGCATCTCAGAGGGGAAGGTGTTGACGTGCTGCAGGAGCATCTGTAGGAGACAGGGAGCCGGCAGGAGGATGTGCAGGGACAGATTAGATAGTCACAGCCATGCTGGGTGACGGACCTGACATTTAGTACCTACATTCTTGGTTTCTGGTGATACAGTCATTGCTCGGGCCTACCACTGATTGAGAGAGGAATAATCCTAGAAGAAAGCCCCACAGACCATCCCTGTGTGTTTTCTTGAGGAGGAGGGATCATCCAATCAGCACTGTTGCTGGAGAATTCCAAACTGAGCTCTAGCTTCTCCCAGGTTCTGGAGAATCTCCAGGCCTGTCTATTTCCTTGTGGTCTCCAGCAAGGGGAGGAATAAGTCATATTTCACAAAAACCACAGCTTTGTTTTCCCCTTCAGAGCAATTCATTGGGAACAATATCTAAGATCTTACAATTCAAAGCCAGTTCAGGTTAAATTAAGCTGCGCAGCCTCAAAATACATGAAAATTGAACTGTTCGAGTTGGATGTGCTGGAACACTTAAGTGGACAGTGATCAATAATCAAAACCCCAGGTCGATTGATTAGACTGCTGGGTGATGAATTTTGTAAATTGCTCATTCTTGTAATCTACCAAGAAGCAATTTTATCCAAACCGAGTCAGTAAAATCAATAAATAAATTAACAAGGAGAAGTCAATTAACGCATTCACTTAGACATCTTTGGCACATGTGTGAAGGTTCCATCATATGGAAAAGACTTTTTAAGTCTGAGAAGTGGAGAGTGCATTACTTTTAAGTCCTGCAGACCCCCCTGCAGCCCACTGGGTCTCTACCTGATTTTAATTTTATACATTGGAATGACAGCTCTTCCTAAAGCATGACTGGTGTTGAACACATGAGACTATATTACATTAATGAGCCCCAGTGAAGGACTGTGCTCCAGGCATTAGCTAGAAAATTCAAATCCGAGTAGGTGGAAACTCCTGCCTGCCAAAGCCAACTTGAGGCATCTGATATCCGAGAAAAGCCATCATATGCTCAAGTTTGTGAGTGCACTCAGTTGCTGAGTCGTGTCCAACTCTTTTTGACCTGGTAAACTGTAGCCCACTAGGCGCCTCTATCCAGGGGATTTTCTAGGCAAGAATACTGGAGTAGGTTACCATTTCCTTCTCCAGGGGATCTCCCTGGGTCAGGGATTGAACCTGCGTCCCCTGCACTAGCCGGTGGATTCTTTACCACTGAGCCACCTGGGAAGCCCCATGCCCAAGTTTACTAACAATCTAATAGGTTTTTTTTTTTTAATGTCCTTTTGCTATAGGAAGTCAGAACATTAGATTACAATGAACAAAGATTGTATTGTAACCTAGTCAAAGCAATTTTGCAGGCAACTAAAGTAATTTTACGTGGTGTGCCCTCTTTCATTTTAACAAGACGTATGCATGTTTTCAAAACTGTATTTAATTGCATTGTCTATTCTGTTACCCAGGATTCTCTAAATCATCCTTATTTGAATTCAATAACAGGGAAAAGCTTGACAAATAAACCAGAATATTTGCCTTCAGAAAGCAGCAGAAATATAAATCAATGCTTTTCTCTTTTTCCTTGGTAACAAGGAAGCTAAGAAGAACAAAGTCAATTAACAGAAAGCAAAAATGTTCTCATGGCACAATAAGAGAATTATTATAATTTTTAAATGTTCAATACAAAATTGAACTCTGTATTTAATTTTTAAGATGTCTCAAAACTGTTTCAATACCAGATGGAGTATAAATTCTAGTCAAGATACAAGAAACAAACTAGGATAATGGGCAAAATAAAACTTTTGCAAGCTTGTTCTGGTTGCTATATTTTGGTATCAAAAGGGGATTAGAGGAAATGTTTGCCTTCTCAAATCTTTTCTGTTCAAATGTTGTTCAATGGTTGTATTTATCAATTGAGAAGTGGGATATTTCTCGCCATATCAGTAAACAAGGATGTCACAGTCCTCAGCTTTGCAGTCCTCTGATGTGAGCTTGTGAACCCTAAGGGCACTCAGGAAGGAGAAGAATGTGTGATCTAGCAGCTTCAGGCTGCAGCCACTCTCTATGGTGAGCCTCAAGGGAGCTCTGGACGTGAAAAAAAAAAAAAAGGATCCCGCCCAGGATAGCTGAGATACATATGAAAGAAATGATTTCAGTGAGCCCAGACTCTTGCATCTCCCCATACATAGAAAAGTTCTGAATTACTTAACTTGAAATATCTAGCTTCCTTTAGTTAGCATACTCATTTGATGTTCATTCTACCTGCTCTTTGTTACAAAACCTCTATGTAACCTGACTCCTCCCCTCGCCTCCTCAGAGCTGTTCTCTCAGGGTCACTTGAGATGCTGTCTCCATAGCTTGAAACCCTAAAAATTCCCACTGAATAAAGCATAACTCTCAACTTTTAGGCTGTGACTATTTTTGAAGCTGATACTATGTACCTATATGAAATAAATATAGGCTTTTGGTATTGGATATTAATTTTTCAGGGGCTCCCCAGATGGTGTGGTAAAGAACCCACTTGCCAATGAGGAGATGTAAGAGATCCAGGTTCCATCCCTGGGTCAGGAAGATCCCCTGGAGGAGGGCATGGCAAGCCACTCCAGTATTCTTGCCTGGAGAATCTCATGAACAGAGGGGACTGGGTCAGACACGACTGAAGCAACTTAGCACACATTAATTCTTCAAGAATATATTTCTTTTTTTCCCAAATTTTATCTCCTCCACAAAAACACCTGAATTTAACCTACAGTGATTCTTCTGTCTTGGAGCATTGTGGAATATACCTTGTCTATATTTCAAATTATGTCACTTAACATTAGCCTGTAGTTTATTCTCTATATACTATTTGAGAGTTGACATTATATCTGATTTTTCATTTCAATCATATGTATGTAAAGGGTACAACTGTATACATTGTGAAAGAATTAGCACAATCAAGCTAATTCACACATCCATCTCTTCATACAGTTACTTGTGTGTGTGTGTGTGTGTGTGTGTATGTGTGTGTGTGATGAGAACACCTAGGATCTAACCTATTAACAGATTTCAAGTATACTTTATGGGGTTGTTGCCTGTAGTCTCCATGCTATAAATTAGGTCACCAGGACTGATTCATCTTGAATAACTGAAACTGTGTACCCCTTGAGTAGGGGCTTTCCAGTGGCACAGTGGTGAAGACTCTGCCTGCCAGTGCAGAAGACACAAGAGTCACGGTTTGGATCCCTGGGTTGGAAAGACCCCCTGGAGTAGGAAATGGCAACCCACTTCAGTACTCTTGCCTGGGAAATTCCATGGGCAGAAGAGCCTGGCTGGCTATAGGTCGTGGGGTCACAAAGAGCTGGACACAGCTGAGCATTCATGCATGCACCCCTTGAATAACACCTTCCCATCAACCCTTCGCTCCGCTCCCATCAACCATCACTGTACTCTCTGTGTGTCTTTGACTGTTTTAGATTCCACGTCTAAATGAGATGGTTCAGCATTTGTCTTTCTCTGTCTGGCTTATTTCACTTAGTATAATGTCCTCCAGATCCACCTATGTTATTGCAAGTGCAGGATTTCCTTTTTTTTTTAAGGCTGGATAATACTCAACTGTGTCGATGTACCATATTTTCTTTATCCATTCATCCACTGATGAATATTAGGTTGTTTTCATATCTTGTCTATTGTGAATAATGCTGCAATAAATATAGATTGCAGAAAAGTTTGAGATCCTAATTTTGTTTCTCTGGGTTAAATACCTAGAAGTGGGACAGCTGGATCACATGGTAGTTCTATTTTTAATTTTTTGAGACATCTCCATACTGCTTTCTGTAATGGCTTACCAGTTGGCATTCCTACCAACCATGTAACACTTCTCAATAATACATCACTTCTCTCTACATCCATGCCAACATTTGCCTTTTGTTTTTTTAAATAATAGCCACCCTAACAGGTGTAAGGTGATATCAGTTATGGTTTGATTTGCCTTTCCCTGATGGTTTAGACCTTATTCTTCTGCTCTGGCGTCTTGTAGATGACCTAGTGAAGACTGGTTAGAATAGTACAGGTGCTTAGAGAGTTTCACTGTACACCAACGATGGTAATGAAACATTCTCTTAAGTAAGAGTGGTCTAGTTGACATAGCCCAAGTCAGAGTTAGTGGTTTAAAACTCTCTAAACCACACCACATGGTTTTCTGGATGTATCCTAGGTTAACCTTTGTACACAAGCAGCCCTAAGAGTTAAGGATCAGATTGTGCTTATGAATTGGCACATGGAAACACCCACTCTCTGTGCCTGGGACTGAGGCTGACATTGGAACGGGGGTATCAGGAGACAGTGAAATATGGACAAGACCCTTCTAAGCTCAATTGACACCTCCCCCAAAAAAGTTCAAGTTCTTTCAGCAGCCTCTCATCAGAAGACAAATTAGGGAGTTTGGAAGGACAAGCAGAAGGAGCAGCAGCAGCTGGGAAGGAGGACAGAGAAGGAGCTTCCTCACTGATGCCGAGCCATCTGTTTCGGAACTGGAAAGGGGCACCCTGCTGGGAGCTCCCGAACTTGGATCCTTGGCCACAGGATCCTGAGCAAACAGTGGCCACATCCAGGCTCAGGCCAACGACAGCACCAGCTGCACCTATTTTTAGGTTGGGGATAAAAAAATAAAGGAAACCTGAAGGGCTGGCCCCACTTCCACTTCCACTATGTGCCCCCTCACTCTATACCTCAGGGGTTTGCAATGGAGATGAGAAAGTGAATGATTAATGTGACGGGAAACCAGGGGTTTCCTATTTAAAAAGTATCATCCCTTGGAAGAAAGCCTCATGAGATCTCCTTAGCCCCACCTCTGGGATAGACAAGGCACTGAAGGTGTTACATAGATCCAGAGGCACCACTTCACCTCTCATAGCCTCAGTTTCCTCAACTGCAAGAAGAAAAGCACCCCTGTGTTCCCTTCCTATTATTGCATAACTAACTACCATGCAGCTAGCAGCTCAAAACAGCATCCTTTGATTAGCTCATAGCTCTGCAGGTCTAATCCAAGCTGACCATGGTCATATTCTCTGCTCCTCCTTATTTGGAGATTGAATGGTTGTCACAAAACTCAGCCTCTGTGGTTATAGCCTTGAGGTCCCATTTCCTTGCTGGATATTAACAAGAGCTGCTCCAGCTCCTACAGCCACATGTGTTACCTGCCATGTGGCTCCCTCCACCTTCAAAGCCAGCAAAGGAGAACTTCTCTCATTATGCCTCATGCTTTGAATCTCTTTCTTCAGGAAGAGAAAAGTCGCAACTTTTTCTAAGGGCTCACCTGGTGAGGTCACCTTGATAATCTCTCTAGTTTAAGGTCAACTAATTTGGAATCTTAATTGTATCTGCCCTGCGGATAGTGAGTGCAGCCATGAAATTAAAAGAGGCTTGCTCCCTGGGAAAAAAAAATCTATGACAAACCTAGGCAGCATATTAAAAAGTAGAGACATCACTTTGCCGACAAAGGTCCGTCTAGTCAAAGCTATGTTTTTTTCCAGTAGTCATATATGGATGTGAGAGTTGGACCCGTAAAGAAGGTCAGGTGCCAAAGAATTGATGTTTTTGAACTGTGGTGTTGGAAAAGACCCCCGAGAGTCCCTTGGACTGCAAGGAGATCAAACCAGTCAATCCTAAAGGAAATCAACCCTGAATATTCATTGAAAGGACTGATGCTATAGCTGAAGTTCCAATACTTTGGCACCAGATGTGAAGAGCTGACTCACTGGAAAAGACCCTGATGCTGGGGAGACTGAAGGTAAGAGAAGAAGAGGGCAGTAGAAGACAAGATGGTTAGATAGCATCACTGACTCAATGGACAAGAGTCTGAGCAAACTCTAGGAGACAGTGAGGAACAGGAAAGCCTAGCGTGCTGCAGTCCATGGGGACACAAAGAGTCAGACATGACTTAGTGACTGAACAACAGCAAGAAATTACATCTGCAAAATCCCTTCAAAATAGCACCCAGGTTAGCATTTCAATAAGTGGGAGAAAGTATGTACACCAGGGGCTGAGAACTTTGGGGGCAAACTCAGACTTCTGCCCAGCACAGTTCCTTATATATCCAGTTATCTACAGTTTCATGAGTAAATAAAAATAAAAGTTTCATTCATTGAAAAGCAGAGATGAAATAGGTTTTGTCAACAAAAAATTAATCAATGTATGAAAGAAATGAAAATTTTCATTCAAGCCAGATTTGAGGATTATAACCAAGGAAGAGCATCTCAGAAATCTCTGAGAACTGTTCCACCCATTAGAAATCAAGACACTGTTTATATAAGTTTTTTGAGACAAAAGGCTGTATGTCAAATGTTATATTATTGACAGTTTACATAATCAAGATCTAAGCATCATCATGGTGGGTCATGCAACCCCCTAAAGATTCAAGAAAGAATGTTAGCTTTAAGGAATTGTTGATGCTAGAAGAATGTTGTTCTTAATGTTTGAGCAGGTATTTCTGCTGATAAGGAAGATTTTGTCTATGCATAATAGAGAGACACAATGCACAGCGGAGAGAAGTCTTTATATTTAACTTGTCTTGCCATAAAGTATGAATTTTATTTCACAGTCTCTATTAAAAGTTTAAAACTCAACTCCAGTCTGGCAGGAAGGGGGAAAACGGAGGAAAGAAGAGATAGGAAATGTGAGGTCTATTATATTGTTGTTGTTTACTCACTAATTCATGTCCAACTCTTTGTGACACCGTGGACTGTAGCCCATCAGACTTCCCTGTCCATGCAGTTTTCCAGGCAAGAATACTGGAGTGGATTTCCATTACCTTCTCCAGGGGATCTTCCTGACCCAGGGATCAAACCCATGTCTCCTACATTGGCAGGCAAATTCTTTACCACTGAGCCACCAGGGAAGCCAGGGACCATGTGTTTTATATATGTCAACTTATTAATAACATTTCTCCATGTGTATCATGAGAAAAACCTTCCCACTGGTGGTTAATAGATATGGCACAAAAGGGTAGCTTTATAGCCGGGTAAGTTTGAGAAATTTACAAATAGCTGTGAAAAGAAGAGATGTGAAAAGCAAAGGAGAAAAGGAAAGATAAACCCATTTGAATGCAGAGTTCGAAAGAATAGCAAGGAGAGATAAGAAAGCCTTCCTCGGTGATCAGTGCAAAGAAATAGAGGAAAACAATAGAATGGGAAAGACTAGAGATCTCTTCAAGAAAATTAGAGAGACTAAGGAATTTTCATGCAAAGATGGTCTCAATAAAGGACAGAAGTGTTAGGGACCTTACAGAAGCAGAAGATATTAAGAAGAGGTGGCAAGAATACACAGAAGAACTGTACAAAAAAGATCTTCACAACCCAGATAATCACAATGGTGTGATCACTCACACTCACCTAGAGCCAGACATTCTGGAATGTGAAGTCAAGTGGGCCTTAGAAAGCATCACTACGAACAAAGCTAGTGGAGGTGATAAAATTCTAGTTGAGCTATTTCAAATCCTGAAAGATGATGCTGTGAAAGTGCTGCACTCAATATGCCAGCAAATTTGGAAAACTCAGCAGTGGCCACAGGACTGGAAAAGGTCAGTTTTCATTCCAATCCCGAAGAAAGGCAATGCCAAAGAATGCTCAAACTACCACACAATTGCACTCATCTCAGGCTGTAGTCCATGGGGTCACTAAGAGTCAGACAGGACTGAGCGACTTCACTTTCACTTTTCACTTTCATGCATTGGAGAAGGAAATGGTGACCCACTCCAGTGTTCTTGCCTGGAGAATCCCAGGGACAGGGGAGCCTGGTGGGCTGCCGTCTATGGGGTCGCATAGAGCCGGACACGACTGAAGCGACTTAGCAGTAGCAGCAGCACATGCTAGTAGAGTAATGCTCAAAATTCTCCAAGCCAGGCTGCAGAGTATGTGAACCGTGAACTTCCAGATGTTCAAGCTGGATTTAGAAAAGGCAGAGGAACCAGAGATCAAATTGCCAACATCCACTGCATCATCAAAAAGCAAGAGCATTCCATAAAAACATCTACTTCTGCTTTATTGACTATGCCAGAGTCTTTGACTGTGTGGATCACAATAAACTGTGGAAAATTATGAAAGAGATGGGAATACCAGACCACCTGAACTGCCTCCTGAGAAACCTGTATGCAGGTCAGGAAGCAACAGTTAGAACTGGACATGGAACAACAGACTGGTTCCAAATAGGAAAAGGAGTACATGAAGGCTGTATATTGTCACCCTGCTTATTTAACTTATATGTAGAGTACATCATGAGAAACGCTGGACTGGAGGAAGCACAAACTGGAATCGAGATTTCTGGGAGAAATATCAATAACCTCAGATATGCAGATGACACCACCCTTATGGCAGAAAGTGAAGAGGAGCTAAAAAGCCTCTTGATGAAAGTGAAAGAGGAGAGTGAAAAAGTTGGCTTAAAGCTCAACATTCAGAAAATGAAGATCATGGCATCTGGTCCCATCACTTCGTGGGAAATAGATGGGGAAACAGTGGAAACAGTGGCTGACTTTATTTTGGAGGGCTCTAAAATCACTGCAGATGGTGATTGCAGCCATGAAATCAAAAGACTCTTACTTCTTGGAAGGAAAATTATGACCAACCTAGATAGCATACTAAAAAGCAGAGACATTACTTTGTCAACAAAGGTCTGTCTAGTCAAGGCTATGGTGTTTCCAGTAGTCATGTATGGATGTGAGAGTTGGACTATAAAGAAAGCTGAGCGCCAAAGAATTGATGCTTTTGAACTGTGGTGTTTGAGAAGACTCTTGAGAGTCCCTTGGACTGCAAACAGATCCAACCAGTCCATCCTAAAGGAGATCAGTCCTGGGTGTTCATTGGAAGGACTGATGTTGAAGCTGAAACTCCAATACTTTGGCCACCTGATGCAAAGAGCTGACTCATTGGGAAAGACCCAGATGCTGGTCAAGATTGATGGCAAGAGGAGAAGGGGAGAACAGAGGATGAGATGGTTGGATGGCATCACTGACTCAATGGACATGGGTTTGGGTAGACTCTGGCAGTTGGTGATGGACAGGGAGGCCTGGCATGCTGTGGTTCATGGGGTTGTAAAGAGTTGGACACGACTGAGCGACTAAACTGAACTGAACTAAAGTTTGAGAAATGGGGGAGTTTTTTAAAACATTAAATAGGAATAGGACTGAACATGGACTTCCCAGGTGGCTCAGTAATAAAGAATCTGCCTGCCAATGAGTTGGGAATATCCTTCGGAGAGGGAAATGGCATTCTACTACAGTATTCTTGCCTGGGAAATCCCCCAGACAGAGAAGACTGGTGGGCTATAGTTCACAGGATCGCAAAGAGTCAGTCGGACAAGACTGAGCACCCACTTAGCAGGAACAGTGGTAGGACTAAACACGTGAGACATTCTGAGAACTCCTGCAAGGATTGACATCACATATTCACTATTCCGAAGCAGAAGTCATCAGCACACTCAGGATGTGATTCAAAAGTAGACCGTTGTTCATGTTTAACATTTCTGAAATCCTGTCATATTAAAGCTGATATGTGCAGTATAAGCAGCATCATGTGAAAGTTGATACATGCATCATATAGCGTGACTTCACTTATTCCCAAAGGCTGCTGTATAGTTGATGGTACAGAGGACAGTCGATGAAGCCAGACCAGACATGGAGGGCACGGTGAGGCAGTCCAGACATGAGCTACCACAGGAGCCACCACTGCCCCCATTAAGATGCGAAGTGGGAGGTGGTCACAGCGAACCCATTTTCCCCAGGCATGTGCTTCTTCAAAAGCTGGCATCTCAGTGGGAGGCTTAGTACCCAAGCTGGGTTTCTGGATAGAGGGGCTGTCTGGCAGAAGCAGGATCCTTGTGGGAGGAATGGTCCCACCATAGACACTGCCTGAAACAGAGAAAGGAAGATTGTCGTCTTCAGCACAAGTCTCCCAGTGGCTAAATCAAGCCAGAGATCAGTTGACAAAAAAGCTTGGGGGGTCTGGTTTTCAGAGCAAAGGATCAGACAAAGGAGGGCAGGAAAGGAAGGAAAGAGTAAACAGAAAGTGCTTGGAAGAGAAAACAGAAAGTGCCTGGAAGAGCCAACAGGAAATGCCTGGAAGAGCACACAGGAAGTGCCTGGAATGGCTAGGTTAGGTAGAAGGAGGAAGCTCTCACTGGACATTTCCTGTTAGAGTTTTGTCTTATGAGGAAAGATGGGAGCATCAGCAGATAGAGGAGAAAGGCAGCCTTTTCTTTCTCCCATTAGCTGCAGTGTGGCTTCCCTCCCAGGACCCGTGGCAGGTAAGCTCAGCGGATGAGTAGTGGTGTCTAAAAAAAGACAAAAGGCAAAGGAAGTTTGGAGGTCAAAGTCCAGACAAGCCTCCATTTGGGGAGAAGATTGGGATGTTGCAAGGTGGGAGCTGGGAGAGTCAGACATCCTGATGGAGACAAGGAACAGCCAGGCTTAGGTGAGCATGAAAGCCAGCAGCTGCCTTCCCTGAAGACATGGTCCAGTGCAGGACTCAGGATCAACGCAGCAGTAGAAGCCCAGGAGGTTCAGAACTATGAAGACAGCCAGTGGCTCAGGAGGAGGCATGGTGCCTACCAGCAGTCAGCAGGACCATCAGTTTTGGATCAGCCGTGTGGAGTGAGGTGTCCAGGAACTGTGCGTGAAACCAAGGAGTCTGTGCAACAAAGAGCCTCCAGGAGGGGCTGGAGGAAAATCAGGACAATCAGAGGCTGGGGCAGCCTTGAATCCTGCTGGGACAGAGCAGATGGTCCAGCCTAATCCTGAGCCCTGGGCTCCAAGGAGACCTGGGGAGAAGGTATTGAAATTAACATGTGAGAGCCGGGAGCACAGCCGGGACACAAGGTGAGAACCCAGCGTGAGGACCCTGGAGAGGAGACTCCAGCAGGATCAGAAGTCTGACTCAAAGTTCAGCAGGGAACAAGTGCCCGGGGCAAGGGTCCTTCTGACTCTCTGCTCCAGGCTATGGTCAGGATGGATCCTGGAGGTCAAGTTTCAAGTGGCCACAAGGGGCGAAAGTCAATGGCATATTGTTGCAAGTTTGCAGAGAGCAGAGGTGAGGGACCAGGAAGCCTGTGCAAGGCTCTGGGACCCTCAGCAGCAAAAGACTGGCTGGTCTCTTTTGTAAGATAAAGTTGGTCTCATTTGTAACATCAAGTTGTTGCTGATCATGGGCGGGTTGAAAGGTTGGTTTCTAAAATGAGTTCGGCGCTGAGACGTGCATTGCTTTGTAGCTGTGTGACCAATGGAATTAGGCGTGTTATGCGTGGCGAGAATTTTTTGTCAGGAACCCGAGCTGTCAAATCCGCTCATATTTTTTGAACTCTCCTTCCCTTCCGTGGAGTGCAGCTGGTCTCTGCCCCCCTCACCCCCCGCTTCACCAAAAACATGATCTGCACGTAGATCTTCCCATAAATGTAAATAAGGAAACAAGCACCAGGTATATTCTTATACATAATTCATTTGCACAATCACTGAATGAGAAGCACACAATATTTAACTATTGAACTTTCATGGGATGTGGTAACTGCATTTCTGATGCGAAAAATACATTTCCATGATTTAAATAGCATTTTTTGTGGGAATAACTTGAGGCATTTGGAGCAATACCTGCTAGATAATATTTCTTTTTTTTTTAATAAACTCAATTATTCAATTGAAAAATTAATAAGAGGAAAACTTCAACTGTGTAATGGAGTTTAATTTACAGATCATTTCTTAATTCTACCACACTGGAACAAAGTAATAAGTGGTGCATATCATCAAAAAATTACCATTTCAGAGTTTAAGATTAGTACATTTAAACTTTATAATGATTCCCCAGAAAATTCTCTGCCTTTCAGAGGAAAGAAATCATGACAACTCGCATAGATGAACTTGCTTTGGAAACATCTGACTTCTTAAACAGCCTGTATTTCCTCATTTGACTCACTTAACACCCTTGTGAAGACCACTGTTATACATAAAATAGATAAACTAGTAAGAGCCTTCTGTATAGCACAAGGAACTCTATTCAATACTCTGTAATGACCTAGATGAGAAAAGAACCTGGAAAAAGGTGGATGTATGTATAGGAATAACTGATTCACTTTGCTATACGCCTGAAACTAACACAATATTGTGCGTTGACTATGTGTGTGCCTGTTAGGCATTCAGTTGTGTCTGACTCTTTGCGACCCCAAGGACTGTAGCCCTCCTCTGTCCATAGAATTCTCCAGGCAAAAATACTGGAATGGGTTGCCCTTACCTTCTCCAGAGGATCCTCCCAACTCAGGGATCAAACGCTGGTCTCCTGCAGTATAGGCAGATTCTTTACCATCTGAGCCACCAGTATCAACTATACTCCAGTAAAAATTAATTAAAAAAAAAACAATCCGTGCGGTTAGAACATATCCACATCCTTCTGGCCTCTGTAGAGTGCCACCACTCTTGGCCTGTGACTCAGCCCTCTCCAGGGCCACTAGCTTGCCCTCAGGAGAAAGGACGCAACTGGCCCCACCCATGGTCACACTTGTCAACCTAAGCGCACCCACCCACCCCCAGGTGATGGCTACCTTTCCTGGCATCTGATGCTGATGGCACAGCAAGCACATTCTGACTCCAAAAAATACCAGTGGGCCCAACACGTGGGCCCAGAAAACACCACGTGGCTGGACTTGGGACATGTCATGTGAACGAGGACCTCACGTCCCTGAGAAAGGGTTCCTGGAGGCCTGGAGGGTGCCCACTGGTGCCTTTCAGAGGCCCCTCTGCCCACTGAGGTCAGCAGCCCGTCACTCGCCACTGAAATTGATCCGTGCACCCAGAAAGGTTAACTGTTGCTCTGATTGCCGGGGAAGCCGGGGCAGTGGAATGAGTATTTTTAGTGTCCTTTGGTATTCATTATCAAACCTTGGCTAACATCACCTGAAAGCCCATGGCCATGATTTTCCAAGGACAGGAGTAGGAATGGCTGAGGGACAAAACATAGCCGTTCCACCGTGGGGGCCTCTGCCTGAGATCTCTCCCCTCCTCTGCTTTTCCAGCACGCCCTTCAGCACCACTGCCAGGGAGCAGGAAACGCCGGACCCCAGAAGGTATTACAAGGAGCTGGACCGCAGCTCTCTATGTCCTCCCACGGCTGTTCCTGGAGCTGTGGAGGCCGCTTCCCACTGACCCGTGTTTAGATCAGCTGTGGAAATGTAAGGATGAGCGGACACAGGATGCTTGGAAACAGGACATTCACAGTTGTAGGACAGAAACCTCACAGGAAGTGTTCTCTCTCTGGGCCCTCGCAGTGCCTGGAAGTACACCATTAACATTTTCTAAAGCATGGATGGACACACTTTTGGGGACGACAGAGGATGAGATGGTTGGATGGCATCACTGACTCAGTGGGCATGAGTTTGAGTAAACTCCAAGAGTTGGTGATGGACAGGAAGGCCTGGCGTGCTGTGGTCCATGGGGTCACAAAGAGTTGGACACGACTGAGCAACTGAACTGAACTGAAAGTATGGATCATTTCAAGCACAGCAAGAATGATGGAACAAGCCCCCACCTCGTATCTACCCTGTAGTGGGCATTTCCACAGACCTTAGGCCTTTGCTTATGCAGCTCTCACAGGGATGCTGAGAGGAGGAAATAAAAGACATGGGACACGTGACCCCTGTCAGCACAGGTGTGGGCTGGCATGGGTGCCAACCCGGGGGCGAAGCTTGTCTGGAGATCATCGCTGTTCACCCCACTGCTCTGTAACCTGGATGGTACAGGGGGACCTGCACACGCTCCTGACCAGTAAAAACACAAAATCTCCCTGCAATGCAAAGGCTTTTTCCCTGTATAGGATGCAGAGCAAACATCTGCTAACAAGAGACAGTCTCTTCCGGCAGAGGGAGGAGGCATGCGATTGAGGCCACCATCTATCAATCAAAGGATCATAGCAAAAGTGTGTGTCGTGTTCTCAACAAGCCCACGTCTGCAGGTTCTTTTGGATTCGGAGGGATAGATAGACAGCAAACGTCAACTCCAGTTCATTAAAGGCATTGAGCTACCCAGAGAGGTCCTGTATTTCCAGTGTCACTGTTTGTCTTTCTGGAGGAAGAATGTGAATCCCACAGCTTCATCTGGTGACAAACAGCACACACAAGCAAAGCACCAAATAACTCAAACCTTGTTCTCCGAGGGCTTTCTGCCTGCGGGGTATTGCTTACGTACCATGAGGAACTGAGTTCTAAGGTTCAGGGGTTGAGACCTCTGCCGGATGAGACAGCAGAGGGGAGCAAACAATCACGGTGAGTGAAAGCAGAATGCACAGCCGTGTGTTGATTAAAGGGCTCTGAAAACACAGAGCATTAAAACTAAGACAGTCAAATAACTCAGAATAAAGGGATGTAAAAAGACAGCACTCAATGACTAAAACATGAGTGAATAAATAAAAGAGAGATTGGATTAACTGGACTCCATCAAAATGGAAAGCTCTGATTTTTTATCATTTTTTGAAAATGTGTTTTCTTGAAGTACAGCTGACTCACAATGTTAGGTTCATTTCTGCTGTACAGTAAAGGGATTCGGTCATACCCATATACACATTCTTGAGCCTAGTTCCCTGTGCTGTATTGTAGGACCTTGTTGTTTATCCATCCTAGGTGTAATAGTTCACGCCCGCTACTCTCAAGCTCCCTATCCCCATCTCTCCCCACAAAACTTCTGCTCTTTACAAGATGCTATTAAGGAAACAAAAAGTCAGCCTTGGGTGAGGACAAAATAGTTTTAAATCCTGTATCTTATAAAAGTATACCATACAACCCAGCAATTTCACTACCAGCTGTATCTCTTAGAGAAATAAAAACATATCCACGCAAAACCTTGGTCATGAATGTTTATAGCAGCTTTATGTATAATAGCCTGCAACTGGGAATAGTCCAAATGTCATTGACAGGTGAATAGATAAGCAAAAGGCACCATCCATATCTGTAGTAATATCTCTCTCAGATGATAGTACTCAGCCATTTAAAATAATAAACCTTTGATACCCTGCAAGCTGGATGACTCATCAAATAACCATGCTTATTTATTTTTGTTTTTATTTATATATTATTTTTTGAAAAATAATCATGGTGATTGAATCTAGATAAACCAAATACACTGTAGGCTGCCATTTATATAAAGTTCTAGATGACACAAACCAATGCCTGTTGACAGAAACAAGGCCAGGGGTTTCGTGTTGATGGCTGGGGATGGGCAGGGAGACCAAGGAGCGCACTGGGGCTCTCATGGGTGAGCGCATGTCAACACTTGTCAAGTTATAGCCTTCACACTCACAGTTCATTATATGCCAATTTTACTTCAATAAAACTTTAAAATATACATGAAAGTAAACAGAGCCAGAAAAACAACACACTAAAAAATGGAATATTAAAAAAAGCAGTATAGAAAACAGAAGAACAGAAATATATGAAACCTGGAAAAACAAATGAGATAGAAACCCGAGCGCGTCAATGATTACATTAGATGTGTATGTTCTATACAGTCTAATTATAAGACACAGATTTTCAAACTTGATTTAAAAAAGCAAATCCCACGACAAGTTGTCAACAGGAGAAACACTTCAGATTCAAGGACACAAATAGCTTGATCATGAAAGGATGAAAAAGATGTTCTATGCAAACATTGATTGTGAAAGACCTAGAGCAACAGTATTAATACCATAGAAAATAGACTCAGAGACAAGAAATATTGCTGAGTCAAGGAGGGACATTTCAGGACAATAAAAAGTGTCAATTCACAGTTCGGTTCAGTCGCTCAGTCATGTCCAACTCTTTGTAACCCCATGGACTGCACCATGCAAGGCCTCCCTGTCCATCACCAACTCGCGGAGTCCACCCAAACCCATGTCCATTGAGTCGGTGATGCCATCCAACCATCTCATCCTCTGTCATCCCCTTCTCCTGCCTTCAATCTTTCCCAGCATCAGGGTCTTTTCAAATGAGTAAGCTCTTCAAATGAGTCAGGTGGCCCAAGTATTGGAGTTTCACCTTCAACATCAGTCTTTCCAATGAACACTTAGGACTGATCTACAGGAAAGCATAAAAATTATTAATGTATAGAAGATGCTGAAGCTGAAGCTCCAATACTTTGGCCTCATGCAAAGAGCTGACTCATTGGAAAAGACCCTGATGCTGGGAATGATTGAAGGTGGGAGGAGAAGGGGATGACAGAGGATGAGATGGTTGGATGGCATCACTGGCTCAGTGAACATGAGTCTGAGTAAGCTCCGGGAGTTGGTGATGGACAGGGAGGCCTTGCGTACTGCAGTCCAGGGGTTGCAAAGAGTTGGACATGACTTAGTGACTGAACAATAGACAACTAACAGCAAAGTTCTACCTCTAGTGTTAATCACAGGATAATAGAGGAAAAGCGTGCATAGCCTTTGCCCCGTGGTTTTCTCTGCCTGTAGAGGTGAGCAGAAGTTAAGCTCCCTGTGGTTGAGTTTGCAGAGATTATGGCTGAGGCATCAGGCCCACCTGTAGTGTAGACAGGAAGACCGGTGAATGTGAGCCAGGGGCACAGTGGGTATAGACAGGTGTGACTGTAAAGAGGGAAGCAGATGGGGCTGGAGGTGGGACCAGGAATGGACTGAGAAAACAGATGGGAGAAGGAGAGAGAAAAGGACTCCAACCTGCAGCTTCACGAGCCAAGTTCCACACCTCGACTTTCTGCTCAGGTAAGAGATGAAATGGGGGTCATCCCCACACCGCAGGTGGAAGACTGAGGACCTGGGGGGAGAAGCATGTCTCCCGGGAGCAGGTTTATGACTGAGCCAGACTCCTAAGTGTCTGGTCCACTGGCCACAGCAATCTCCGTGTGGGCAGCCCCTCCTACCATCCCTCAGGGTGACTCCAAGCTCACATGGTCCCTGGGACCAGCTTCTCATGCAGTCTGAGAACGCAGGAAAGGCCTCTTGCCACTGACAAGTATTTTCCCAGGATCGAGTTTGCTGGTTCTGCCTGTAAGGATGTGAAAAGAGGGCTTTGAAAGGCAGGTGACATCCTGGAGATGCAGAGGTTTATCTCTCCTTCACCCACCTGGGGTGGCTGGATCGAAATAACAGCACCTACAAGGACTAGCCGGGTGAGTGATGTCTCTGCCTCTGACACTGGCTGTGTCTGAGAAGCCAGAGAAGCAGGGTGATTAGCTGAGAGCTCCAGGCACCACCAGGAGACACGGCCCCCACCCTCTTTCCCCAGTGGATGCCCTTGACCTCATTAAAAATAAGATGCGGCAGAAATCAGAGAGGACCCAGCCTCAGCCCTGCAGCCTGCTAAGATTAGTGGGAGTTCTGAATGCCCTCCCCCGCTTCTTGGACCTAGACTTCTAAGGAGGGGCCAGGGGCAGCACGCTCCATTAAAAACCCATCAGCTACAGAAATTATTTTTAGTAAATTGATGACTTCGTGGAGGGCTGGGAATGCTACACAGAGGACTGGAGCGGTGACAGGGACAGCCAGGTCAAATGATGTCAGGAGCTGGAGCTGGAAAAGTGGGAAGCATGTGTGCCCCAGCCCTGTCACAGCCCAGCTGTGCAAAGGTAGGCAAGGCACTCGACTCCTCAGAGCTTCAGTTCCCGTCTTCATGGTAACTACATTGTAAAGGTACGAAGAACAGTGACACAATATGTGAAAGGCTTTGTGCGGTGCCTGCCTGGTGCATGGCAGCTGATCATTAGAAACTGTAAGTCAGTGCTTTCTTATTAGTCTACATGAAGTCTCTGACCTACAAGTAGGATATGTTTTGTTATTTCCTATGTTAGAAATCTGTTTATGTCATTGTTGTACCCAAAACGCACTGACTGGTTTTCACAGCAAAGTGGTGGTGAGAAGCACACATTCTGGAATCTGCCGGGGTTTGAATCCTGGCTCTGCCCTTCATGGGCTCTGAACTCCCAGCCACTCGCAAACCCCTCTTTGTGGCAGTGTTTTGTTTTGTTTTCCTGAGGATAAGAAACATACAGTGTTGTTGTAAAGATTAAATGAGCTACTACTGTTACGTATCACCCTTTGTTCCTGAAACGTCTCCCGCCAGGCTCCTCCTCTGTCATGGGGATTCTCTAGGCAAGAATATTGGAGTGGGTTGCCATGCCCTCCTCCAGGGGATTGTCCCAACCCAAGGATCGAACCCGCATTACGGGTGGATTCTTTACCATCTGAGCCACCACGGAAGCCCAAGAATCCTGGAGTGGGTAGGCCTATCCCTTCTCTAGGGGATCTTCCCGACCCAGGAATTGAACCGGGGTCTCCTGCATTGCAGGCGGATTCCAGCTGAGCTATCCGGGAAGCCCTAAAGATTCAGTGAGCTACCTCTATTCACCCTTTGTTCCTGAAAATTCTTTCTCATGAGAGTGTGGACACAGGACGGGCATGGTGACAGGGGGCAGAAGAGAAGGTTTCTTTTTATTCCTGAGTGTCCCTGGTTCTGTCTTGAGGCAGATCACAGTCCGGCTGAAGGCTGCACCTGGGCCCCTCCATATCTCAGTTATGACCATGAGCAGATTGATTTGGCTATAAGCCAGGTAGCAGAGGGCCTTCAATTCAAGGCTGCCTCTTTGATTTTGCAGTTGGCTTGAAATCCCAAAGGCAGGGAGGCCTTGGCAAGAGGATCCCAGGAGCAGCGTGGGAAGTGAAGCAGTATCGGGGCTGCCTCATTACCCGCAAATCCCCTCCCCACTGTTGCTGATGGCTACTGCTCCGGCACGAACACATGGGCTTGCCTAGCTGTTCTTGCAGCAGTTTCTGAGCTCCAAGGGCAGAACGCCAGCAGCAGAGAGGAGTTCTGCTACTTGGGAACAGAAGGGAGGGACGTCAAGGTGTGATTGCCCTCCTGTTGTTCAGCCTCTCAGTCGTGTCTGACTCTTTGCGACCCCGTGGACTGCAGCACACTAGGCTTCCCTGTTCTTCAGTGTCTGCCGGAGTTTGCTCAAACCCATGTCCAGTGGGTTTATGATGCCACCCAACCTTCTCATCCTCTGTCACCTCCTTCTCCTCTGAAGTATTAGAAAACCTACAGGATGATGTCTCCAGAGCACTTAATATTTAGGGATAAGCACAGTGAGGGGTAAAAGGAGGTGAGTCTCTGTCCCTAGGGCACTTACACTCTGTATGGAAGTCTCTTTCCTTCACAGTCTTCAGAGGGTGGTAGCCGAGGGCACTGTGCTGGGCAAGCCAAACTCAGGGTCTTATCTGCACCTGAATGTATTAGATGGTGAGATTGTGAGTCCAGTCCCAGGACAGATGAAATTTCGAGGGATCTTGGGAGGAGGTAGGCATGTGAGATGAATACAATTAACTTGCGGCTAGAATGTGAACAGTGTGCTTCTTTTTTAATTGGTGTATAACTGCTTTACAATGTTATGTTAGTTTCTACTATAAACAAACAATGTGAATCAGCTATGTATATATACATATATTCCTTCCCTCAAGCCTCCCTGCTATCAGTGTGCTTTTAAAAAGAACAAGTATCAGCCAAAGAAAAATTATTTGAGGACTCATTAATGAGGGCGTCCCTGGGGGCTCAGACAGTAAAGAGTCCAACTGCATAAGGCAGAAGGCCTGGGTTTGACCCCTGGGTTGAGAAGTTCCAGTTTTCTTTGCCTGGAGAGTCTCCATGGACAGTGAAGCTGGTGGGCCACAGTCCACAGGGTCACAAAGAGTCAGACATGACCGAGCGACTAAGCACAGTATAAATCAATGTCTTGAAACTATGATAGGAAAAAAAAAAAAGAGAGAGAGAGAGACTATCCCTGGTCTCTAGGAGTTGGGGCAGGAATTGACTGGGAAAGGGTGTGAAAGGACTTACAAGGCTGATGGTTTTATACCATGATTGGGTTTAGATTATTTAGATTATTTAGATTATTCATTTGTCAAACTCAACTGTACACAAAAGACTTGTGCATTTATCATGCGTAAGAGTTACTTCAAAAGAAAAAAAATGTAAAAAGTGCTGAACTCTTATTAGTGATCAAAATAAAGTTGGAAATAAACATATTAAAAAAATATATGTGTGCACATGTTTTGACCCTCCACAAAAAGGGTGATTCTAATTCACCTCTCTTTGGAGACAGCTGTCTTAATGGCTCACTTCTAATGAGTAGGGTGTGGCAGAAGAAACCCAGGGCTGGGTCTTAAAAGAGATACAGCTTCTATCTCAGCTTGAGATGCTTGCCCTCCACATCCAGGTTGACAGACTCCCACAGGGAGTAGCTTCAGGTGTTTCTGACCAATTGCTATTAATAGGAGTTGTTGGGTTGCTCCTCTAATCATAGCATCCGGAAGACTCAAGACAAGTCTCCTGTCTCAGACTCCTGTACCAACTAAGGCACTATTCCTCCTTGGTCCTTTCTCCTGTCCCTTGTTCCTACATGGCCCCAGACCATGACTCTGCCGCAGTGCTCAGCCTTGTGTGACCTACACCAGGACCTTGGTCTGTGTGCCTTTCAGCCAGCACCACTCACTGACCAGTGCAAAGGCAGCCCTGAGTGTAAGTGGCTTTCTCAGGGCTTGACTCGTAAGCAAGGAGGAAGCTCTGCCTGTATGAATGATATTCTTTACTGGGATGCCATAGTCCCACTAATTCCTGGTGGTATCACTTAAGGACTGCGAACTTCCTCTGCGGCTGCTCTTGGCTCCCTGCCCCACCAACTGATTAATTGTTGCAGCTGGAGGCATTTAACCACCAGCCCCGGACTCTCTGTCTACTCCTGTCCTTGGTGAGGGAATCACAAGCTCTCCTGGACCACAGTAGAGGGACTTCAGGCAGCTGGGCCACTTTCTTCATTCTGATCACTGCTTTTCTGCCAGGTCCCTGGAGAGCGGGCCACGCACAGCGCCAGGTTCATCAGCTGACTTGCCTTCTGGGAACTGAGACTTTCCTTTATCCCCTGAGGCCTGAGGGGCAAGGCCGATCTTTCCCCAGCACATTTTTCACAGCTGGAATCCTGGGTGTGAAATTCATTCTCTGTGAGTTGTTCCATAGTATTTCCCAGATGATAGTGACGACCTTCACGGAATTTTTCCCCACCACTGAGGCGATGACTCCTGTCTGCTCTGCCCCGGTGCTTTGCTGGGATCCACATTGTAAAGTCCACTCATCAGACGTCACACCACCGGCTACATCCTACATCCTGATGATGCAATGGGAGGTTCTAGGACACAAGCTGGCTTGTAGGGACCACTCTGGGAATGTCACGGAGGGGATGAGTTATAGGACAGAGGGAAGGCTTTTCCTGGGGCAGCCAGTGTGACTGCCCCACTCAGAGGAATCCCTCCTCTCCCTGGCCCCGGGTGACAGTCAGCATCCCTTGTCCCCGCCTCCACCTGGCATTGGAGTGAGCCCCAGGGTGCCTGCCACGGAGTCACTGCCCCAACTCAGCCGCCTGCCAGAGCGACTGGGGCTGGTCTCCTGAGGATGCTGGATGAAGGCCATGGTGCGCGTGTGCGTGCTCAGTCACGTCCAACTCTGTGACCCCATGGACTGTAGCCCGCCAGGCTCCTCTGTCCCTGGATTCCACGTCCAAGAATATTGGAGTGGGTCACCATTTCCTCCTCCCGGGAAGCTTCCCAACCCAGGGATCGAAACTGTGTCTCTTGGGTCTCATATACGTTGTCAGAAAGGTCCATTACCGCTAGCGCCACCGGAGAGGCCCGGCCAACGTCACTAGGAGCCACGGTCCCTGAAAGAGCTCCCAGGCCTGTTGGTGAGCCAGGAGCCTGTCAGTAGACAGGACCAATCTTGTGGGTCAAATTCTCAGGGAAGAAAGGCTTCCTAACATGTGACAGGGGCAGGGGGACAAAATCCAGACCCGCCGTGGCAGTGAGCGCTCCTGCTCGCAGAGGACCCACATGGGGATCTCCATCCTCAGGCCCCTCCTTGTCTGAGGCTAATGCACACACACGCGTCTTCTGTAGGCTGGCTCTGTCTTCCTCCCTCTCTGTTCTTCTCTCTCCTTCCTCATCCCTTTCTCTCTCCCTTCATCTCTCTCCACGAACCCAGACGGAAGGGGTGCTAAGGTACTGTAGCTGCATCATGAAAACAGTTTAGACCCCAGAGTCGCTACCAAGAACAGCCAAGTCCCTGAGACGCATGAAGTGAAGAGACGGAGGAGGGGTCACGGGCGGTGCCCACACAGGAGGCCCACTCGGCCGCGTGCGTGAGGACCAGGGTCTCTACACATGCCAGGGTTGGGAGGCTAGGGCCCATTTGCTACAGCAGCTTAGCTTATCCTAGTCCATCTAACACACACTGGGTATTGTTAGGATTCCTTCATCTTTGGTTTTCTACTCATCTTTTGTGAAGCTTGCAGGGCTGAAGTTCTGTTGAGACACATTAAGCAGCTCAACATGGAATTATGGTGACCAGTGGGAACTTATGCACTGGTAGTCTTGAAATGTCCGCTGCGGACTGAAAGTGAAAGTGAAGTCACTCAGTCGTGTCCGACTCTTTGCAACCCCATGGACTGTAGCCCTCCAGGCTCCTCCATCCATGGGATTTTCCAGGCAAGAGTACTGGAGTGGATTACCGTTCCCTTCTCCAGGGGATCTTCCCAACCCGGGGATTGAACCCAGGTCTCCTGCATCACAGGCAGACACTTTACCGTCTGAGCAACCAGGGAAGCTGTAGGACTGGAGGGTCTCAAAGTGATAAACTAAGAATACTGCTTTACATATGAGGTTCGGTGGGTTGTGTGTGTCTCTGGAGCAGAAGGAACAGCAGATAGAGCCAAGATCCCTTCCCCCTCGGGAGACTGTTACTCCTTGAAAAGAGATGCTGAGCAGAGAGGCTTGAAGGCCCTTTGCTGGAGGACCCGACTCCACACGGCTGAGAGCAGGTCCAGACGGAGGCTCTGTCAGGACAGAAGGCCAGAAGGCAATATCCCACCCACACTTATCTTAAGACCACTTGCTGAACTTGAGATGCTGCTCATGCCAAGACACCTCTGTCTCAGAGCTCTCCTTGGAGTGGTCGGTTACCCCCTTTTCCCTACTTGGCTGGCCTGTGTTGTGTTCTGAATGTGAGCAATCTCTGATTCATGGATTGAATGTTGGCTACTGGTCATGTATCTCCAATCCTGTGATTCTTACCCATCCCTCCTGCCAGGCCCTGCAACAAACTGGGTATTCTGGAAGGTGGCCCAAATAGAAACTAGTGAGCTGGGTGTTTCAGGTGGAGAAATAGCATGTACCAAGAACTCTGGGGGACTTCCCTGGTGGTCCAGTGCTTAAGACTCCCTGGACTATAGCCCAGCAGTCTCTTCTGTCTATGGGATTCTCCAGGCAAGAATACTAGAGTGGGTAGCTATTCCTTTCTCTGGGAGATCTTCCCAACCCAGGGATCAAACCCAGGTCTCCTGCATTGCAGGCAAATTCTTTACCATCTGAGCCACCAGGGAAGCCACACTTTCACTTTCAAGAACTCTGAGGGGACTTCTCAGGTGGTCCAGTGGTTAAGATTCTGCAATTCCACCGCAGGAGGCACATGTTCGATCCTTGGTCAGGAAACTAAGATCCTGTAAGACACACGGCCAAAAAAAAAAAAAAAAAAAAGAATCCTAAAGTAGGATACAACAAAAACAAATGTGGGAAATTTAAGCTTATCTGAAGTCACCCAGAATAACTTTTGCTGGCACTAAATCTCCAATTACAAGCTGTAAATCATTTTGCATATTATTAGTCCTGACGATTTTTCAGTGTGATGTGACATATTTCAGGCCCCTCCATCAACTGTCAAGAAATGACATGTCAGATTCTGAGTTGCTTGGCGTGGTGGAGAGCAATGAAAGAGCATTATTTGCAAAGCTTACCAGCCTGGAAGGAGCTCCGGACGGGGAGTCAGGCTGTCGATTCTAAGCCCAGCCCCTCTCAGCTCCAGCCAAGGTCATGAATACATATCAGCTGAGCTATTACTGTGAATGAGAAGGTTGGAAATGATGATCTTCATGGTTTCCCTAATAGCTCAGTTGGTAAAGAATCCACCTGCAGGAGACCCCGGTTCGATTCCTGGGTCTGGAAGATCTGCTGGAGAAGGGATAGGCTTCTCTTGTGGCTCAGCTGGTTAAGAATCTGCCTGCAATGTAGGACACCTGGGTTCCATCCCTGGGTTGGGAAGATCCCCTGGAGAAGGCAAAGGCTACCCACTCCAGTATTCTGGCCTGGAGAATTCCATGGCCTGTATAGTTCATGGGGTCACAAAAGTTGGACACGACTGAGTGACTTTCACTTCCATGGTTTCCGCTTGTTTTGGTAATTGTGTACTATTGTGATGCTAACAAGGCTTATATTTCCTGAAGTTTGTCACTCTTTGTTATTCCAAGAAAGCTCAGCAAAGCCAACAGTTTGAACACACCTGCAGCCATTTGAATGCAACTCAGAAGGGGGCATCCATGACTCTGATGGGTAGCAGGGGAGGCTGGCTTTGGTCTTGTGACATCCTGGTAGGTGGAACTCAGTCTTGGTGACCGATCTTCTGAGAGAGGAGAATCTTCCTGGTTTGTTCATAAGAATGCTCAGGGTCAGCCTCATGGATATCTGGCCCCACAACCTGTCCTTTGTAAAGACCACTGAACTGAAGTGAAAGTCGCTCAGTTGCACCCGACTGTGAACCCATGGACTGTAGCCCACCAGGCTCATCAGTCCATGGCATTCTCCAGGCAAGAATACTGGAGTGGGTTGCCATGCCCTTCTCTAGGGCATCTTCCCGACCCAGGGATTGAACCTGCGTCTCCTCCATTGCAGGCAGATTCTTTACCATCTGAGCTACCAGCGAAGCCAAAGACCACTGGACTTTGTTTAAATGCTAGGAGTTTTCAAACTAAGCCTTAACGTGACTTGTCAGCCAGATGAATTTGGACAAGTCACTTAACCTTGCTGAGCCTATAACTCCATTTGTACAATAGATATAATCGTATCTACTTTACAGGATTACCTGTATTCAGTGAAGTTCTATATAGGAAAACCTATAACAAAATCTATTTGACAGAGTAGACTCTTACAAAACTTAATGAACAGAAGTACAGGGGGGTAGATGGACGGAGAGATGGCAAGTATTCTATCCAGAACCAACTACTGGCGGTGGTGGACTTCCCTGGTAGTCCAGTGGTTAAGAACCCACCTTCCAATGCCGAAGACGTGAGTTCAATCTCTGGTCAGGGAACTGAGGTCCCAGACACCTAGGGGACACTAAGGCCAAGCGCCACAACAAAGACCCAGCATAGTTAAATATATTTTTTTAATTAAACCAACTACTGGAGGGAAACAATCAGTATGACATGAGCTCACCTCCTCCCACAAATAAAACCAGCTACTTACTAGGGAGACAGAGACTGTCTTAGGATATTGTAAGGGGTTTGTGGCTTGAACCAAAACATTGCTTGAATCTCTTTGCATTATACTTTTGCTATCTTCTATGGAATGCATTCTCTAAATTCTGTATCTGCTGCCTAAAGAAAGATTTTTTATAATATTATTTTTCATTAACCTCTGGATTCACTTCCATATTTTTTTTGGCTGTGCCCCATGACATATGGGATCTCAATTCCTAGGCCAGGGATAGAACCCATGCCCTGCCCCAGGCACTGGAAGTGCAGAGTCTTAACCACTGGTCCACTAAGAAAGTCCCAAGAAGTATTTTTTCCTCATTATTTGTCTTAAGGCTAATGACTTCAAGCTATTCAATAGCCCCTGTTGTTCTGCTACTTTTGGATTTCAAAATATTCTGTTCAACTTTCCATTTACTTCATGACTTTACAAACTTTGATCACCCTGACTTTTCTGCCTTCTTTTTCTAGCTTGAAGAGTTCTGTTCTTTTTAGGTCATTCTCCTGAGACAGCCTCTGTGTGCCCTTGATCTTATGAAGTTTTCTTCTTTTAAGTCATCTCCAGCACCATTATGCCATTATTCTTAAGAAGCCCTGACTTTCAGTTTGACAACATGTGGGATGGGAGGGGGAGAGAATTGAGATCAAATCAGCTTTGAAATCAGTGCTCTGAAAATAGAAAGATGTGGTCCTGCCACCTGAGTGACAGGGGCTTTGATGTACCCCACCCTGATGTGCTATTCAGCTCTTGCGACACCAGGGACTGAAGCCCACCAGGCTCCTCTGCCCAGGGGGTTCTCCAGGCAAGAGTACTGGGGTGGCTCGCATTTCCTTCTCCAGGGGATCTTCCCAACCCCGTAACCGAACCAGGGTCTCCTGCATTGCTGGCAGATTCTTTACTGATTGAGCTATTAGGGAAACCCCTCGAAGTGCTAGAAGAAAATGAGAACTGATGTTGGCACAAGTCTGTGTGCCCAAGGCTCAGTGAGTCCAAACAAATGGAAAGGTTGGCGTTTGGAGCAAAGAAAGATTCACTGCAGGGCCATGCAAGGAGACAGGTGGCTCACACTCCCCCTCAAAATACCCCGAGATCCCAGAAGGGTTTCAGCAAGGCACTTTTAAAAGCCAGATGAGGGAGGAGGGTCTCAGGGGATAGTATGAGCTCATGCACTGTTCTCTGATTGGCTGATGGTGAGGTCACAGGGTGGGGTCTCAGGTGTTAACAGGATCGGTCCTTAGGCTCCAGAGACCTGGGGGTTATATGCTCCTGACCAAGTAGTTAACGTCTTCATTTGGTGGGGTTTTCACATACGTGGAACAACTCAGGAGATGTGCATCAGATACTATTATGTAGGAGCTTCAGGGAGAAGGTACAGCAGAAGGGATGGGGGCGGCCTGTCCCAGGAAGATCCCACAGGGTCCCGCTCGGTTGCACTCGGAGCTCTTCTGGGGCACGTCTGGTCTAGTCTCTTCCACACTTGCTCAGTCGTAAGAATCTTCCAAACCACTGGTTAAACGTTCAGACCCCAAGGCTCTGCACAGACCTGTGCTGTCCAAGATGATGGCCAGCGGCCACAGGGTGCGACTGGGCCCTTGAAAGGTGGCCACTCCAAGCTGAGTTATACTGTATGTGTACAATACACCCTAAGTGTTACAGTCTTCATTCAAAGAAAGAATTGAAAACATCTCACCATAATTTTCTATTGACTACATCCTGCAATAAGACATGATAGCATTTTCAATACACAGCATCAAAGAAAAGATTAGCATTAACTTCACTTATGTCTTTATGCTTTTTTTAAAAAATGTGGCTGCTAGAACATTTGCCACGACATGACTGGCCCACACTACATGCTGCTGGACAGGCTGGTCCAGACATATGGAATCAGAGTCCCCGTGGGCGAGGCTTACAGTTCTCCGGCATTCCTGGTGATACTTATTTGACTAGGAAAACTGGGAGCGCGGTGAACTCATTTGACAGAGAAGGAAATTCACATTCAGAGAGTCTGATCAGCTTGTCCAAAGTCATGCCAAGATCCACATTGTTAACCTCATCACAATGGACGCTGGCTGAGTGCAGAAATTTGGAGCATCTTGTCCACTGATGCTGAGAGCACAGTATCTTACAAACACACGCTGAACAGATGAGGCCACTTAGACACAATGTTCATGAAGCTAAACGCGTGATTTCAATCCCCCAGCAGCCTGGTCTGCTCCGTTCTCTTCTCCAGGCTGCAGACAACAAGAGGATTGTTATCCACAAGAGAAAGAAAGACAGGTTCGAGACCATCTAGAAACTATCCTTGCTTGAAAAGCACAGCACAAATCACATTAGCATCTCCTGGAGAGAGTCCTCTTCACATGCAGGTTTGGCTTTCAACTCATATCCGTTCCAGGAGTCATTTGTACCACTAAGAAAGATAATCAGGGCTGCCCTCAGGGCTCAGTGGTAAAGAATCCACCTGCCAACGCAGGGGAAAGTCGAGCCCTGACCTGGGAAGATCCCACACCCCAGAGAGCAACGAAGCCTCTGCACCATAACTACTGAGCCTGTGCTCAAGAACCGGAGCCCTCATGCCTCAACTACTGAAGCCCGTGCTCCACAATGACAGAGACCCCTGTGATGAGCTACACGTGCAGCTAGAGATCAGCCCCCGCCTGCCGCAACGAGAGAAAAGCCCACGCAACCACACAGGCCCGGCGCAGCCAGAACAAATAAGGAAAGATCTGGTTTCGTTTTAAAAAAGATAGAAACATAATCACCACAGCTCTCCCCCCAGTTCCACCTGTTGGAAATTCTATCTCCTCTACCAAATATAAAGAAGAAGGATTTTTTTTTTCCCTAAACCTCCTAAGCTATTCAGCACCCAGAGGACTTACTTCCAAGTCCCTCGGGGGCTCATGGTTTCTATTTTTAATCATGCAAGGTGCAGAGAGAAAAGCAGCTCTGGAAGAAACTGGTGTGCAGAGAGACCGTGAACACCCTCTGGCCTCTACAGGTGAATGTGAGTGACACAGCAGCAGGCTTCTCAGAACCCAGGGAGGACACGGCCTTTGAGTCAGCCAGGAATAACAAGAGCCAAATCCTCAATCCTCTCCCCATCCTCTCCATCCTGTGCGTTACTCACCAGGCAGCTGCAAGGAGGAAGCCCAATTTCACACCGAGTGATGGAGCGAAGCTTCCGTGTGGGCAAACATTCAGTAAGATGGGGGATGACTCATAGACCGTTCAGCTCATTGTTAGAGTGGTCTCCACCTGCCTCTCGGCAAGCTGAAATAATCCGTTGTCAATGCTGCTGCAGAAAAACCTAATTGCAACCTTGGTCCTCCAGCCCCTCTTGAATTGCTCACCCACAGGCTCGGCTTTAATTACATAACACTTGGAGAGAGGAAGGCAGAAAAGACGAAGCCTACGTTGGTTCTTAAGTAAAAATGGAAATTGATCAGCGTTCAGTCACCTGCCCAGGGGCCTGCGGACCATGCGTTGTATCACCAGGTCACCCAGGAAACTTGCTACTAAGCCTGCTGCCGGGGGCCCTCCCCGGAACTCTCTACACTGAGTGCAGCCTCCAGGAATATGTACATTTTAATCAGTTCTCCTAGTGATACCTGTGCATACTAACCAGTGAAATACCAGCCTAGAACCATGTCTGCCACACTGAATTTTGTTGAAGGGAAGTTGAAGTATGTAGATGAATAAATACTTGTTATATGTGGGTACACAGGCCTCTTCCCTTAGGCCCCAGACTCTGCTTCTGAATCCCAGCCCCGTAGCAGCCACTATGAGGGTCCTCACCAAAGACCCCGCATCCCCAGATCCCCTGATCTGGACCACAGCTCTGAAAGCTTCACGGGAGCCTGAGCTACTAACTACAGTCCCATATGCCTGACCCCCCTGGAAGACCCTGATGACCGGCCCAGCTCCCTAGTCTACCAATCTACTCTGGGGAGGTGCCATGCAGACCTCTGTGCCTCGGGTCCCACTCCTAGACAAGCTGGGGCTCACCATACACAAGGAATCCAGAGATGGACACCACCCGGGGCAAGGCTGCGCACTCGGCCTTAGTTCGGAGGATGGGGGGTGGTCAGGGTAGGGAAAAGGAGGAAGTCAGGGTGGTGGCTGTGCAAGAAGCTGACAGAGCAGATGGTGCCCACCACAGCATTGCTGGGCAAGGGGACAGCACAGAGGAAGCCACGGCCAGCTCTGGTTTCTTCCCATCGTTTCAGCCCCAATTGCCCATCTCCCACTTCTGACCCGTCCAGGACTGGGTGTGGGAGCAGCTTTAGGAGCAAAGGTGATGCTACTTTCCCAAGGTAGGTGCACTAGAGACTGTGGCGTTGGTGCCCCTGGGTTGCATACATGATGAAAAGCAGCTGTGTGTCTCTGTGTGTATCTCTGTGCACGACTCTGTACGTGTCTCTGTGTGAGTCTGTGTGTGCCTCTGTGTGTCTCGGTGTGTGAGTCTGTGTGTGCCTCTGTGTGTGTCTCTGTGCATGAGTCTGTGTGTGCCTCTGTGTGTATCTCTGTGTATGTATCTGTGTCCTTGTATTTGTGTGTGAGTGTCTGTATGTATCTGTGTCTCTGTGTGTGTATCTGTGGGTGTCTGTGTATGTGTGTATGTGTGTCTGTTTCCGTGTGTGAGTGTCTGTGTGTGTGTGTATCTGTGTCTGTGTGTGTGTCTGTGTGTGTGTGGGTTAAGGTTAGGGTTAGGTGTGTGTGTGGGTTAGGGTTAGGGTGAGGTGTCTGTATGTGTGTGTATCTGTGTCTATGTGTGAGTGTCTGTGTGTGTCTGTGGGTGTCTGTGTGTATCTGTGTCTGTGTGTGAGTGTCTGTGTGTGTGTATCTGTGTCTGTGTGTATCTGTGTCTGTGGGTGTGGGTGTCTGTGTGTGAGTGTCTGTGTGTGTATGTATCTGTGTCTGTGCATGAGTGTTCGTGTGTATCTGTGGGTGTCTGTGTGTATCTGTGTCTGTCTGTGTATCTGTGTCTGTGTGTGAGTGTCTGTGTCTGTGGGTGTGGGTGTCTGTGTGTATCTGTGTGTGTGTGTGTATCTGTGTCTGTATCTGTGGGTGTCTGTGTGTATCTGTGTCTGTGGTGTGTGTATCTGTGTCTGTGTTTGTGAGTGTCTGTGTGTGTCTGTGTGTATCTGTGTCTGTGTGTGTATGTATCTGTGTCTGTGCGTGAGTGTTTGTGTGTATCTGTGGGTGTCTGTGTGTATCTGTGTCTGTGTGTATCTGTGTCTGTGGGTGTGGGTGTCTGTATCTGTGGGTGTCTGTGTGTATCTGTGTCTATGGGTGTGGGTGTCTGTGTGTATCTGTGTCTGTGTGTGTATATATCTGTGTCTGTGGGTGTGGGTGTCTATATCTGTGGGTGTCTGTGTGTATCTGTGTCTATGGGTGTGGGTGTCTGTATCTGTGGGTGTCTGTGTGTATCTGTGTCTGTGTGTGTATGTATCTGTGTCTGTGGGTGTGGGTGTCTGTATCTGAGGGTGTCTGTGTGTATCTGTGTGTGTGTGTGTGTCTGTGCCTGTGCGTGTGCGTGTCTGTGCGTGCACGGGCCTGTGTTTGGCGCCTTCCTCGAGACTCTTCCTCTGGGACCCCAACCGCGCCCCGTCCAGCTGAGCAGCCCTCTCCCCAGGTTGCCCCTGCGCTCGGTGCCTGAGCCTCAGGGCCGCTCTCCACCCCGGCCCCCTCAGCAGGGATCCGCTTCAGGGCAGCCTCCAGGCACCCCGCCCGGGGGTGGGGATGTTGGGGAAATGTGTGCCTCTGCCTCCTCCCACGGGGTGCTCCGCACATCCTCCTGCCTCCAGGCCATCCGAGGAGACACCAGACACCAGCTGCGTGCTCTGCCCATGGAAATACTTGCGGTCTCCTGTGGTTTCCTTGATTAAAACCCCCCACGCCCACCCTCACTGGGGAGCCCAGAACTCTAGGCCCCCCCAGGGGGTTTCTCCCTCATTCTCTTCAACCTCATCTTTCCGGGTAGGCTGGAGGTGGAAGACCAACCGACACCAATCAAGCAGCTTCAGCTCCTTCCCCAGCGCTTCCCGCTCGAGGCCCCCAGTTCCTCTCTGCTGCTCCCAGGCACTGGGGCCTCAGCCTGCCAGGCGAGTGTGTGCTCCTAGGTTCTGTCTCGTCACAACAAAGATTTGGAGCGACGGACATTAAAGCCCTCTGTGCATCACAGCTCTCAGGTCTTGGACAAACAGTGTTATAGCTCTTAGACAAATCAGTGTTACAGCTCTGTTTTATTTAGAAGATAGCAGGAGAATCTGTCCTCGAAGTGTGAGGGCATGCCAACCCAAAGACACGAAGAGAAGAGAGTGAAGAAGCACGCCAGTGCACAGGAGAGAGGGGGAGAGAGCGCGCGCGCTTTGGCCCCTCCTTTTATATGTCCCCCGACCCACCCCGGGCCTGCCCGATGCAAACTGGGCTTAGCCAGGAGTGCTGTTTGTTCTTCCTGAGGTCTTCACTCCGGTCCTCGGACCTTCCTTGGACCTTCCTTTGTTCTATTTTCGCAGGCTTTTCCCATCCTTGTCTTTTAGCCACTGCCATTTTGGACTCCTTTTCCCTGTTCTAACTACCTAACAAGCCCAAACCGAAGCATCTCATCTGAATATCTTCTTTCTGATATGCAATTATAATTCAAGGTGATATTTATTCAAATGGAAAAGCCTGTTTATAGCAATAGAATTATCAGGTAATCTAGGAGCAAACAGAGGAGGGAGTGTCTAACCTTGTCTGGGACAATTAAGAGGATCTTTGCAAAGCAAGTGATATGTGAGCTGCGTCTGGAGGTCGAAGAGGAGATATTCAATTCTGCTGGAGACAGGGTGCTATTCTAGGTTTGACATGGCCGAGTGCTTCTCTGTCTGTGACAGCTCCTGTTCTTTAGACGATTTCCAGAATGGCTTCCCAGATCTGCCATCCAGCGGCTGTCAAGCCATTTGTAGGGAGAGGACAGGGAGATGTGAACAATAAGGATGGATCTGAACACGTAAGTTAGAAAGAAGCTGCATCTTCTCACTGCATATGCGCTTCACTGACAAAGCGAAGGAAGGGCTTTAAGTCAATGAAAATATTCACATCACTGCCTGTGTGTGTGTGCACACACACACACGTATAAATAGGCCATGGGTTTAGAGTCCATTTTTTGCCGCCTTTATCCAAACCCCTTCCAGAAAGTATAGGTAATTTTAGAAAAAGGAAGAAAAGCATGACTACAAGGCCAGAAACTCCCATATAAAGCCCGTGTTCTACAAAGCTCTCTAAAGGTGCTGAAAGGGAGAAAATAGCAATTGCATTCTACAGAGAGATGCAAAGGGCACGTGAAACATTTGCAGAGTTAATACAAGCTGTCTCAGCCCCCTAAGAAGATGACAGTTTGTCAGTCTGGGCATTTCCTGGGAAGAGGGTGGGAGGCAAGAACAGAACGAGGTTCCCTAAGCCAGAAGATTAATCTGATTCTGCCCTGAGACACTGAGCAGTAGGGCTTTCTGTGTTTCTTCGATGGGCAAAGGTGGAGCTTAGATAAAAGCATTTTAGACCCAGAGGGGGTCTCAGCGATCAAGTCACACAGTGGATTTCACTGATGAGGAAACCAGGCCCCCAAGGCATTCTGAGCCTTGCCCCCTCTGTCTCATGAATCACAGTGACACAGAACTAGGGCACAGGGTTTATGCTCTTAACGTTACACTAGGCATCAGTGGAAATGTCAGCTCCCCTGTGACCCGGGCATAGAGCATGCAGAGTTCTCTCCCTACAACCTCTTTGGAAGCCCCACTAAAAAGAAAGCAAACGGGTGACATTATATTCCAAACCCACAAGGACGCAGAGACCCATTGAGGAGCTGATCCCAGATGAGAGATGTCAACAAAATTCTAAAAGAGGCAAAGCAGATGCTTGGGTGGTAAATAATACATCAGAGTGGAAAAAACTGAAACCTAATCTCTTGCCGAGAAAGAAAGCAATGAAACTCAAGGCAACTGACACCCCTGATCTGTGTGCAAGCCCCAGGAAGGGAACGCTCCAGGTGCCCCTGAAGTGGGCTGAGGGTGGGGTCGGGGGCTGGGACGGAATCTTAAGAACCAGAGGTCCCTCTGCCCCTTCACCCACTCAGTTGGCCAGCTCATCCTCCAACACCCACACAAAGATACAAACACAGACCTCTCCATGTACGTACTCTGAAGGCAAGGCTGAGACAGGCTTGCATGGGGAGCAGTTTATTTAGGAATCTGATCCTAAGAAGTGGGAGGGAAGGGAGAGCAGAAAGGAAGGGGGAAGGAGACAGCGTCCCTCGCACCTGCCTTACTCTGTGCACCAGCCCGTGGGTGACCAGTTGTTCGAGGTCACCAGGATTTCTGAGGAGGCTCATGAACTGGTTACTGGAACCCCCTACCCTGGGCTTCCCTGGTGGTTTGGATGGGAAAGAATCTGCCTGCAATGTAGAAGAGGGGTTCCATTCCTGGGTCAAAAAGGTCCCCTGGAGGAGGGCATGGCAGCCCACTTCAGTATTCTTGCCTGGAGAATCCCATGGACAGAGGAGTCTGACAGGTTATAGTCCATGGGGTCGCAAAGAGTCAGACACAACTGAGCAACTAACACTTTCACGCTTTCTTTTCACTTTCCTGCCCTGGGGAAGGAGTGGGAGGTGGAGGTGACTCCATCACCGCCTGCGGGGACCTGTGGCATCCATTTCCTTATTCCTCTTGATTGCACACATGTGATACCTTCTGAGTTCCCCCTATGAAGCACCTGGAAGTGTAGGGACAGAATCAAGAGTTGCTGGCCAGAAAATAGTCTTAGATTTGACTACTACATAAAAAAGAAAAAAAAAGTTGTATGGCCCCAAACACCACTACTGGGCTTCCCAGGTGCCGCTAGTGGTAAAGAACCCATCTGCCAGTGCAGGAGACGCAAGAGATGGGGGTTCAATCCCTGGGTGGGGAAGATCCCCTGGAGAAGGAAATGGCAACCCACTCCAGGATTCTTGCCTGGAGAATCCCATGGACAGAGGAGCCTGGTGGGCTACAGTCCAGGGGGTCGCAAAAAGTTGGACGACTTACCACATACGCTGTGGAAAACTGTGGAGATTTCTCAAAAAACTAAAAATAGAACTGTAACAGGAGGGAAAGGGGCAGGGCACAGCTTTTGAAAGAAGGATGTGGCCCAGTGACACAACATAAGCTGATTAGAATCAAATGGGACCAAGCTGGCAGACAAGACTAGAAGCTGATCCTCAATCAGTAAGTGAAATGACACACCCAGAGAGCCCTGACAGTTCCAAGTGAAGTGAGAGAAGTGAAGTCGCTCAGTCGTGTCTGACTCTTTGCGACCCTATGGACTGTAACCCACCAGGCTCTTCAGTTCATGGAATTTTCCAGGCAAGAGTACTGGAGTGGGTTGCCATTTCCTTCTCCAGGGGATCTTTAACACCAAGGAGTGGGTGGTGGCCCAGATCCTGGAGATCTCCACCCCTTCCCAAGGATAGTTGGAATAATCCTCCCACTCATTAACATATGAAATTACCCAGCCTATAAAAACTAACCACGCCAAATTTCATGACCATACTCACCCTCTGCGATGGCCCACATTCTGTCTGTGGAGTGTATTTTTCTCTGAATCTGAGCAAATCCATTTCTTACCTATCACTTTGTCTCTCACTGAATTCTTTCTGTGATGAGACATCAAGAACCTGAGCTTTATTATGTCCTGAAACCAGGTACCAAGGGTTTTGGTTGGGTTTGAGTCGCAACCACGTTTGGTTTAAGTCCCAAACAGGGTTTTGGCTGGGTTTGAGTCCAAGCCACATGGGTTCAAGTCTCAGACTGGATTTTGGCTGGGTTCATCAAGTCCCAGGACATGGGTTCAAGTCCCAATCTGTGGTAAATGGTTTCAGAACTACGATAGGACCAGCAATTCTGCTCCTGGATATATATCCAGAAGAAGAAGAAGAAAAAAAACACTAATTCTAAAAAATACAAGCACCCCAATGTTCATGGCAAACATTATTTCCAGTAGCCATGACATGGAAATAACCTAAATGTCCATCAACAGATAAATGGATAGAGATGTGGTGCATATATACAAGGGAATATTACTCAGCCACAAAAAGAACAAAAGTTTGCCGTTTGCAGCAACACAGGTGGAGTTGGAGGGCATTAGGTAAATGAAATAAGTCAGAGAGAGACAAATACTGCACCACATCGCTTGTGTGTGAGATCTAAAAAATACAACAGACCAGCAAATATCACTTTTTAAAAGCAGCAGACCTATAGATACAGAGGACAAAGTAGTGGTTACCAGTGGGAGAGGGAAGAGGGGAGTGGCATAGGGGTGGGGATGGGAGGTGCAAACTATTGTGTGTAAGACTGGCTCAAGCATGTACCACAAAGGGAAACACGGCCGATACTGTATAATAACTGTAAATAGCAAATAACCATTCAAAACTGTATTAAAAACTAAACCTTTGATTTTAGAAAAAAATCTGATTCCCTTAACAGCAGCAGCATGAGATGGGGAAAGTCACTGAACTTATCCGTTCCTCGATTTCCTCATCAGTAAAATGAGAGATAATCACGACCCCTACGTGCTGCTGGTGCCTCCGATCTCTGCAGAAAGCTGCCATGCACGTGGACAAATGGAAGCAGCTTCCCCTGGAGTTATGCAGGGGACAGAGGCAGGACCACATGACAAAGCCCTGTTCCTCAAAGCCACAGGGAATGTCCCCAGCCCTCTGCACACCACTCACCATCCACCAACAACCTCTGTCCCACCGTCAGTGGGATGGGGCTGGAGACACACAGAATCCTGCTTGAATCTGGAGAAATCTCCTCGCTACCCCTCGTCTGCACAGCCTCACCACCTCAATTTGCTAAACACTCTTACATCACACTTCGCCATATACACATCCATCACAGGGTCACAAGGCATCTTTTTTAAAAAATATTCATTTATTTGACTGTGCGAGGTCTGAATTGGGGCATGCATGCAGGATCTTCAGTTGTGGCAGCTGAACTCTTAGTTGCAGCCTATGGGATCTAGTTCCCTGATCAGGTATCAAACCCAGGCCCTTTGCACTGGGAGCACAGAGTCTTAGCCACTGGACCACCAGAGAAGTCCCAAGTCGTCCTTTATTAACTGGAAACTCACCCCTTTCAGCTTTGTACATCTTTAACTCTTCATGCCCCACTCCTGCCCCACAGCCCAGATCCTTGCACTGACTTCTACAACTCAAGGTCATCAGCAAAATCTCCTCTATTTCAGCCTCTTCTTTGGAATATTCCCTTCACCGTCTCTAACTAAAACTGGCTGGCCACAGAGGAATCTGCCTCCCCTCACCCTGTTCTTTCAAATCCCTTGCACAAATGGACTGGGACATGAAGTAGCCATTTCCAGCTCCTTATTGTGGCTTCTGGACTGTCATCCCTCCTCACTCATGAAAAGAACCTAATTCTTTGAAGCTCCTTGGACAGCAAGGAGATCCAACCAGTCCATCCTAAAGGAAATCAGTCCTGAATATTCATTGGAAGGACTGATACTGAAGCTGAAACTCCAATGCTTTGGCCACCTGATGCGAAGAGCTGACTCCTTGGAAAAGACCCGGATGCTGGGAAAGATTGAAGATGGGAGGAGAAGGGGACGTCAGAAGCTGAGATGGTTGGATGGCATCACCGACTCAATGGACATGAGTTTGAACAAACTCCGGAAGTTGGTGATGGACAGGGAGGCCTGGCGTGCTGCAGTCCATGGGGTCACAAAGGGTCCACAGGGACACGACTGAGCAACTGAACTAACTGAACTTTGACGCTCTTGCCATTAGGCAACGTCATTAGCTGTCTGTCACTGTGACAGCCATCTACGGATCCCTAGGTCAGCCCCTTTTTTCTTAAAGATCACTGTTTTGATCCCTTTGCCTGTATCTAAGGACAAGCCCCCCTCCCCAGTTTGTGTCCTGAATTCAATCCCCTCTCATCTACTCAAAGATATCACTAGTGATTTTCCATCCTCTCTCACATCATAAATTTCCCTCTCTGTGGATTATTTCCCTTGATCATACAAAGATGCTCTCATCTTTTAAAAACAATAATAAAAGAACTTCCCTTGAACTCTCATGAGTCTCTTGCTTCTCTATGTGTCCAACTGGCTTTATATCAAGATTCATCAAGAGAGAGCCTACCCTCCCTGAATCCCCATCCTTCTCTATCATTATCTTGGGCAGCTACTCCCATTTAGACAGTTATCTCCACAATAAAACCAAACTCACGTTCATCAAGGTCCATTCCATGTCATCACATCTAATGGTTCTTTCACCAGGATCATCTTTCTCAACTTAGTAGGTTAGCCATCAGTGCTTTTCTTTTTCATAAAATGAAACATTGCCTTGTCTTCAAGGAAGTTACGGACTGTTTGGAGGAGCTGTGGAAAGAGCAAGGCAGGCATCCCCTGGTCTGGGTCTCTGAAATTTGGGACCAATCTTAGGATGAAAAGAGGCGCAGTGTCTCTGGGGGCTTCTTCCACGTGTTGCATTCAGTGACCATTTCCTATGCACCGGGATGTACTGTGCTGACCTCTGTGTGGTTGCTGAGATGGATTCTGTGACCTTGCCCTCACGGGACTCACAGTGCAGAGGGAGACATTCTCACTGGTCTAAGAAAATAACTCTTATTCTGTTCTTTCCCCCTCTGCCCAAACGGACTTTCGCTGCCTCCTTTCTGACCACTCAGTGAGCCTATGAACAGTGTCTTAAGTCATATTTCCTCTGCTCGCTTTCAAGCAGATCTCAGTGGCAACTGGGAACAAAAATTCCTGATTAAATTCATTCATTCTCAGGGCAAAATGATTGGGAGTCCCCTCTAAACTCCTCTGTCTTTTTAATCTAATAATTCTCCCTATATTAAAACAGGAAGCAATATTGAACAGCTTAAGAAACTTTGTGGCAGAAAATGTATAGATTAAGAATGGCATTAAGGCAGGCTTTTCGGTTTGTGAAGATCTATTTTCCTTCCAAGACTTAAATTCTTTCATGTTGCAGACACATACAACAGACAGTGGGACCCAAAGTGTGAACACTTGCAAAGAGTCTTCCTATCTGTTTTGTGTCTTCCCTGCATTTCTTTTTTTTTAATAATTAAATTTGTTTATTTTTAATTGAAGGATAATTCCTATACAATATTGTGTTGGTTTCTGCCAAACATCAACGTGAATCAGCCATAGATATACCCTATATCTCCTCCCTCTGGAACCTCCTTCCCACCTCCCCCGCCATCCCACCCCTCTAGGTTGTTACAGAGCCCCGGTTTAAGTTCTCAAGTCATACAGCAAATTCCACTGGCTATTTTACATATGGTAATATATATGTTTCTACATTACTCTCTAAGGAGAAGATTTTTTTTCTTTTAAAAAATTTTTTAAATATAAATTCATTTATTTTAATTGGAGGCTAATTACTTTATAATATTGTATTGGTTTTGCCATACATCCACATGAATCTGCCACGGGTGTACACGTGTTCCCCATCCTGAACCCCCCTCCCACCTCCCTCCCCTTACCATCCCTCTGGGTCATCCCAGTGCACCAGCCCCAAGCATCCTGTATCCTGCATTGAACCTGGACTGGCGATTTGTTTCATGTAGGATATTATACATGTTTCAATGCCATTCTCCCAAATCATCCAGAAACTATAAAACTCCTAGAGGAGAACATAGGCAAAACACTCTCTGACATAAATCACAGCAGGATCCTCTATGACCCACCTCCCGGAATATTGGAAATAAAAGCAAAAATAAACAAATGGGACCTAATTAAAATTAAAAGCTTCTGCACAACAAAGGAAACTATAAGCAAGGTGAAAAAACAGCCTTCAGAATGGGAGAAAATAATAGCAAATGAAGCAACTGACAAACAACTAATCTCAAAAATATACAAGCAACTCCTGCAGGTCAATTCCAGAAAAATAAATGACCCAATCAAAAAATGGGCCAAGGAACTAAACAGACAGTTCTCCAAAGAAGACATACAGATGGCTAACAAACACATGAAAAGATGCTCAATGTCACTCATTATCAGAGAAATGCAAATCAAATCCACAATGAGGTACCATTTCACACCAGTCAGAATGGCTGCTATCCAAAAGTCTACAAGCAATAAATGCTGGAGAGGGTGTGGAGAAAAGGGAACCCTCTTACACTGTTGGTGGGAATGCAAACTAGTACAGCCACTATGGAGAACAGTGTGGAGATTCCTTAAAATACTGGAAATAGAACTGCCATATGACCCAGCAATCCCACTGCTGGGCATACACACAGAGGAAACCAGAATTGAAAGAGACACGTGTACCCCAATGTTCATCGCAGCACTGTTTATAATAGTCAGGACATGGAAGCAACCTAGATGTCCATCAGCAGATGAATGGATAAGAAAGCTGTGGTACATATACACAATGGAGTATTACTCAGCCATCAAAAAGAATACATTTGAATCAGTTCTAATGAGGTGGATGAAACTGGAGCCTATTATACAGAGTGAAGTAAGCCAGAAAGAAAAACACCAATACAGTATACTAACATATATATATGGAATTTAGAAAAATGGTCATGATAACCCTGTATGGAGACAGCAAAAGAGACACAGATGTATAGAACAGTCTTTTGGACTCTGTGGGAGAGGGAGAAGGTGGGATGATTTGGGAGAATGGCATTGAAACCTGCATTTCTTTTTTCCACACCAGAGCACACAACACCTTCTGAAAACTGTGTCTGCCAAGTGTACAAAGTATCAAAACTTTCCTATTTGAGAAATAGTTCTTTCTCTTTTCAGAGTCATGAACCACTGTTTGGAGAAACAATTGCATTGGGGGCTTTTTTTTTTTGATGCTGTCATTTCTATATTATGAATTCTGAAGAACTGTGGAAATGTATCTATTCAGTAAACATCTATTAGTTTAGTAACTCCTGATAATTTTTATTTGAGAAAATGCTATACACTGAAGAAAATTTCCTAATAGGTTGACTAAAGACCAAAATTATCTCTGAAAATACCAATAGGGTCCCAAATTTTTGTTTTCTAAGACATTTTGTCATATAAGGGCATGAATACATCATTGTCTAAAGTTCTTCTCACTCTCAAGAGTTCCCATGTATTCTGTATTTGGTTCTATCTTTCAAAATACCATCTCTATCCAGGATTTGTGTTTACTGAAGGATGGTAAATTACCTGGGCTTGAATTCACACCAGATACGGTGACTCACCTATTCCTCGTCTAAGAGATGCTCAAACCCAAGACCTGGGCCTTATTTTCATCATTTTTGTTTGCTTTGTTTTCTTTACTAAAGTGTAGTTGATATACTGAAGATAGTATAGTTAAATACTTCTGTGGAGCAGAGTGACCCAGATATGTATAGTATAATATATATATACGGGGCTTCCCTTGTAGCTCAGCTGGTAAAGAATCTGCCTGCAGTGCAGGAGACCCAGGTTCGATTCCTGGGTTGTGAAGATGCCCTGGAGAAGGAAATGGCCATCCACTCCAGTACTCTTGCCTGGAGAATCCCATGGACAGAGGAGCCTGGCAGGCTACAGTCCATGGGGTTGCAAAGAGTCGGACACAACTTAGCGACTAAACCAACCAACCTATATATATTCATTTTCTTTTCCATTATGGCTTATCGCAGGATATTGACTATAGTCCCCTGTGCTCTACAGCAGGGCCTTGCTGCTCATCCATCCTGTGTATAATAGCTAGTATCCGGTAATCCCAAACCCTCTTTCCACTCCTCCCTCTCCTCTTTGTCTTCTTACCATCACTCACCTTCAGACCCGTCACCTGGCCTTACCAGTCACGTGTCCACCTCAGTGGGTCTGAATTCTGTCAGTTTATCTCCACCCTCACTGTCAACTCCTATCCAGGGTGGCCACAACCTTTCACCAGAACTGAAACCACAGCCTCCTAATTGGTATCCATTTCTGATCCATTCCAGTGCCTTCTACACGGAGCTGACAAAGTCTTATTTGCGTATCACTTCCCCAGTGGCTCAGCAGTAAAGAATCCACCTGCCAATGCAGGAGAAGCAAGAGATGCTGGTTCGATCCCTGGGTCGGGAAGATCTGCTGGAGAAGGAAATAGCGACCCACTCCAGTATCCTTGCCTGGAGCATTCCACGGACAGAGGGGCCTGGTGGGCCACAGTCTACCGAGTCGCAAAGAGTCGGACACGACTGAGCAACTGAGCAGGTCCTGATCAAAACCTACAGTGGTCTGTCCACAAACAGGATATCCGGCAGGATCCACGCGAGGTCCGAACAACCATGCGTGATCGGCCCCCACGTTCCCCTCCACCTGATTCACTGAGTTTTAGTGAGGACCATCTTCTTTCAGGCCCAGCAAAGATCTCTTCTGAGTCAGGACCCTTGCATGGGCTCCTGCCTCTGCCAGATGTTAAATTAGAGCAGCCTCTGCTAATGAAACTTTTGTGTGTGGGCGTTTATGATTTTTTAAATTTTCTTTTTATTTATTAATTTTTATTAATTTAATTGGAGGCTAATTACTCTACAGTATTGTAGTGGTTTTGCCATACATTGACATGAATCTGTCATGGGTATACATATGTTCCCTATCCGGAACCCCATCCCCCCTCCCTCCCCATCCCATCCCATCCCTCTGGGTCATCCCAGTGCACCAGCCCCGGGCACCCTGTCTCATGCATTGAACCTGGACTGGCGATCTGTTTCACATATGGTAATATACATGCAAATGTAACTTTAAATTGTTGAGTCAGAGAGTCCTTTCTAAAATCCAAAGAGAGAGTATCACCCTGCTCACTGACTCCAAGCACATCACCTTGAACCTATTAAGGTCACACTAATGATCTATCTGTTTTTAGTCTGCCTCCCTACTGGATCATAAGCCCCACAAGGGCAGGGATATGTCTGTTTTCATGTTAAGAACATCTCCTTTGCTCGGAAACCTCCAAAATAAATAATTGCCTACTTAATAAATATTTGGTAAAGAATAAACTAGTTTTCCTTCTAAAATCTGGCCTGCCCCAGAATGTGTTGCTTTTTCTTTTTCAGCTAAATTCAGGTTTTTATGGAAAAGGATGTTTCTGAGAAACAGAACTCTCTCTCAACTGTGTGGCTATAAAAAATAAATATTTGTGTTGAACTATTGCATGTTTTTAGATTTATTCTTTGCTCACATGAAACTCACATGAATGTTCTCTGCCTGCCTGCATCATTCCTTCGCTAGAAGGAAACCCAATCCCTGTCCATTGGGGAAGCAACCTGTCTAGTTGAAGCAGTGAGGATATGCTGCTCATTTGCATCAGGAAGGAGGAGGTGAGCGTGCAGGGAGGGGCCAGAATGCTGGACTCCACACCTACCCTCACATCTGCTTAATGGAAGCCTCTGACTTGGTACACAGAACTTCAGGAGGGACAGGGAATATGCTCTGGCCCCCAAAGAAGAGAAAATGATTTTGTGATCAGCTCCAAGAGGATTCCAAACTTACTGAGGAACTGTGTTTCAGGAATTCATCTCAGTGCAGTTCTTTATTTTGGGGGTACACATTGCCTCACCGGCTCCCTCCCCCGTACTGGGTCTTTAAGCTGGTGCTCAGGAAACACAAACCCAGCAGAATGGCAGCTGAGTGGGACAAGGTACCCACCCTCCGCCTCCCCAGGACCAGGTCACTGAGTCACCATGGGGCTCTAAGTCTGGAGCCCCCAGATACGAGGCAGGAAAGGCGAACGGAGATGCCCACCGTCTTTGACGTGAACAGAACTGGGGTGGGGCAAGGTGGAGGGGAAATGCTCGCACACAGAAGAGCTTTAGTCAAGGCTATGGTTTTCCAGCGGTCATGGATGTGAGAGCTGGGCTGTGACGAAAGCTGAGCGCCGAAGAATTGATGCTTTTGAACTGTGGTGTTGAAGAAGGCTCTTGAGAGTCCCTTGGACTGCAAGGAGATCCAACCAGTCCACCCTAAAGGAGATCAGTCCTGGGTGATCATTGGAAGGACTGATGCTGACGCTGAAACTCCAAACACTTTGGCCACCTCATGGGAAGAGTTGACTCATTGGAAAAGATCCTGATGCTGGATGGGACTGGGGGCAGGAGAAGAAGGAGATGACAGAGGATGAGATGGGTAGATGGCATCACCGACTCAATGGACATGAGTTTGAGCAAGCTCCGGGAATTGGTGATGGATGGGGAGGGCTGGCTTGTTGCAGTCCATGGGGTCACAAAGAGTTGGACACGACAGAGAGACTGAACTGAACTGAATCTCTAATTTGTACACACCCTTCAGGAACCACTGAACCCCCAGGAACCCCACCCCCCAGCCCTCCCCACTTGTTTCCATTTTCCTCCTTCACCTTCCAACTCTTTGACTGAAATACAATTTGTTTTCCTCTGAAGTATGGGGAAAATTCTTCGTTTAAAATTCAATTTGGGAAAAAAAAAATTCAATTTGGGGCTTTCCTGGTGGTCCAGTGGCTAAGACTCTGTGCTCCCAATGCAGGAGGCCCAGGTTCGATCCCTGGTCAGGGATCCCACAAGCCACAACTAAAGATCCTGCATGTTGCAACTAAGACCCAGCACAGCCAAATAAATAAATATAAAATTCAGTTGCTTGTGAAAAATTCTGAGTCTCAGTGTCTCGTGTACACCTTTGAGTTTTGATACGAGGGCTCAGTGGAAAAAAGAGAACTGTTCTGCATTTGTAGATGCCTTTTAAAATTTGCTGTCTTTTGGAGATTTTCAAAGGTTTGAAACAAAAGTAATGTGCTTGCTCTAGGACTATTGAATATCTGATGATGTTCCGTCACAGACACAAAGTGAGAAACCTCAGCTAAAGGGAATAAGCTAGAGAAAGAAAAGACTGAAGGCTGCCACCTGGGAGCCAGGGAATAAATGAAATAAAGGTAAGGGTTGAGGAGCCCTCTGAGACCCAAAGGGTTAATCAGGCCACTGCATATGCAGGAGACTAATTACCACGAATGACACCTGGTGGAAGCAGGTGCCTCTTAATGGCAGCACCATTTCCTTTCCCAGAAGGATGGAGGGCAAAGACATCAGTGGGCAGGTTGACAGAAATGAACCAGCAGCCCACGTGCCCAGATGCCCACTCCGGGACCGCTGTGGGACTTTGATTTGCAGAGCATACGTTGAATTCAGAACCACCTGCACCAACGCGTCTCTTTTTCCTTTCTTTCTTTGGCTGTGCCGGTCTTAGTTTCAGCATGCAGGACCTTCAGTCTTCCTTGTGGCATGCGGGATCTTTAGTTGCATCATGTGGGACCTAGTTCCCTGACCAGGGATCAAACTCGGGCCCCCTGCACTGGGAGCACGGCGTCTTAGCCACTGGACCACCAGGGAAGGCCTCAATCCATTTCTATCCTGCAGGATGAAGATGGACGAAGTAAGAAAGCCCTTGCCTGTCTTACGATTACATGAAGCCCACTTTGTTCTTTATTCTCTCTTATTGAAGTATATTTGACCTATATGGGAATGTGTAGCGTATACAACTTGTTGATTTGATTGATGCGTATATTGTAGTTTGGTTGCCAAAGCAGTGTTAGCTAGCACCTCTGCTGCTGCTGCTGCTGCTGCTGCTGCTGCTGCTGCTGCTGCTGGGTCACACCAGTCGTGCCCGACTCTGTGCGACCCCATAGATGGCAGCCCACCAGGCTCCCCCGTCCCTGGGATTCTCCAGGTGAGAACACTGGAGTGGGCTGCTATTTCCTTCTCCAGTGCATGAAAGTGAAGAGTGAAAGTGAAGTCTCTCAGTCGTGTCCAACCCTCAGCGACCCCATGGACCGCAGCCTTCCGGGCTCCTCCGTCCATGGGATTCTCCAGGCAAGAACACTGGAGTGGGGTGCCAGTGCCTTTGCCAATGCATGAAAGTGGAAAGTGAAAGGGGAGTTGCTCAGCCGTGTCCAACTCAGCGACCCCATGGACTGCAGCCCACCAGGCTCCTCCATCCGTGGGAGTTTCCAGGCAAGAGTACTGGAGTGGGTCACCAGTGCCTTCTCCGAGCTAGCACCTCTGTTTGGGCACAATTATCATCACTTTCTCCCGGTGGGATTAATTAAGAGCTAGTCTCTTAGCGAGTTTAATGATTATAATACAATAATGTGGTCTGCATTCACTGGACTGTGTGTTACCTCTCCAGGGCTTATCTACCGGTTGCAAGTGAGTACCTTAAAGCGCTCGCCACCCCCACCCCTGCCTCTAGCCCCTGGGACCTTCTGTCTTCACTCTCTGTTTTTATGGCCTGGGCTCTTTTAGATTCCGTATGTAAGCGAGATCAAACTGTTTTCTAACTCCAAGCACTCATTTCTGTTAGTTCCTATGCCTTTTCTGTCTACTTTCTTTACTCATTCTGACTCACTTCTGTCACCTTCCCCCATTACTCCCCTCCTTAGCTCTTGGTTGCTTCCCCATCCCTGTCTCCTCTCACCGCGTAAGCCCCAGGATCTTGGAGGAGCTGGTCCAGCTAATTTCCTCCTCACGCTGGGCGGCAGATGCCACACTTCCATCTTCATTCCACTTGTGATCAATCAATCCAAAAATGTTTATTGAGTGCTGGTACCTGCCAAGCACAGGCGTGGAATGGGGGTGGGGGGCAGAGAATTTCATTCCCAGGATATCAGAGCACTGACAAGATTAGTAAAACACCTGGGTTGCTGCAAGATCCTGAAAAGTATCACGTATTAGTTCTGTGGCTTTATTCAAAGGTGTTTACCTTCCCCGAGGCTGAATTTTCTCATCCATAAAATGGGCTACAGTGGAAGGCGCTGATGCAGATTAAACAGGATCATTTATAGGGAACACTGATTACTGAGCCAGCTAACTGTCTGGCACCAACCCGTGACATGTACTAAGATCTTCCCACCTCCTCAAATGAATGCCGATCTAACAAAGTGACAGCGCTGATCACCCTGACATCTGTAGAACATGATGGCTCCTGAACCTCCTCTGTCATTTAAAGGCTGATCATTCCCGGAGCTACAGTGGCCGTCTGCTCCAGCCCCTTCCCCACCCGTCACCACCTGCAGATCCACATCTGCCTGCATTGGGTGGGAAAGGCAAGCGCTCTAGGACCCAGCAGGCAGCAAGGTGCTGGGAGCCCCATCTGCTGATAAGAGGTCTGCCTGATGGAAAGCCCCTGGGGTGGGAGTGGGTACCAGTCCTCCCAGCATCGGTTTGGAGCTTGGAAATGGCAGCGTGTGCGGGAAGCACACAGGGGCAGCTCAGAGTGCTTGCTGACTCAACCCCATTGGCTGTGAGTTTATATGGGTTTATGTTTACTGTGGGCAGTGGAAACTTCCTCCCCCAGCAGTGGAACTGAGGCTACCATTTGGTACCACATACGCTTACGCCTGAATGGCAATGTTTAGGAGAATCACGCCTTTCAGAGACAAGCTCTTGGGGAAGAGATAGCTCTTTTTTATTGTTTTGCCTGGAAGTAGGAAACTCCCCTCCCGCCATGATGCAGAGCAGTCTTCTGTCTCCCTCCAGGAGCGCACAGATGCCAGCGGACTCTGCCTCTCCTGGATCCCTGCCTCTGGGCCTGACATGTAAAAATTAATGGCACATGGATTCCAGTTGCATGGGATAGTAATGATGATGGCTTGCATGATCGTCCTAACTTTTCAAAAGTGTTTTCTGCTCAAGTCTTCTTTCATTCTCAGACTTGCGAAGTAAGCCCTGATATTATGGTTGCCTCTTTCATCCAGGAGTAAGAGGCGGTCCAGAGAAGTTAGCTCCGTTTCCGAGGATCAGTGGAGAAAAGTCTTATGGCAGCTCTGGTCTCCTGGTTTCTGGCCCCATGTGTTGACCGCATTGTGTCGTACCAGTGATGCTTCCTATTTACCCTTGTCTCCATAGTCACGGAATAAGTCTCATCTAACCTTCCATTATGGCGTTTCTGACTCATTCCGGGGCTGCTATCACAGTTGAATCTGGTCTTAAACACTCACAGTGGCCTCCTAATATCTCCGCTTCTTCCACGTCCCTTGGTTCCAACCTGACGGTGGTGGTGCTTTCGTCGCTCAATCGTGTCTGACTCTTCGACCCCATGGACTATAGCCCGCCAGCGATTCTCTAGGCAAGACTGCTGGAGTGGGCTGCCATTCCCTTCTCCAGGGGATCTTGCCTACTCAGGGATGGAACCCTCACCTCTTGCAGTGGCAGGCAGATTCTCTACCACTGTGCCACCAGGGAAGCCCAGGTCCCAGCGTGGATCCGATATCTGTCCATGCCTGACAACCGCATTATCCCTCGTAAAAGTATTCTTTGAGACTCTGTTATCTAAAAAGAAAACCAAACTCTTTACTCGGGCACAAGAGGTCCCCTCCCTACTCGTCCAAGGTTCCTTCCAAGAAGCATCCTTTCCTCCAGTCGGCTCGAGGGACCCACTGTTCTCAGAGCTCCATGTGTCCGCCCTGAGGCCCCTCCCACAGAGACTGGCTGAGCCTCCCGCTGGCCCCGGGAGCCTTTCGGACCACACCCACCAGCTGTGACCTCTCCTCATTCAGGTTTTCACCTCTCACTCGCCCCAGCACAAATTCTGCCCCATGTTCCTTAAGCAGGAATCTGTTTGTTCACTCTTCCCACAGAACTCTAGGGAACTCGACTGCCCTGCTTTCTTTAAAAAAAAAAAAAGAAAGAAAGAAAATGTTTCTGTATTGGCTGTGCCAGGTCTTAGCTGAAGCCCACAGGATCTTTCCTTGCAGTGAGTGGTTTTGGTCGGCTTGCGGTGCTCAGCCTGCGGACCTCGTGGGCTTAGTTGCCCTGAAGCATATGGGACCTTAGTTCCTCGACCTGAGATCGAACCTGTGCCCCCTGCATTGCAGGGCAGACTCTTAACCACTGGACCACTGGGGAAGCCCCTTGCACCACCTTCTTTAGGCTCCAAACATGGTGTGATCCTCTGTATATCACAGTCAAGCGTGTTTGTACCCTTGTTGAGCTGCTGAGGATTCTAGAGTCCTTGGGAGAAGGGGAGCAAAAGGGATATCAAACAAAACAACAACAGAAAAACCAAAACAGCCAAGACTGTTAATGTGGATTAGCTTCCAAAGCGGATAACGTTTGAAATCGCCCAGTAGCAATGGCAGAGTCAACTAAGAAAGTTCGGCCGTGTTGTAAATAAGTAAGTAAAGTAAGTAAGTACAGAAAAGGCCACAAAGCCCTCTGAGGCTGGGAGAGGAGCACCAAGGAGCCCCTGACTTCCCTTGGAGGGCCATTTCTCAAAGGAACTCAGTGTTTGCCCACTCACAGAGAGGTCAGTTTCTGAAGAGGGCATCAGGCAGTCTCCATGTCTTAAAACGCTTTTAATGCAAATCTGTATTTCCTGTAGCCAGTTGCTCTCAAAGACCTTGCTGAGCCCTATGACACACACCGGGGGTAGACTCAGTCATCAGCCCTGGAAAGGAGGCAGGGCTGCCACCAGCTGTCTGAGGGTCCTTGAGGTCCTGCTGGGGGTCCCCGTTCCTGGGAAGAAGAGCGCAAAGGTGCCGTGCCCTCCACAGGGGTTGCCCTGGAGGCCAGGTTCAGTCAGTTCAGTTCAGTAGCTCAGTCATGTCCAACTCTTTGTGACCCCATGGACTGCAGCACGCCAGGCCTCCCTGTCCATCACCAGCTCCTGGAGCTTGCTCACACTCATGTCCTTTGAGTCGGTGATGCCATCCAACCATCTCATCCTCTGTCGTCCCCTTCTCCTCCTGCCTTCAATCTTTCAGTTAGTTAACCTAAATGTCACCTGTGGCATTTGACTGACAATCTGCTGAGCAGTGCAGTTCAATTTCCTTTTCAGGTAGACTTGAACAGTTTTGGAAAAACTAACATTCACGCCAGACCGGAGATCCTGGCTGGGGTGAGTTCAGAGGCTCCTGAGTCCATGTTAATAATGACTACCTAGCACCTGCAGGCTGGTCACTGTACAGCAGGCATTCTGTGAGTGCGCGCTCTCTGAATCCTGCCACCATCCTCTGGTTAGGCATGATTCCGATTTTACAGGTGGAGAAGCCTCGCCCCTCTCTTTCTCCCACACTAATTTGCAAATAAATTTGCAAGTAAATGCCCACACTCTGCATTCATCCACGGCAGCACCCCTTTCATGAGGATTACGTTCTGGCTCAGAAGTCATTTACAAAGCTGTGCTTTAAAGAGGGATTTGGAGTTTGAGGCCATCTTTGCAGTCCAGAATCCAAACATCCCTCAAGAATGAAGCAGGCTGTTTTGAATTCTACACCTGACTCAGACATTCATTTGAGTTCTGACTTAGGAAGCCCACCGATAATACATCAGGAAGAAAGCAAGGGTAGCATCCCTTAGACAGCTAGGTCCTCAGGGTCCAGTGCATGCCAGCCCCAGAGACAGCACCATGGAGATGCAGAGTGGCTTAAACATCACCCCTGCTCTCAAGAAGCCTAGAACATAGACACGGAAGCAAAGCTCACACTGGAGACGGTCACCAAATGCTAAGGGGCGTGACTATGGACACAGAGCTTAGGGAGTACGTGGGGAAGGGCTCACTCTGGGGACAGAACTAGAAGGATTTGAAGGATGGGGGATTCGGATGGGCAAGGACAAGAGGACGATGACATTTCCCTGCAGGATGTGTGGCCGGGGAGAATGCTGAGCAGCAAACGCCAGGTTGATGGGAGGATCAGCCGTGGCCCTGGGTGACCCCACTGGAGGGAGGTTCCGGACTTGCCTTGCTTTTTACCTTGAAGCCTCTGTCCAGCTAAGGACTGGTGAGCCCCTTCTTAGTTTGTGGGATACTTCTGGTGACAGCATCACACTGGCGAGGTCTCAGGTGCACCAATGGTCACCAGGCCCTCCTGCGACACCATCACCGAGAAGCAGCTTTAAAGAAAGTCTCCTCCCTGCCAGAGTCCACGGCTTGGCTCCATGGCCTGTATCACTTTCATCCTCTCCTGTCTCTTGTCCTGTCTGTCCCCTGACTCCCCTCCGACCCACTGATCCTGTCCTTCTATCAGAAGTAAGGACGGAGCCTGAAGGGACTCCGGGGGAGCACACACCTCCCCTCCCTGGGGAAGCCTTTCCTGGCTCTTCGGACACAATGATCTTCGCCACCTCTGACCTCGGGGCACTTGACCTTCAGACCCTGCGACCTTGGCGCTTAGCTGTAACAGCAGCCGCCGCTGCAGGGCCGTCCACGTGGGGCACTGTGCAGAGAGGGCGCCGTGATAAGCACAGCTGAGGCGTCAGGTCCAGCAGGCATCTGGGATGTCTGCTCCTTATCCGGGCTCCTCTCTGGCCTGGCTCTGTGCTGCTTTGTGCTTGGAACAAACAAAAACTAAGAGAAGGCTGGGTCCTCCCACTGCCTCAGGTCTAGACTGACAGCAGAGGCATCCGCCTCCTGGAGGGGGGACCCAAGGTGCCAGTCCCTCCCTGACTTAACACACAGCGCAGGACTGGGTGTGCTGTGAGCACAGCTGTGTTGTGATCTGATCATCCAGCTGCCTAATCCAGTTTCGGCCACCCTCCAGGCGGGTCTCCGCTGCAGCCCAGAGATGAGGAGACATCTCCCAGGGAGCCTGCTGGCCACCTGAACCAGGCATTCACAGGGGAGCCTCTCCTCAAAGGAACGGAGGGCACTTCCCTGGAGCTCCAGTGGTTAAGGCTCCACCTTCCAATGCAGGGTGTGCAGGTTGGACCCCTGGTCGGGGAGATAACGTTCCACATGCCTTGTGGCCAAAAACCCAAACATAAAACAGAAACGATACCGTAACAAATTCAATAAACGCTTTAAAAATGGTCCACATTAAAAAAGAAATCTTTCCATGATTTTCCTTTGTTCCTAGCTGTGCTGGGTCTTCGTGGCCATTTCTCTAGTCTTGCTGGGAGCGGGGCCACTCTCTGGTTGTGTTGCAAGGGCTCCTCATTGCGGTGGCTTCTCTGATTGGGAAGCACAGGCTCTTGGTGCTCTGTCTTCAGTAGTAGAGGCAGGCGGGCTCAGTAGTTGCGGCTCCTGGACTCTAGAGCTTAGTACGGGCTCAGTACTTAAGGCGCACGGGCTTAGCTGCTCTGCAACAATAGGGTCTTCCCGCAACAGGGGTCAAACCCGCTTCCCCTGCTTTGGTAAGTGGATTCTTCACCAGCCACCAGGGCAGCACCCCACAAAGAAACATTTTTTGAAAAAGGAACTGAAGAAAGCAAATCAGGGTTACCGGTCAGCCCATGCAGGCTCTCAGCGCACAAGCCACCGCCCCCCCACCGCCCCTCTCCACCCCCCGTCAGATGGAAGCCAAGCTCTTTCCTGGGGTGGGTAACCCAGACCTTCTCTCCTGGGGCATCGTCTCTCTCAGCACTCCTTGCCCTGTCCCCATGTCACTGGGTCTCTTCTCCCTGGGTGCCCCGTGGTCTTGAAGACAAGAAGCACTTCCATTGACTGCTGCTGAGTTACCCTCTCAGGCAGGTCTAGCCAGTGGACCACTGTGCCCGGCTCAGGGCTGGCCCCTGAGAGCTTTCACAGAATTCAGAAAGACAGGATGTTTACACGAGAGGGACCCTAGCGGTCACCTCACCCAAGCCGCCACTTATGGATAAGAAAGCCCGCATCCAGTCTGCTGGAATACTTAGCTCAAGTTCACCCAGGCTCTTAGTGATGAAGCTGAGAGAAGCTACACCCTCAGTTTCCCATATTAGCCCCCGATTCTGAGTGTGAAACTGAACGACGAAGTGTGTTTAAACCATGTCTAAAGTGAGACTAAATAAGGGCTTGGGGAAGGTCTGAGTGGCTGTGTGATGAAGCATATGAATTTGGGGCAGTAAATAGATGTCTCACCCTCAGTCCGCTGAATGCTTCTCAGATCACTTATTACAAGCAGGTGAGCCTGTGTGATGGTTATCCCTCTCGCTCGATGATCCTGAGATTCCTGTTCACTGATCCTGTCCCTTAATGGAACGCGCAGTCTCTTTCCAGGAGATGTTGAGTGGCAGGTCGATTAGGGGAGAGTGAATATCTCACACCCGTAAGAGGAGAGGCAAAGAGGAACGGTCACCCCTGCTCACCAAAGCACAGAGAGCAGTGGGCAGAGTCAACCGCAGCGAGTTCTGTTCCCACAGGGAGGCAGGGGAGGAATGAGCTGTGACACGAACGAATGCCAGGGCTTCTCTAATTTGTCTGCCTCCGCTCTCATTACTAACCCAGAAAGGCATGACATCACCCCAGGGTTGCATTCAAATTCTCCAACGGAGTTGTTCACCAGTAAGCAGAGTGGGTGCAAACACCGAGGGTGGTAATAATCACTCAAAGATCATAATTAGGCTGCACGAAACCCCCAACAGAAAACAAAGCAGCATCACTGAGTGAATGAGTGCCAGGCAGATGATTGAATGTAAAAACCTCATGCCTTAGGATACAGTGTGCCCTGGAAGAACGTCTGAGTTCTTAGACACATCCTTGTTGTTGAGTCGCTAAGCCGTGTCTGACTCTGCAACCCCATGGATTGCAGAACCCCAGGCTCCTCTGTCCTTTGCTATTATGCCTAGTTTGCTCAGATTCATGCCCATAGAGTCAGTGATGCTATCCACCCATCTCATCCTCTGCTGCCCCCTTCTCCTCCTGCCTTCGTCTTTCCCAACATCACCGTCTTTTGCAGTGAGTCAGCTCTTGGCATCAGGAGGCCAAGGTATTAGAGCTTCAGTTTCAGCATCAGTCCTTCCAATGACTATTCAGGGTTGATCTCCTTTAGGACTGACTGGTTTGATCTCAGATATGGGGACAGGCTGTTTCCAGAAACGAGGTAGCCTGCGGGACTGAGGACAGGTAGTTGCGATCCCCACAGCCCAGTGCGGGGAGGTGCCGTTCTCATAGTTGCAGACAACCTCAGGGTTTTTCCACTGTGACTTTCAGTTTTAAAAATTGAGTGCAATATTGGCTTTTAGTGAACACTGGTTGTTTTCTGAATACTAACAAGTCACTAATTTAAGAGTTCATATTGTATTTTCTAATAATGTCTCTTTTAATCCTGTTTTATTATTGTAGCTGCCATGCTAATTAATGTGCATGTATAATGCAGGCATGGGTGTGCCTCTGCCCTGGATAATTTACAATAAAACTAGAAACATAAAGTACTTTGATATTCCTGAAGAGTTCATCATTCCCTCATGAATTACTTTTGATGATTGAAATACCCTCTTCCTATATAAATAAGAGCAATGATATTTTCCCATAGAGTGGAAGTCAGGAGAAATTATATACTTTTCCCCCATGTTGAATCACCTCAAGTTCCTTTAGATTTATCCTGTACTAAAACTTACCAAGGCAATTTGACTTCAAAACAGAATTTTAAAGGGCATAAGAGTAGAGAAAGTCTCTTAGAAACATCATTATGGGTTTTGAAACAATCCTCTGTTTTCATAGCACCTCATCTTATAAATAGGAGACATGCAGAGAGGAGGTTGGGCTTCCTTGGGGGCTCAGACGGTAAAGAAGGAGAGAAATGAGTTATGACTATGAAAATTCAATAAAGTAATTTCCAAGAAGAGCTGTCCACAAGAATGAACAAAGAACCCCATGTGCCCCAGAGAAAAAGTGAAAGCATGTATTAGAAGCATCTCTAAATAGTGCAAAGTTGAAACACAGCAAAGCACACAGGGAAACAGGACGTGTTAGCACACAAGATGCAGAAATAAATTATTGACACTTGGAGATTATAACTGGAAAATAATCTTCACGGAGACAGGAGGAAGCAAAGAGATAAACAGATCGAGAAAAGATAAAGAATCTTTGTGGGTCGTAAGAAAAGGAAATTCCCATGGGTTAAGAATTCTGAAACGACTTTGCTTTGTGTTCTAGAGTCAAACAAATAAGGACATTGCAGATAGAGAATGGAGTGTCTCACTGCCAGAGAAGACTTTACAAATAAGGAGAGGGGAAGGCTAGAAAACATTCTCTGGGGCTGGACTGGGGTTGGAGGTATCAATATGGACTCACAATTTTCTTTTAATGTATGTACTAAAAAGAGACAAAGGCCTAAATACAGATGTACTTGCATGTACTATGTGGATACATAGTTTCTTAGCTATATCAGCTGAGGAAAGCTAGAAGCAGCAGAGACTGCCCCGCCTCCAACAATGAGCACAATTCTCGGCCACGATTTGGCTTCTAAATACCATTCTCAAAAACAAACAAAATCAGAACTATGGACAAAAAAGTTGTCTGACATTCCAGCAAGCAACAAATTATTCCTGCCTTCAAGTCAACAGCCACTGCAGCCTACCCCATCCCCAAGAGGAATTCAGGATGGAGAAAAGTAGGATACTGGCCCCAGATGGTTAAGATGCACATCAAAGGAGTAATTTCAATAACTCCGGACTCTTGCATCTCCTTATGCATAGAAAAGGACTAAAATCATTAACTTGAGATGTCTGGATTTATGAGTGGCAGTAATCTTTTGATCTTTGAGTACATTTTTTTTCCCAGCAAAATCTCCCACGTATCCTGGCTCCTCCTTTCTCTCTTTGGAGCTGTTCCTCAGAGCTGTCTGAGAGGCTGTCTCCCTGGCTACACAGTCCTCACGTAGTAATGCTCCCAAATAAAACATAATCTGCAACTTCTAGGTTGTACATATTCTGGTTTTGGGTTTTTGTTTTTTTTTTTTTTTCAGTTGACAGAAGCAAAGCTCCTTAGTAAAGTGGTTGATTCCAGGACTAGAACAAAGAAAATGCCAGCCTGGAGCAGCTTGCCGAGCTAGAAAATAAGAAAGTGTTGAACAAATAAAGCACACAGAAAAAGGAATGGAGACCAACCTGAAAGGTCAAAGTTAGAACAACTCAAAACATAGATAAAATAAATAACAATAGTACTAGGTCATAACTCAAAGAATAAAATAGATATCCATGAGTCCATACTGACAAAATATAAATAACTTAGTAAATACGTCAGTGGAAGAAGTGGCAGCTCTTTCTCACAGGAGAATTCCAATTAATAAATATAGAAAGAAAGAGAGAAATGAAAAACCACCTTGATGCTAAAGCTGAAGCTCCAGTACTTTGGCCACCTCATGCGAAGAGTTGACTCATTGGAAAAGACTCTGATGCTGGGAGGGACTGGGGGCAGGAGGAGAAGGGGACGACTGAGGATAAGATGGCTGGATGGCATCACGGACTCGATGGACATGAGTCTGAGTGAACTCCGGAAGATGGTGATGGACAGGGAGGCCTGGTGTGCTGCGATTCATGGGGTCACAAAGAGTCGGATACGACTGAGCAACTGAACTAACTAAGTAACGTAGTGAAAACGTTCTCAGGCATACATTGTAACAACATTTCTTTAGATCAGTCTGCCAAGGCAAAAGAAATAAAAGCAAAATAAACAAATGGAACCTAATCATACTTAAAAGCTTTTGCACAGCAAAAAAAAAAAAAAAAAACAAAACCATCAACAAAATGAAAAGACAACCTACACAATGGAAGAAAATATTTACAAATGATGTGACCAACAAGGGGTTAATGTCCAAAATATGGAAACACTACTTGCAACTGAGTTGATTTTTAAAAAAAAAAAAACAACCAACAGCCTAATCAAAAAGTGGGCAGAAGACCTGAATAGACATTTCTTTAAAGAAGACATACAGATGGCCAACAGGCCTGTGAAAAAAATGCTCAATATCACTATTTATATGGGAAATGCAAATCAAAACCCTAATGAGGTGTCACTCCACACCAGTCAGAATGAATGGCCATCACCAAACAGTCTACAAATAATAAACGCTGGAGACGTGTGGAGAAAAGGAAACACTCCTACACTGTTGGTGAAGGTGAAGGTGAAGTCGCTCAGTCGTGTCCGACTCTTTGCGACCCCATGGACTGTAATCTACTAGGCTTCTCCGTCCATGGGATTCTCCAGGCAAGAATACTGGAGTGGATTGCCATTTCCTTCTCCAGGGGATCTTCCCGACCCAGGGATTGAACCCCGGTCTCCTGCATTGGAGGCAGACGCTTTAACCTCTGAGCCACCACAATCACACTGCTGGTGGGAATGTAAATTAATACAGTCACTGTGGAAAATAGTATGATGTTCCCTTACAAATCTAAAAATAAAGTTACCATACAATTTAGCAATCCCACTCCTGGGCATATATCCGGAGAATACTCTAATTAAAAAAAATAACACGCACACGAACTGTCATACCAGCACTCTTTACAATAGTCGAGACAGAGACAACCCACATACCCATCAACAGATGGCTGGCTTAAGTAGTGTGTGTGTGTGCATGTGCGCGTGTGTATGTGTGTGCGCGCGTGTGTGTGCACGCATGTATGTATGTGTGTGCATGTGTCTGCACGTGTGTGCACCTGTGCATGCACGCATATGTGTGCATGTGTGTGTGTGCATGCACACGTGTGTGTGCATACATATATGTGTGTACACGTGCTTTCTCTTTTGTTCAGACAGCACAGTGGTTTCCCTTACTACCCTGTCGGAATAGAAAAGTCTCCATAAGAACAGAAAGGGCCCCTGGGAGTCAAGAAAGGGGTAGTCTTATGGCTTAGACCAGAAAAGGGAAGAGAATGTCTAAACTTTGTCCCCCCAGAGCCAAGGACTCTCACTACCACTTGCTCTGACTCCCACTATTCCTTCTAAATTGGTCCTCCATGCCCTATTTACAGTCATCCAAAAAATGATATAAACGCAGTGCAAGCACTGTCTCCTCATGGCTGGTAACACGCTTCTCTGGCTTGACTTTTCCAGCACGTAAATCTCATCTTCAGTATTTCTTCCTACCTCTTCCACACCAAAGAGCCGTGAGTATCACATAGCAAATATTACAACCTCACATTTGTGGGGTAATCACTCAACATATTTGTGTTGATCATCTATTGCTATATAGCAAATTACCCCAAACTTGGACGTGAAGCAATAAATCCTTGTTTCAAGCTTAGCCAAGGACTGTGGCTGAAGGGCCATCAGTAGGTTGCAGTCAGATGTCAGCTGGGGCTGCATCATCTGAAGGCTGGACTGAGGCTGGAAGATGCTCTTCCCAAGCGGTCCACCCACATCCTTGGCAATATGGTGCTGGCTGTGGGTGGGAGGACTTGTTGAGTGCCCCCATCCAATATCAGGGCTGGTTTTCCCAGAGCAAGGCTCCAAGAGAAAGCAAAGAAGAAGCCACAATGCCTTTTATGACCCAAGCTTGGGAATCATATCACATCCTTCCCACCACATCCCCCTGGTGACACAAGCTGTCTCTGTCCAACATGGGAAAGAGGATGGGTCCAAGGAGATGAGAATCGTTAGGACCACTTTGGAAGTTAATTTCTCAACATTTTAGAGGTGGAAAGCTAGAATTCAGTGGTTTATAAGATGTCCACGTGCTCTATCTTCATGTTGACTTGTCCTAAAACTTCATCATCAAAGCACAGTGAGCCAGTCACACGAGGACTCTATTTCCTCATCTACAATGTCACAGTCATCTTTCTCCAGCTCCAATCCTCTCTTTCTGTTCAGATATTATAATCCATTGATTGAGAGAAGATCTTAATTAACAGGTGGGTAGAGGTGATGACTGGATGGCATCACTGACTCGATGGACGTGAGTGAACTCCAGGAGTTGGTGATGGACAGGGAGGCCTGTCGTGCTGAGATTCATGAGGTCGCAAAGAGTCGGACACGACTGAGCGGCTGAACTGAACTGAGAGGTGATGGATGGCAGGGTGCATGAAGACTTGGAATCATTGAGGAGAGTTCTCTAACCTCCAGACTTCTCCTAATACTCTGGGTGATGGGAAACACCCCATCAGACTTTCTGAGAGACAAAAGCATTTCTTTGTGACTCACACCAAGCAGGCTTCAGCTCTGCAGGCCCATTGCAGGCTTCCCACAAATTTGATCTGGTGAATCACTTCAATTCTATTGCTGAGTTCACTCAACTGTTGCACAGAAGTGGAATAGACCAGTGATTGTTGAATTTGACTGATGACCTCATTCTTCTGGGTCAAAATCAGATTTCCAAGCCCTATCCATGAACATCATGATTTAGTGGTTATATGGTGAGGTCCCAGAATCCTTATTTTATGGAAGCTATTTCAGAAGGTTTAAGAATTAGATTTTCTTGATTAGGGATAGCAGACCCTCTTACTTTGGGGAAAGAAAAATAGTGAGCTTCTTTTTCCTGGAAAAGAACTTCTTCATCATTGAGAATGGATTAAATGATTTAGCAGATGGTCTTTCAGATATAAATATATAATATTTTATGCCTTTAAGTAGAAAAACAAGTTTGTGTATGGTGATACAAAAATCTTATTACAGTAGATTTGGTCTAATCTTTCCTATAACTTTATATTTGTTATCACTTTCCTCTAGGGCAGTAGGTCTTGAACTCCAATGTCAAAAAGGAATCACCCAGTTTAGAATCATCCTCCTAGACCTGGATTTCCAAGATTTCCCTCATGATAAGACCCACACGGTGCTGTTTGTTACGTGCAATACATAGGAGTTAGATTCCATCCCTGGTTCTACTTTGGAACATCTAGGTCATTTTGTAAACAAGTGCTCCAGGCAAGATTGGGAGAGTCTGTTCTTAGGACTTGTGGGTGGAGAAATCTATAGAGATAATATATCCCCATCTTATCTTTGTGCACTTCAGGGGACACAGGCCGCCCACCTGGCCAAGCTTAACAGTTGGATAACCTCTGCTTGATTTGCATACTGTCTTAATTGTTTTTTGAATACTGGGTCTTCAGAAGCTGTGTGGGCTTGACAGTTCTGGTTGGTCTTGACAACTTTGGCTGGCCTCATTGGAGACAAACTGAAGCAATAAGATAATGCAGGTCAGGAAAAGAAAACTAATTAGCAAATTCATTTTATGCCCTGTCAGAATTCTTTAAAAAAAAAAAAAGAAGAAGAAGAAGAAAAAGCAAAGAAAGCCAATAAAGGGTCTAAAAAAAATTGTTATTTAACCCTATGAACCAGATAGCTCCTGGAGTCCAAGAACTGACAGTTCCAGCCGTAATTAGGGAAGACAAATAAGCTACTCAAATTATAAATGGGAAACATGCTTTCTAAACACTGGCTACTTTCTCCTTATTATTTCAAGGGTGACCAATTCTGGCAATAATCACTAGAATACCTAATTTGGAGGAGATCTCCAGCAAATTGTAAATTATTGTTTATTATGACAGTAGAAACAGGGCGTTCGCTAGATGGCTCCATGGAGACCGTAACTACTGAACAAGAGGATATTGAGAAGTTTTCTGATCATCAATCAGGAAATTAGCCTCCTTGATTCAGGACCACTCTGAGGGCTTCATGTGGAGAGGATGCTGAAAGTGGAGCCTATGCCCTATGCTGGGTAGGTACCAGTCTCCTGGACTCTGCATCTGAACTGCCATCCAACAGCCTGATGCAGGGATTCCTGCTGGATCTCTCTAATACTGGGTCTTCCTCCAGAGACCAAGGAGGGCCCCATAAGTCTAGAAAACAGCCAGGCTAGGGCAGAGAGAGCAGCCTAGCAGGGCACCTCACTGTCCTGTCCTCTGAGAAGGGAAGACCCCACTCCCCTTCCACGTTTCTGCCTCCTTTCCATCCCTGACTTGTGTGTCCCCAAGGAAGAAAGACTGGCTCGTGTGATCAGCTCTCACTTGCCATTACTGGACAAACCCCAGAAACAGGGGATGCTGTGGTGTTCTAAGCTGGTGCTTCTGTACAGAACACCCCTCACCCACAGACCTTTTCTGCTTCATTGTCTCAGGCAAGCAGGTCTGCTCCACAGATCCTCCCCATGGGGTAAGGTAGGAGGAATGCCTTGCTTTGACCACTGTCCATCCTATTTCCTCTCTTTTTGCTGGTCCTCCAAAGAGATAGAGAGTTCCAATTTCTTGTCCACATACAGTTGGAGGAAATGGACTTAGAATCCACTGTGGTTCTCTGTTACCAATTATTGCAAGCTTTTCTTTGGGTGATTACAGGATTCTTGATCAGTAACTTTATTCTCACACAATTTATAAAATGAAGGTATACCCTCCACTGCTCTGAGCTCTGAAGGGCAGAAAGAGCAATATGTAACTTGAGTTCTTAGTGAGTAACATCCAAGGGCTGTGGACTCTGTAGACAAACTCCCTCAGTGTGAATCTTGACTTTGCTCCTCACTGGTTGTGTGAACTTTTACCTTCCCTGGCCTCAGTTTTCTCATCTGCTAAATATTAGGAGAAATAATAGTAACTAATTCAAGGGCTTCCTGGGTGGTGCTAGTGTTGAAGAATCCACCTGCCAATGCAAGAGACACAAGGGACGCAGGTTCAGTCCCCAGGTCAGGAAATCCCCTGGAGGAAGAAATGGCAACCCACTCCAGTTTTCTTGCCTGGGAAATCCCATGGACAGAGGAGCCTGGCGGGCTATGGTCCATGGGGCCACAAAGAGTCGGACGCAACTAAGCACACACACACACACACACACACACACAAAACCCAAAAGATTATTGTGAAGATTAAATGAGTTAACACGTATAGGCAAAGCTGATGTTTAAAATGCCTGGAACATAGTAAAGAATAGTTAGGTTTTTCTTACTGTTTATTAATATTAATATCATCACAAGAAATTATCACTTTAAGAACCAGTGTTAAAGGACTTCCCTGGTGGTCCAGTGCTCGGGGCTTCATCTTCCAATGCAAGGGTCATGGGTTCAATCCCTGGTCGGGGTGCAGGAATCCCACGTATCTTGCAGCCAGAAAACCAAGGCACAGGACAGATGCAATAGTGTAGCAAATTCAGTCGGGACTTTGGAAAAGATCCACCTTAAAAAAATAAAAAGCTTAAGAAAAAAGAATCAGCACTGATGTTGATGGTGCCTCTCTAGGACTTTAAAGGCATAGTGTAGACGTGTGGGATCTGGTTGACATTAAGCTCAATGTTAATCCATAACCACAAAGTTTAATCCATCCTTCGAAGGTCGCGGTGGAAGAGGATCCTTCAGGTTGAAGAGGACTCGTCCTCTAACTCTCTCACTGGGCAGAAGGGCATCCAAGACAGCTTCTGTGATGATGCAATATTAAGGACCATTAGCAAGTGGGAGCAGGACCCCATGAAAAAGGACAGTAATCAGGGTCCTAAACACAGGAAAGCAAGATGAATAAAGGGTTGGAAAGTCTGGAAAATTTTCACCTCAAGAGCAGAGCAGATATATCTGAACAGCATATGGTTCAGAGTCCCAGGCAGCATGGAGAGAGCAAAGACCATGAAACGGCTCCATCCTGAGTGGTACTTGTCTCTCTTGCTCTGACAAGCTGTGACCTTGGGTAATTTACTTCATCCAGCTGATCTTTGTTTTTCTCACCAATATAATGACCCTCAATTCCTTACAGTTTCATACTCCGGGATGCTGAAGGTAGCATTGGTTTTGGATCCCAAATCCTCCCATTTACCAGCCTCTTCTTCCCTGCCCCCCCTCACCCCCCTCCCCTGCTCCAGAGCTCTGGCTGCTAAAATATAAATGCAAGCAACTGAGCCAAATGGGAAATATGATAGTAGCTACACTGATGGCAAAGTAGTTAGGAGCAAAAAATCCTTGGCACTGGCATTGAAGCAAGGGTTATAACAACCTCTTTGCTGCCTGGATTGAAGCCAAGGGCATAGACCAGAACTGATCTTCCTACTGACCTATCCACAGGCTAACAAGTCTGAAAACTGGAAGCATCCAAGAGGCCAAGAAGAGGAAGCAGGGACATTGTAACCTCCCTATCTTCATATCCTGTGTGTCCTCTCAAGGGGGAAGACAGTCTCCTTCCGTTCCTTGGAACATTTTGAGCTCTTACTTCTCTGAGTCCTTTTGCTGGGAAAAGTGTGATGATGTAATGGTGTTTTGACTTTTATTTCTGAGATTCAGCACTACATTTACCAAAGTCTCCACTGTTGCTGTATTCACTTCTTGATGATTTCTTGTACACAGAGGCATCACTGTGATCAGATTCAGTGCATTAACTATGAAAACTTTATTCGAGGGTTCACTATGACTGGAAGAGCGATTGGAGGTAAATGATCACTGTTCTAGAGAAGTCTTCTTCGTTAGAACAGCAAAGTAAGTTATAGTTGTTCAGTCGCTAGGTAGTGTTCAACTCTTTGTTCAACCCATGGACTGCAGCACACCAGGCTCCTCTATCTTACACTGTCTCCTGGAGTTTGCTAAAATTCACGTCTATTGAGTCAGTGATGCTATCTAACCATCGCATCCTCTGTCGCCCACTTCTCCTCCTGCCCTGAGTCTTTCCCAGCATCAGGGTCTCTTTCAAAGTGTCGGAGCTTCAACTTCAGCATCAATCCTTCCAATGAATATTCAGGGTTGACTGATTTGATCTCCTTGCAGTTCAGTTCAGTTCAGTTCAGTTCAGTCACTCAGTCGTGTCCGACTCTTTGCGACCCCATGAATTGCAGCACGCCAGGCCTCCCTGTCCATCACCAACTCCCGGAGTTCACTCAGACTCACGTCCATCGAGTCTGTGATGCCATCCAGCCATCTCATCCTCTGTCGTCCCCTTCTCCTCCTGCCTCCAATCCCTCCCAGCATCAGAGTCTTTTCCAATGAGTCAACTCTTCTCATGAGGTGGCCAAAGTACTGGAGTTTCAGCTTTAGCATCATTCCTTCCAAAGAAATCCCAGGGCTGATCTCCTTCAGAATGGACTGGTTGGATCTCCTTGCAGTCCAAGGGACTCTCAATCTTGTCTTCTCCAACACCACAGTTCAAAAGCATCAATTCTTCGGCGCTCAGCCTTCTTCACAGTCCAACTCTCACATCCATACATGACCACAGGAAAAACCATAGCCTTGACTAGGCGGACCTTAGTCGGCAAAGTAATGTTTCTGCTTTTGAATATACTATCTAGGTTGGTCATAACTTTTCTTCCAAGGAGTAAGCGTCTTTTAATTTCATGGCTGCAGTCACCATCTGCAGTGATTTTGGAGCCCCCCAAAATAAAGTCTGCCACTGTTTCCACTGTTTCCCCATCTATTTTCCATGAAGTGATGGGACCGGATGCCATGATCTTCGTTTTCTGAATGTTGAGCTTTAAGCCAACTTTTTCACTCTCCTCTTTCACTTTCATCAAGAGGCTTTTTAGTTCCTCTTCACTTTCTGCCATAAGGGTGGTGTCATCTGCATATCTGAGGTTATTGATATTTCTCCCGGCAATCTTGATTGCAGCTTGTGTTTCTTCCAGTCCAGCGTTTCTCATGATGTACTCTGCATAGAAGTTAAATAAGCAAGGTGACAATATACAGCCTTGATTGTACTCCTTTTCCTATTTGGAACCAGTCTGTTGTTCCATGTCCAGTTCTAACTGTTGCTTCCTGACCTGCATACAGATTTCTCAAGAGGCAGGTCAGGTGGTCTGGTATTTCCATCTCTTTCAGAATTTTCCACAGTTTATTGTCACACACTCAAAGGCTTTGGCATAGTCAATAAAGCAGAAATAGATGTTTCTCCTTGTAGTAAAGGGATTCAGTGTAAGTTGTGAAACCTTTAAATAGACATGCTTTTCTCTTCTGTCTTATTTATAGAAACATTTCCTGAGTAGTTAAAATTTTTCACCCCAGGTAAATTTATCACAGTCCCATGAAAGATATACAAGTCTTGGGATGAGGAATGAAGACTTACTGATTGCCTTCTTAGACTAGGTATTTTCATATGAGTTCTCTATCAGTCCTTCCAAGGATCTCATGATGTAAATAGCATTTGCTACATTTACAAATGAGAGAGCCAGAGCTCTCCCACGGCCAGTGAATCAGAGAACTACATTCCAACGTGGCTCTCTGATTCTCAAACCCATATGCTGTTTTACCACCTTTTCCTGGTTGCATCAATACAGATTTCACTACTCTTGGCACAGCCATGAAAGAAAAGTCGCAACTTGGGATAAAGATATGTAACCAACGCACCAGAGTATCTCAAAACACACACATTGAAAGCACATCTAAAATGCAATGCTTTAAATGAATAAATAATAAAAAATAAACAATAAATAATAAAATAAGGTAATACAATAAATGATACAAACAGAAAAAATGTTGTTATTCAGTCGTTCAGTCGTGTCCGACTCTTTGTGACCCCATGGACTGCAACACGCCAGGCTTCCCTGTCCTTCACTGTCTCCTGGAGTTTGCTCAAACTCATGTCCATCGAGTCAGTGATGCCATCCAACCATCTCATCCTCTCTTGTCCCCTTCTCCTCCTGCCCTCAATCTTTCCCAGCATCAAGATCTTTTCCAGTGAGTCAGCTCTTCACATCAGGTGGTCAAAGTATTGGAGCTTCAGCTTCAGTATTAGTCCTTCCAGTGAATATTCAGGGTTGATTTCTTTAGGACTGACTGGTTAATAAACAGTAAATTAAAAGTTTTAAATAAAAAATGAAGTTGAATTAAAATGACAAAACAAAATAAACTGCAGAGCTTAGGTGCGTGCCCCTCACCAGCTGAGTCATCAGAGGCACCTGACCCGTGTTCCAATCTCTAGTACTCAGCACAGCACCTGGTGACTTACAAGTCCTCCAGAACGAGTTCAAAGGGTCCAGTTGTCTGATTGCCTTGATCCTGGCAAATGACACTGTGAGCTTCTCATTCTGCCACTGCCATCTCCCTCCCTGAACCAAAATAAATCTACACGCCAGAGGAAAAATGGACAAAGGGCTTCTGTTGAAATACAAATGAAATGTAATCTATTACATGGCAAGATTATCCCACAAATTCAGAAAACTTCAAGAGCTGTTACAGTCTAGAGGTGTGAGGTGTGAGGACTCATTGGGGTGCAGAGCAGCCTTGGCTGCCTTCCTGCACGGATGGGGGGCGCTTCTGATGAAGCCCTGTCTCTCCGAGATCCAAGCAAGAACTGAAGCGGTCTTTACGACCTTCTTGCTTTCGGTTCCTGCACAGGTCCCTGAGTCTCTGCATGACAGGTAGACAATCCGGGCTCAAGGGAGAATGAAGGAGAAGGCAACAGTGAGTTCCTTTCAGATTCAACAGACTCAGAACTTCACTGCCATCTGCACTGCTGACCAGGATTCCGTGTCATTTCCCACAAGAGTGAGTTGCCTCTCTGTCCTTCCCCGCCCACCAGGGCTTAGTGGCAGCCCCTTTCGCTTCATAATCAGAATCCAATCATCCAAACACATGCGAACTCCTTTCTGTTCCATTTGCCCAATGACACAAAGATGCCAGTATTGCCAGGGATCAATCTCAGCCCCCAAACTACTACAACTACTTTGTATTTTGTTGAAACATTTCTTACTTTCTACAGCCTCTAATTCAGCCAAGTTCATAGTGGAGCAAGAAATAAAAACTAGCTGCAAATGGGTCTTCCGATACGAGTGTGTCAGGACCCACCCTAATGTACATCACTTGATTCCTGGACCAACGTATTCTGGTTATGATCGGGGAAATCACTGCCTATTCGTCACTGTTTCACTGTACCACTGTTGGCATGACATTCTGAAGGACGATACCTCAGGCTTACACTGTAAAATCTCCTTTAATTGGAACTAAATTTCTTTTTAATATAACTTTTTATATAGGTATATAGTTGATTCACAATAGTGTGTCAGTTTCAGGCGTAGAGCAACGTTTCTCAGTTATACATATACCTGTATCTATTCTTCTCCAGATTCTTTTCCCAATAAGTTATTACAGAATATTGAGTAGAGTTCCCTGTGCTACACAGTAGGTCCTTGTTAACTGTCTGTTTTGCATGCATTAGTGTGTATGTTAACCCCAGACTCCTAATCTGTCCCCTCTCCCCTTTGGTAACCATAAGTTTGTTTTCCGTGAGTCTGTTTCTGGTTTGGAAATAAGTTTGTATCAATTGTTCAATTCCATATGTAAGTGAAATATGATATTTGACTTTCTCTGTCTGATTTAGCATGATAATCTCTGGGTCCATCCATGTGACTGCAAATGGCATTATTTCATTTTTCATTGTAGCTGAGTAATATTCCATTGTGTATATACACACCACATCTTTATCCATCCTTCTGTCGATGGACATTTAGGTTCCTTCCATGTCTTGGCTATTGCAAACAGTCCTGCTATGAACATAGGGCTGCATGTATCACTTTTAACTATCGTTTTCTCTGGATATGTGCCCAGGAATACCATTTCTGGATCAGATGGCAACACTATTTTTACTTTTTTTGAGGAACCTCCATACTGTTCTCCATAACGGCTCCACCAGCTTACATTCCTACCAGTGTAGGAGGGTTCCCTTTTCTCTACATCCTCTCATGTGTTTATTATTTATAGGCTTTAATGATGGCCATTCAGAACAGAGTGAGGTGTTATTCCATATATTTCTTCGGGCAGAACCACACTGGGTTTTCCACTCCATTCCCCAGATGGTGCTCAGTAACTTGCTTATTGAATGGCTCAACCCCCTGTATTTTTAGAAAATATGTAGTCCATTGTAACCAGTATTTCTAGATGGTGAAGCTTTTCCATGTTAAGTTACTTCACTGTGTTCCCAGACACAGATGAACACTCACTTTAAACATCCAAAACTTGAACTCCCTTTGGTGATTCCAGTGGTGAGTCAGTGCCTACATCACTAAGAACAGACTTCTCAAATGGCCTGCATGAACACATAGGTGACACAGAATGAATTATCAGCCCATCATTTAATTTATCCCTGAAGAACAAAAGCTCCCTCCCACCGCCTTGTTTTTGACAATCAACCTCCCAACAAATATCTATCAGGAACTCTGATAAACATTCAAAACTCCATGTTGTGCTTTCAGACTGATAACAGAATCAGCAGGAAGAAAAGAATACTCCCTGTTTTGTTGACCCAACAATTCAAAGGAGGAGGAAAATGAGGGTGAGTGGTTACAGACGATTTTATAGAGGAAGTAATGTTGGAATTCAACCTGCAGAGCTTGTAGATTTGGGGTTAGATCTTCAAAAAGACAAAAGCTTTAGAAAACCTGAACCTTCTCTCATCTCATGCAGCACCACCCCCAGGCCAGTTAAGCAGAAGAGAACAAAGCAGAAAGCAACCTCAGAAATCATGAGCTCAAGTTGGTCCACACTCTCAACTGTACTGAGTATTTTAATTTGAAGGAACTGGGCGCTGGGCACTGGGCCCTCCGCTCATTCTGTGTCTCTGGTGTATAATGTTCCTTGTCTTGTGCCAACCACACACTTTATTGCACTGAAGCTACAGGGCTTAATGGATTCTGCCTGGCCCACACGTCATCCTTCATTTCTTCCATCCTGAGGTTCTTGAACACTGTCCAAAAGATCCAAAGAGCAGTACATACTGTTGGCAGGTCAGTCTTGTCCCACTCCCAACAATCACACACACACACACACACACACACACACACACACACACACACACACACACACACGCAGAAGTTTTAAAACCATTAAAACCTACCAGATAAACCAAGCATACAATGTTTATTTTAATCAGAAAGGTCCTTTTTGTCCCATATCCATTGTATATTTGCAGATCTCAAACTCCTGCCTCAGATTTCTACCAGGATATCTACATGAAGACTAGCAGAGAGCATTCTCAAAACTAAAGAATTTTAGGACAAGCATGAAAGATCACCTTTACTTAGTGGACATGAGTGAGAGCCAAGAATCTGACCTAGGTTGTGATGGCCTTTCGACATATCGCCTTGGTTAGGTGACAGTGCTCAGTTACTTAGTCAAGTGTTTCTATGAAGGTGTTTTGTAGATGTGATTAATAATCAATCACTGTGTGTCCAGTCTGCTAGCAGAGAGACCACTGAGCCACTAACTCGGCACCATTTCCCGGGGTGATCAGCCAGCTACCTGCCGGAAGGCTGACTGCACGGGGCCACTGCCACTCTAGAAGAGGCAAAGCTTTGTCATAAGTAGAGCAAACACTGGATCTAGACACAGATGCTCCTTCTTTACACACAGTGCTTCTTCCTTATCCCCTGACATGTCATTCCACACAGCACTGCTTCTGGTCAAGGGACTCCCTTCAGAGAAAATTCACTAGTCTTACCGTGTTTCCCTTCCTGAAGCAGCAGCTGGCTTGACAGACGATGGAAAGGCATTTTGAAGATGCATTTGCAGCACAAGCCAGACAGCAATACCCTGCAGGGTGGGCCAGTGTTCTCCAGAAGTCTTACTATATTGAGCCACTTTTCATAAATGGTGTTATTTCTTCCAGAGCCGGGATTCATATGTCCTGGAATAAAGACATGGAAATAAGAGTGAGTCTAGTTTTTGTTAACAACAATGATCCACTGGCAAAATTGTTGTCCCCATCCTTGCGAACTTGCCCTCTGCTCATCTAGAGGTCTTTATGCCAAATTAACAACTGCTTGCATCAGTGGTGGGGACAGGGGGACAACGATTCCATTGAACTAAAAGCTGACATTCCATCCAGCCACTTAGAACTCCTTCCCTGGTGCCTCAGATGGTAAAGAATCTGCCTGCTGTGCACAAGACCCAGGCTCCATCCCTGGGTCGGGAAGATCCCCTGGAGGAGGGCGTGGCTACTCACTCCAGTGTTCTTGTCTGGAGAACCCCATGGACAGACGAGCCTGGTGAGCCACAGCCCATGGGGTCACAAACAGTGGGACATGACTGAGTGGCTAACTCATACTGATGGGGTGAATGACCTTGACCTTCAAAGGGAGCTTTGGTAGCAGTTACACAACAGAGGTAATGAAGAAGACATCTGGAAGAATATCCCTTTGTGTCTCTTATTACCATTATATTCCTTAGTTGAAGGCAGTGGGAAACCAGAAGCCAATCCCATACAGATGGCTAATAGCCCAGAGGCTTTGGGGATGAAGGTCTGGAACACTTCACCAGGCGAGACCACGACTGGCTGAAATGATCACTGAAGGCGAAGGGAGTTGGAGCTGAGAGTAAACAAAGTGAAGCAGAATTTGCTCAGTCGTGTTTGACTCTTTGTGACTCCATGGTCTGTACAGTCCATGGAATTCTCTAGGCCAGAATACTAGAGTGGGTAGCCTTTTCCTTTCTCCAGGGGATCTTCCCACCCAGGGATCAAACCCAGGTCTCCCGCATTGCAGGCAGTTTCTTAACCATCTGAGCCACAAAGGAAGCCCGAGAGTGGATGAGTTAGTTATAAATACCAACTACACTCGATGGACATGAGTTTGAGTGAACTCCGGGAGTTGGTGATGGACAGGGAGGCCTGGCGTGCTGCAATTCATGGGGTTGCAAAGAGTCAGACATGACTGAGTGACTGAACTGAACTGACAGCCTTGTGACCAGTTGTAGGAATAAAGACTGTAATAGCTGTAAGAACTTCATCATTTTGTTATGTTTGTATATATGCTACCCAAACAGTTTCTTTCCTTTCTTCTATTGACCCCTTATCATCTCACACACAGTGTATTAATACTAGTGAACTGTACATCGTAGTGTTTATCCTACAGGATGTTGAGGAATAGGAGGGGGCGTCACCTAAGGACTGACTCTGCATCCTGTTCAGAAGGAAGGGCGGGCCTGTTTTGGTTGTACACGGAATAGTTGTGTCATGCAGGGTTGAAGGATGATTTTGTTATTGTCTTCAGTTAGAGAGTGATATGGCTGAAGTTTTGCATAGTCTCAGGTTCACAAGGGGGCGCTGCACAGTGATGGTCGAGTGCTGTTAACTTAGCCATAGTTTCATTATTCAATGAGACGTCCGTCCAGGCGTTCCTGGGAAGGTTATTATGGTCATGTGATTTTAGGTGGTATTTATAACTACCTTCCTTGACTGTAAGAACATTTTTATTCCAATATATTTTTCAAATGACTTTAATATCCACTATAGTAGTATCCATAGATGGACTTCCCAGGTGACTCAGTGTTTAAGAACCCGCCTGCCAGTGCAGGAGACACAGGTTTGATCCCTGGGTCAAGAAGATCCCCTGGAGGAGGAAGTGGCAACCCACTCCGGTATTCTTGCTAGGAAAATCCCATGGGGAGAGAAGCCTGGCAGGCTACAGTCCAGGAGGTCGCAAAGAGTTGGACACGACTGAGCGACTAAGCACAGCACAGACAGGATCCATAGATACGCCCTGAGTTCTCATCCTTAAATGATGGGTAAGTAAACAGGAAGGAAAAACGTTTCTCAAAACCACAGAGATGGAGAACTAAAAACAATAAATGTATCTCTACGATTTTGTCGATTCTCTTCATCAGCAGCTTTAGCTAAACATGAGGGAAGCATGATGATTTTTGTTCCCTCTCTGACCCTCCCTCAACCCTGACAATCTCACCACAGAGGGTAGTTTGCCTTGACATTTGCTATCCTTCAGGAAACATTTTTGTGTAATTAATAAACTTTAATGCTTACTTTATTGGTTCCAAAACCGAATGACTGTCATTCGTAACTCTTACTCTCATCAATTCTGACGTTCTCTAAGGCTTTGATTTCTGTAAGTGCCTGGTGTAGAAATAGTTGACATAACAAAGCTACCAAGTCTGGGATTTGTGTTAACACTGACAGTTTTGAAAATAAGAATTTGATATAAAAATGGAATTAACTGAGAGTCAGCAGAAAGCAGAAATTGAACAGAAATTAAGGACAACCGGCGAAGAATAATCAGTTGATTCTCATTTGAGGAAAGACATTGACACAGAAAATGACGAGACCACAGCAAGTCTTTTAAGAAAGTAGTAGTCCCATAAACACGGACTCCTGTGAAGAAGAGGAAATTGAAGCTGGGACTCTCCCGCTCGAGAGACAGACCAGGGTGACAGCTCGTCAGCTCCACAACTTGTTCCCCGAGAAAGTGAAGTGAGTGATTAAAATTTTCCCAGCACAAATACCCACACTTCCAATCATGTGTATAACAGGTTTCCGATTTATCTTGCCACTAAAAATTAACTAGACAATTGGACAAAGGAACTAATAATAATTATTATTATGAAATAATAATCTTCTGATGCTGGACATTGACAGCACAGTAGTGTGACTCCTGAAAGAAGGAAAAAATTAAGATGAACCTGATAATTATCCTGGGTTACAAGCTGAAGCAGTTTTCATTTCACAGCACAGGAGAAGAAGCTAAAGAAAACCCAGAATGAGATGGTGGAGACAGCAGGCTCCACACGTGACAACGTTTCATAAAATCTGATGCCATTCAAAATGAGTGTGTAAAAAAACAGCTAAATCCAAACAAAATCGTCAGTCTAGTTTCTGTTGTTGTTTTCCAATCACTAAGTCCTGTCCAGCTCTCTGTGACCCCATGGACTGCAGCACGCCAGACTCCCCTGTCCTTCACTATCTCCTGGAGTTTTCTCAAACTCATGTCCATTGAGTCAGTGATACCATCCCACCATCTCATCCTCTGTGATCCCTTTCTTCTTCTGCCTTCAATCTTTCCCAGCATCAGGGTCTTTTCCGATGAGTAGGCTCTTCACATCACGTGGCCAAAGTATTGGAACTTCAGCGTCAGCGTCAGTTCTTCCAATGAGTATTCAGGGTTGATTTCCTTTAGGATGGACTGGTTTGATCTCCTTGCAGTCCAAGGGACTCTCAGGAGTCTTTTCCAGCACCACAGTTGAAAGCATCAATTTTTTGGCATTCAGCCTAATTTATGGTTCAACTCTCACATCCGTACATGACTCCTGAAAAAACCATAACTTTGATTAGATACACTTTTATCCCCAAAGTGATGTCTCTGCTTTTTAATATGCTGTCCAGCTTTTCTTTCAAGGATCAAGAGTCCTTTAATTTCATGTCTATGGTAACCATCCAAAGCGATTTTGGAGGCCAAGGAAATAAAACCTGTCACTGCTTCCACTTTTTCCCCATCTATTTGCAAGGAAGTGATGGGACTGGATGCCATGACCTCAGTGTTTTTTGTTTATTTTTTTAATGTTGAGTTTTAAGTCAGCGTTTTCACTCTTCTCTTTCACCCACATCAAAAGGAACTTTGCTTTTTGCCACTAGAGTGATATCATCTGCATATCTGAGACTGTTGATATTTCTCCTGGCAATCTTGATTCTGCTTTGTGAGTCACCCAGCCTGGCAATTCACATGATGTACTCTGAAAATAAGTTAAAATAAGCAGGGTGACAATATACAGCCTTGGTGTACTCATTACCTAATTTTGAACCAGTCCATTGTTTCATATAAGGTTCTAACTGTTGCTTCTTGACCTGCACACAGATTTCTCAGCAGACAGGTAAGTTGGTCTGGTGTTCCCATCTGTTTAAGAATTTCCCATAGTTTGTTGTGATACACACAATCAAAGGCTTTAGCATAGTCAATGAAGCAGAAGTAGATGTTTTTCTGGAATAGGTTTGCTTTTTCTATGATCTGACAGATGTTGGCAATTTTATCTCTGTTCCTCTGCCTTTTCTAAATCCAGCTTGTACATCTGAAAGTTCATGTACTGCTCAAGCCTATGTTGAAGGATTTTGAGTTTTACCTTCCTAGCATGTGAAATGAGTGCAATTGTATGATAGTTGGAACATTCTTTGGCATTGCCTTTCTTTGGAATTGGAATGAAGACTGATCTTTTCCAGTCCTATAGCCATTGCTGAGTTTTCCAAACCTGCTGGCATATTGAGCACAGCACTTTAACAGCATCATCTTTTAGGATTTGAAATAGCTCAGCTGGAAATCCATCACCTCCACTAGCTTTGTTCGTAGTGATGCTTCCTAAGGCCCACTTCATTTCACACTAAAGGATTTCTGGCTCTAGGTGAGTGATCACAGTATCATGGTTATCTGGGTCATTAAGACCTTTTTTTGTATAGTTCTTCTGTGCATTCTTGCTGTCTCTTCTTAAGCTCTTCTGCTTCTGTTAGGTCCATACAGTTTCTGTCCTTTATCGAGCCCATCCTTGCATGAAATCTTCCCTTGATATCTCCAGTTTTTTTGGAGAGATCTCTAGTCTTTCCCATTCTATTGTTTTCCTCTAGTTCTCTGCATTTTTCATTTGAGAAGGCCTTCTTGTCTTTCCTTTTTATCCTCTGGAACTCTGCATTCAGTTGGGTATATCTTTTCCTTTCTCCCTTGCTTTTCACTTCTCTTTTTTCCTCAGCTATTTGTAAAGTCTTCTCAGACAACCATTTTGCCTTTTGCATTTGTTTTTCCTTGGAATGGTTTTGATCACTGCCCCTTGTACAGTATTACAAACTGACACCCATAGTTCTTCAGGCGTTCTATCAGATCTAATCCCTTGAACCTATTCATCACCTCCACTGTATAATCATAAGGGGTTTGATTTAGGTCATAGCTGAGTGGCCCAGTGGTTTTCCCTACTTTCTTCACCTTGGGCCTAGATTTTGCCATACAGAGTTCATGATCTGAGCCACAGTCAGCTCCAGGTATTGTTTTTACTGATTGTATAGAGTTTCTCCATCTTTGGCTGCAAAGAACGATGTATCAGGTGAAGTGTATCAAGTCAAGAAGAAATGGATGTGCAGAAACTGGAACACTCACACATTAGTGGTGAGATCACAAAGTCATACACCTACTTGGGAATACTCCGGCAATTTCGTATAAAGTAAAACAAACATGGGCTGAACAGTCCAGCAATCACACTTCTCGATGCTTTCAGGGGAAGTGCTTACAGACTTGTATGTGAATATTTATCTCAGCTTTCATCATTATCACCAAATCTCGGGAAAACTCAAGTGTTCGTGAACTGGTAAATGAATAAGGTTGTTATGTTCACACCATGGAACACTACTCAGCCATTAAATAGGACAGCATTGCAGGCAGGATATCATTGCTGTAAAATTTTACAACAGGTTTTAACTGTCATGACAGAAAACAGATCAGTGGTTCGCAGGGCCCATGCTAGGGACAGAGCTGTCTGCATGAGGAAGGAAATTTGTGGCGCAAAGGGGGTGTTCCCTGTGACGATTGGCATGGTGGTTACACAGTCATACACTTGTCCGATTGGACAGTAAGGTTAATGAACTTTATTTCATATTTATGATGACTCAATAAAAGTGATTTTTAGAAAAAGAATAAGAAATTCCAGGTAATGGGGGGAGAAAAAGCCTTGGAGGGGTCTTGTGGCTGGGGCACATGGGGGTCAGTGTATCTGAGAGATGCTGGTCCCGGGCCGTGGCCCTGACGGGGCTCTCCTCGGCCACCAGGGGGCCGCACACAGGTCACACAGTGACCTGGAGGGGTCACTTCAGTGAACATGCTGACCTCAGAGAATGTGAGCTAACTCAGGGACACAACCCACTGAGAGACGGGCCAGGCTCTGAGTGTGGGCTGTGAAACTGCAGAGCCGGACAGAACAGGAGACACACACAACACACAGCAAACACACAACACACACACACACACAACACAGCAAACACACAACACACACACACACACAGAACACATACAGCAAACACACACAACACACAAACACAACACACACACAGCAAACACACACAGAACACAGCAAACACACACACAGCACGAACACAGCAAACACACACACAGCACACACACACAACACACACAGCAAACACACACACAACACAGCAAACACACAACACACACACAAAACACAGCAAACACAACACACACACAGACACACACACAACACACAAACACACACACAACACACACAACACACACACACAACACAGCAAACACACACACACAACACACAGACACACATACACACACAACACAGCAAACACACACACACAGAACACATACAGCAAACACATACAACACACAAACACAACACACACAGCAAACACACACATAGCACACACACACACAACACACAGCAAACACACAAACACAACACACAACACACACACACAACACAGCAAACACACACAACACACAAACACGCAGCAACATACACACAAAATATACAGCAGACAACACGCCAGCAGACACACACACACAAGGTCACACGTCAGACTTCGGTGGAGTGGGGTCCGGCAGACAAGCACAGAGCAGCCGGTTCTGCAGGATGGCGGGAGGCCAGTCTCCACTGACAGAGGTGCCCGCTTAGCACTCACCAGGATGCCCTGAGCGCCAGGAGAGACGCAGGAATAAACCCCAAAGTCAGCCCAGCTAGCCGGGTGTGAGCAGGCTCTGCCCCCACGTGATGGGGAAGACTCGGCCCTCCTGGACGCTCCCGCGGGGCAGGGTGCCTGAGGTGCAGGGCAGGGCGGTGCCCAGGACGCGGGGGAGGAAGCTGCTGGCCAGGACCGCAGCGGGACGGACGGCACCGAGGGAGGGCAGAAGTCCTGCAGGGGGCTCGGCTGCCACAGCAAAGACCACAGACAGATGGGGGCCTAAACAGCAGCCAGTTACTGTCTCAGCATTCTGGAGGCTGAAAGTTCCAGACCAAGGTGCCAGCAGGTCACTGTCTTCCTGGCATGGAAACAGCCTCCTCACGTGGCCTTTCCTGGGGCAGCAGGTGGAGAAACAGAGAGAGCATCAAGACAGAGACAGAGAGGAGAGAAACGGAGGGAGAGAGGGGGGGAGAGAGAGAGAGGGAGACAGAGGGAGAGGGAGAGAGACAGAGAGGGAGGGAGAGACAGAGAGAGGGAGAGAGACACAGAGAGA